>NC_054886.1:26217154-26532346 GCF_018320785.1 Cheilinus undulatus
TCTTCCTACAACACAATCAGAGCATATACATATCTATCTGTGTCAACCCCCCACCTCGCCTCCTCCCCGCCTTTGCATCCATGCATCTGGCGAGAGGCTGCAGTGCATCATGGGCACTGGCACGAAGCTCAGTCTGCCTCTGATCCCTTCAGTCTCATGGCAGATAAACACGGAGAACAGAAAGCCCAGAAGAGCCGAGCGACGACTGCTGTGACCTAAATAACAGACGCTGCTGTTACCAAAAGCTGCCACCAGAGGGCGCCACACCACTGTCATGCTGCAAGACAGATTTTCTTATTTTAACATCTCATGAAGCAACAATTCCACCATTATCTCACCATTTCTAACATTCATATAGAAAGGATTTCTGACATTTTAGCATTAATCTTGAATTTTCTACCATTCCTTCCTAAATGTTTAACTCAAATGTCTGATTTCATGTGTTTCCTCTCTAATATCTAGTTTAGTTTGTGTGATCTGAGCCTGAGGCGAACCTCACAACGATGACAGAGCGATTTCTACAGTACATATGGAGCGTTTGTGTGACTGTATTCTCAAATGACACGTTCATCTCCTCTCTAACCAGAACAAGTCGCTTAATCAACACAAAGCGCTGCGTGGGAGCGAGCAGGGCTACGCACCTTCACTCAGCAGTCCCAGCACTGTGAGCGAGTGTGTGTTCGAGTGTGTGTGTCAGGCTTGCTAAAAGAATCAATGTGTGTGTGTCACCCTGCGTGCTCTCTGTTTTGCACCACAATGGACCGGCACTGCTTTTGTGTACTTTTAGAGGAGAAAAGGGAAAAAACACAACAATGGGTGGAGTGGCTACATTTAGTTTTAGCCCCCCCCCCCCCCTCCCTAATGCCCCCCCAGGCTGAACCCTTTCACTGCTCCAAACAACCAAGTTAAGTATTTTGAGTGAAACTTCCTCCATATTAATCCACGTTTTCTCTTAATGTACCATATTTCAGTCATCATCTTAGATTTTTTTTGTCCTAAATTCTTCAGTTTAATGTAATTAAAATGTGCTCTGTAATCAACTATAGCCTGTGAAACTATGGCATGACTGCAGAACCTTTAGAGATTTCTTTTTGAACTGTGAAAAAAACAGGCTTATGCATGTTTTAATTAGCCTTTTCAATGATTATCCCACTCATACCCAGATACAACACACTACGACGTGGTATGATACCGGCAGGACAGTAGGACAGTGGTTTTAAAACTTGTTTCACCCAAGGCACACCTGAGATCAAGTCAAGGCCTAGGGCACTTCATACCCATAAAAAATAGCCCTTTTAATTCTTGCTGAGTCAGGAAAACTCTTATCCTACATGTAACCATTTCACTGCAAAATGGATTTACAATTTTACTTGGCAGAGAAGGCTCTGCTCAAAAGATACATTTATGACAATGTGTACTGAATACAATATAAATTAGTTCAAAAGCAACTAATCCATAGTAGCATGATCCGAATATGAGGGTGCAAAAAGCTATATGCTATAAAGGAGGAGGCTGGGGTGGAGGAGGTTAAGCTTTGCCAGCAGCAGCAGCATGGTGCATCAGCATCAAGGGTATAATAGTTTGGGATTTTTTATAAGTTTTTATTTTTATTTCATTTACACTTTCTGTGTTCGATTTCAGTTTAGCTTTTATTAGTTTTTGCTGCTGGTTTGCTAGTTTAGTATTTATTTCACAAAAATGCTTCATTTTAGTTTAGTTTTTATTAGTTTTAGTGTTAGTTTTAGTTTTTTATGGCTAGATGTCGGGGCTGAGTGAGCGTCATACATTTTTAAAAATGTATTCAAACAGGCTACTCTTCACTTATCATTTATTTAATGATGATGTTTGAATACAACTCCAGACATAAAACTACCACTATGTGAAGTCTTAACCAATCAGATCAGACAATTTTACACTCCCAAGACTTGGGTGTAGGTGCCAGTCAGTGTGGTTGTGTCAAAGACTAAAACTGAGGATATTTCGTCTCCACTGTGAGCACACTATACAGTTTTAGTTTGTTTTCGTTTTTCTTTTTTTTTTTTTTTTTTGGTAACCGAACTATTTGTGATGTCTTGTGTTTGTGTATCTAATATCCAAAGCAGAATAAATGACTTCATTTACCCTCAAATACAAGTATATCAACCAGCAGAGAAGCAGGAAAACAAAGACCATGGCACACAAGCAAAGATCCGCTGTGCCACTCTGCACATCAACATACAGAAGCAGCACACCTGCACATACACGATATATATATGGTGTGGCAGAGGTTTTACTGGCTTATGTTGAATTTTCAGCATTGGGCTTGGTTTTGGGCTAGTTTTTATCAGCCATAGGGCTAGATTTTTCATCCAGACCTGGCAACCCTGTCGCCTTCACACCATTTGAGAACCACTGCCAAAGGATACGATACAGTACAGTTTGTTATGGTACGATAAGCTGGAATATGATATGATAAATTCTGATATAGTATGATACAATACGATGCAATGCAATGTGATACAAAGTCAGACTGGGTTCATATTTCTTGTGAAGATATTTCAACATGCACCTACTGTACAGTAACTAAAGATGAAAAAAATGAATTGATATTAAAATTGTGCACACAAAATATTCAGTAATTTCATTGCTGCAATTACAAAAAGGGGGAACAATTTAAACATGTTACAGCTCTGAATTTTCTATCTGTAACATAAACATAATGAAAACACGTTTATTAAATGATTGGTATTTCCAGCTGTAGAGTTTGATAAAGTTTTGCATGTCGGCCAAACAAGCAGAGAGTTTATAGAATAGAGAGTTTTAAACCATGTTTTAAATTCCTGTGCATATTGAACTCATGCTCTAAGTGCGAGAGTTTGTGAATTCCCCTCAAACCAACCCCCCCCCCCCGGTCTCTCTGGGACGAGCCTGACACTGCCTCCATACATAGAGCCCCACTGTGCTTCACATTCTCATGAACACAAACATGCTTTTGTCTGATCACTCCTCTGTCCCTGCTGCTGCTGAGTGTGCGTGTGCGAACCCGTGTGTGTGTGTGTGTCTTTAAATAGAAGAGGGACAGGAAGACAGAGAGAGAGAGAGAATCACTGAAATTATAATCACAAAGATATTGACCTATATTAGATATAAGAGCATCGCTAAACAATAACAAAAGTATATTAACCCCTTAAACTATTTCCCCCAAATCACTTCTGTTTAATATGAAAGCACAGCCAGGAGCATGCTAGGCTACTTTAGCATACAACCTGTTTTGTGCTGCTATGCTAACCTGGTCCTAGCTTTAGTTTCATTTTTAGTTGTTTTGTTATAATATACTCCAACAATCGCACTTTAAAACAACAGGGCTGAAAAATAAACCAATCCCTAGAGTTACAAAAACTGCAGTTCCTCTAATGGCCACTTGGGGCTGACCCCAAAGGTGAGTCAATATCTATAGAGTCCATTGTTATATTTTTCAACTTCACTACCCAAATACCAGGCAGAACCTCAGTTAAACTGAGCCACTTGTCACATGCCTATTCATATCACTCCCTCCTGCAGGCTAAGTCATAGGCTCCTCCTCTTCCATGTTAACAGATGGAACAATTGTCAAACTTTAAAAGCTGAATACAAAATGAAGACATGCTTCCCAAACATGGTTTCTGCCATCATATTTACTTCTTATCATGCTGATTTCTGCCTGAGTGTTTGTTTCTCTGTGAAGTTTTGTTTTGATTACTTATTGATGCTTTAAAAAGGAGATATGACAACATGATTAACAGCTCTGTTGTCTGTAACAGGAAGAGGGGGGTGGTTAAACATGAACACTAAAACACAAGTTATTTTCATGCTGCTCAAACCGCCACAGAAATCTGTTCTGCTGCACCGGCCTAAGGAATCTTTGATTGTGTGATCTGTGTGCCTCGACCAGCCAGATGAGCCTTTTTTGTCCAGTTAACACAGTGGGCCAGCCCATTGAACTTTTCTGTTTGGTCAGTACTTCTGGACTGTTTATTGCCATGCCAAGACCTTCAGAATAGTCAGGATGCCAAAAAAGAAAGAAGGAGAAAAGGAAGGCGCTGGCGTACCCATTTGACCACAACGCTAGCTTGGTTTTTTTTCAGTCAGCTCTGAAATGTAATCTGAGTCAGGCCAAAAAGATGCACGGTAGTCAAATGGTTTTCACCAGCACTGCTGATTTGATCACATCATGCGAGTGATGCTTTCACTGGGTCACCCCACTGGTTTCTGAAGCTGACATCTGAAGCAAAGCAATGGTGGATGCAAAATCCTGCCAAACTTTTGGACAAATTAGGAAGAGGCAAAAACGTGCTGCCAAGAGGGCCCTTAAGCTCCAGGCAGACAGCTACAATGTGCCCACATGTCCATCTACTCAACCACACCCTCAGTTATACAAAACTATCAGCCTTCACAAAATCAAAAAGGATGAGTTAGAAAAACACTCCCTTTACCAGAGGTGTAAATCTTTCAGTATCTCATGATTTGATTTGATTCAGATTCTGGGGGTCAAGATTTGATTCAAACTGATTCCCGATTTGCAACACATTCCCTATTCATTACAAAGAGGTGTTTATGTCAGCATCTACTCCAGTCTGCTGCATACTAAGGAGGTATATTATCATCGGATGTAAAAAACACTACAAAATGTGTTAAAGATAATGCATTTTTTAGCCTATTTGTAGAGTTTTTATCATCTGATTACAATTATGCTGAGAAAACCTAAAACAATTATCAAGATGTGCTTAGTTTGCAAAATAGTTCAATTTGAATAAAATGTGTGGGCTTAGGAAAGAAAAGTCCTAATCAGAAACTTGCCACTGAAAAATGATCTGAAATCTGAAGCCGTTACTGTTGAAAATGCTTTTGGAGAGCAGGTGTTACAATTAAACAAGTGACCATGTTAGCTGGTGACTTCTCAGCTGAATGTCTAAAAATGCTTAGAAGCTAGGAATTTAATTTTAAAAAACTAAAGAAATGGGACCAACATCGATTCATCCAACATCGGTTATTACGACAACCACAGACTTACTCTGAATTGTCACTAGTTAACATGGCCACTCATTTTTCTTCTTGCCTTTTTTGCTCCTCATTTCACATTTATCTTTATCTCCATGTCACATCACAAAAGAGCACGCAAGGACAGATCGTGAGCACAGAAGAGCGATTGATTAGTTTATTGCATGGAGTACGTGAGCTCACAATGGAGGCCGCTTACATACAGATAATACAGGTACAAGAGTAGGAGACCCTTGATGTGAGAGGTGGGATCTTTGCTGAGTGTTTCTGCTATTCTACTTTCCCACATGTATACCACTACCACCAAAAAACTCCATTCACCCTCCACATCAATGACGTTGCCATGGAGCCACGAAGGCTGTTACCTAGCGACAGGGCAGAGACCAGCCTCCCTCCCCTCCTCACTTCACCTCACAACATTTCAGAATAAAAGCCTCCAATTAGATGAATGAAATACACTAAAATGAACATTAAAGGTTTAGATAGTTGAGATTTTGTTAACTGGACTTTGAATGGTGTCTAGTTTTGGCACTGAAATAAGACATTTTGTTCTTAATAGTCCAAGTTTTGCTTCATAATAGTCAGAATGATTAAACAATAAACATAAAAATAACAAAAAACAAGCATGTTAAGTTTATTTTTTCACGACAAGTCATATATTTATAGTGGAATTATACCTTTATACTTGATTATCTCTGGATTTTAATCAAATTTGTGCACTTAAATGTTAAATTTTGTTCCTACTTCAACAGCTTTGGTTCTTCCAATCCAACAAGACAACAAAACAAACAATAAAAAGTTAAGTAAACACTATAAAAAAGGAAAAAAACACACATGAATGAGTACAAATCCTCGCTCTCTTGACTCCCACATCGTGACAGTCTTATGATCAATACACACCCAACTCTGTCTCCTCTCTCTCCTGCTATCAAAGCCTTGCATAAACAGCACACGCTCGTACACGCACACACAGAGCGCTCGCCAACTGTGCTGGACTGCAGCGAGAAGACAAGCCTTTAGATTCAACCATGGCAACCGAACCACCGGGACAGCAGCTCAAAAATCTCTCCAACAGAGATGTGGAAAGAATAACAGACTCTGTTGTACTGTTTTCTCAACAATACATTCAGACTCCTTTGTGAGTCGAGTTTGTCTTTCTTTGCTTTTTTCCATTTTGCTCTCTGACTAAAGCCTTTCTTTTTCTTATTTTTTGTCCTTTTGTAGCTGTGTCCTTGCATTTTATTCCCATGCACTTCAAGCTAAATCAATCACACAGGAGACTTGAGGAGCAGAACTTGTCGGTTTTACATTTTACACATTTAAAGCTCCTGTGAGGGACATCAGGTTTGTGTCCATTTTGGCGCCCTCTGTGGTTTGGTGACTGTTTTAATATGAGGCTCAAATGAAAAGTTGGAATCCTAAAGTACACCTAAGCTACGGGAAGAGGGTTTATTATTAGGCAAGGCTACCCATAAGAGGGGACAGAGGGGAGAGCTTTAGGGGCCTATGAAGGCCGGGAAAATCATACTCAATTGTGAAGTTAAGCTGTGATAACCATTTTTAATTTTTAACCTTAATAATAACCACTACTATTAAAGCAACAAAACATGAATTTATTTATGCTTAAAACAGAATTACCTTTTTATTAGTAGTGTTAACAATGTGGATGGACGCACTGAACTATTAGGAAAGTAATGTCAGACTTTATAGCTAGGCCATGGTGTGCACAAATGTCAGGATGCTATAAAAAATAGAAGGAACTGAGAAACCTTTTTTGTAATATAGTGAATAGCCTAATTAAATTATTGTGAAAAGTGTTTAAAAAATGGGTGAAAAGTGGCAAGAATGGGTTAATATAGCACAAAAAATGAAATAAATGGGTTAAAAGTGGCAAAAAGGGACAAAAAGTGGCAAAATGTATGAAAAGCGGCAACAAAAAAGTGGCAAAAATGTGGTTAGATGCCAAAAAGAAGTGGCAAAAAATGTAAAAATGGGTTTAAAGTTGCACAATTTGTCAAAAATGAACAAGAAGTGGCAAGAAATTGCAAAAAAGAAGCTAAAATAGGCAAAAGTTGCCTAAAAGGTTTTGTAGTAATGTGCAAAAAGGGGGCAAAAAGTGGTTAAAAAGTGACCGAAATGGGTGAAACAGACAAAAATGGGATAAAATTTGCAAGAAGTTTTTAAAAAGTGGAAAAATGGGCACAAATGAGTGAAAGCAGTAAAAATAGACAAAAAGTGGAAAAACAGGAAGAAAAACGGCAAAATGCAGTTGAGGTAGGCAAAAAAGTGTTGCAGAAATAGGTCCAAAATGGTTTAAAAAGTGTCAGAAATGGGTGAAAAGGAGGAAAAATGGATGTCAATAATGGATGGAAAAAAGTAGTGAAAATGGTTAAAAAGTACTACAAATAAATCATTTCAATATCAGAACCCAATCATAGCTTGACACTTTTTTCAGCTCCAAAATGAAGGAACTGTTAGCCAGGTTGCTAGTACCAATGCTACTGATCCAACACGCACTGATATCATCAATAAATCACAACTGGTGAGGGCCCATTCTATAGGTTTTTCAGGGGCTCAGCCTGTTATTAGATACTAAAGGACAGTGGTTGCTATTGATGATAATATAGTTCCAGATTTGGGGTTGTTTAGTTTCTGAAAGTTTTTATTCATCCAACAGTTTACATTAGTTAAACTGTCTTTGACAGCAGCTAGGCTTCTAGAGTCCCCTAGTCTCAAGGGCAGGTATATCTGTGTGTCGTCTGTGTAGCAGTGAAGGAGACTTTGTGGTGCTGATTTTTTTTTGTCCATGGGGCAGCATATGAATAGAAAATAAAATAAAATAGGACCTCAATCTAAACCCTGTGGTACACCACAGGTAATAGTAGCTGTGTAAGAGGAGGGTTACCTATGGTGACCACAAAGGTTTGCTCATTTTTAAGACGCTCAATTAAAACGAAAGCATGATCGGGGCATTAAACGGTTAAACTTACTGACATTCTTATCAGTTCAGGCGCTCAAAACAAACGCTTCATCTAAAGAGCTGCCACTTGTAGCACAATAGCTACAATACTCTTTAATTTGATATAATCTTGAACTTGTAAGGGTAAATTAAAAATATTTAAAGATCCTAAGAGGAAAATCAAGTTTGTGTTGATTTTGGCGCCCCCTATGGACAAAGCAGAATGTCCTTTCTCTTTGCAAAAAAATCTCACCATACTTTTTATTTTACAATGAAATGTTTCACATGAGGATATCTGTTCATGCCACACAATTTGGATGATGACTGATATCAGCAGGTACTGATGAAAAATCGATGCATTTGTGCATCCCTACAAAATAAAGTTGGAATGATTTTTTTAAATAAAAAGGACTGAAAAACTTCCAGACAACATAAAATTATGTTATTAGACTGTTGAGAGAAAAATATATAAAAGCAACAGAAAATACAAAGACACTACAATGATATGAGGTGCTATCAAGGAGAGGCACACATACACAAAGAGTGTGTTCCTTTAGCAGAGCAGATTTCTAACAGTGTCTTACAAATGTAAGATGAAGTAGGGATGAGTTTTAAAGCTTGCATAACTTCTCTCTCCTTTTACTCCGTTTTCCCACAGTGTTACTGAGGGGCTTAAGCAGCTCTCCTCTGTCTCCTTCATTAAAATCTCTCATTAAACATTCCCTGACATTTGACAACCTCCCATCCTCTCCTTTTCTCTGCATTTTTCTCTTTTTCACTCAGATGGACTGAGAGGCAGAGTGTAGGAGTCCCACCCACTCTCCATCTTTAAATCTCCTCTGAAACTCACCTCGACTTCATTCTGAAGCCGCACAGCTCGTATTCCAAACAAGCCGAAACCTGACAATAAACACGAACAATTACATCATTTTATCTCACTCTAAATCTGCCAAAATAGATGGCCTTTGCTCTAAAAACATCTCCTTTCATCTATTTCTGTGACGCTCTGTGTTATCTTTCTGCTAAGAATATTTCTTGTGTGTTGCAGGAGCAGCGGGGGAGGAGGGGAGGGGGTGAGGGATTACAGAGTGGGAGGCAGAAGAGCTTGCAGTCACAGGTCGAGGCAAATGTCCGCCTCCAAAATCTACCACTCAGGTCAGAATTCTCTCCTACCATCTAGAGATAACAGTTAATATCTCTGGGCAAGAAACTAATTTCCTTTTCTTGTGCATTTCAATCATCCCACTGCGCCATTTTGCTGTTTTCATGTTTCCACGGTTAGAACATCTTTTAAAAAACTTTAAAAAAGGTAAAATGATTCTTAAAATCACTGAGGAGTTTCGGTATCCGTATCTGGTGTTAATGCTGGCCAAACATCGAATGATATTTTAAAATGATTTCAAGTCACAAATTTCTGAATTGGACTGAAGGCACAGGTCTTTTCATTTAGCTTTTTTTAACTGTTGGCGATATCGATCAATGCTAATTCCTCAATTACCAGTGAAATATTTAAAGCTGATATAAACCCATATTTAAGCTGATATATTCCAATATTTACAACAATATACACAAATATTTATGCCTGGTATAGACTGATATTAACAGCTAGGATTGATTGATTTTACTGCCAATACAGGTGGAAATTTATAGCTGGTATGCTGGTTATAAATATCAAGTAAAATTCTTATATCTGCTGATATGAAAAATTTAACTGATACAGCCAATTTTGGCCAACATTTACAGCTGATATAGGCTGATGATTACAGTCAATATGGGCCAATGTTTACTGCCAATATAAGCCGGTATTTAAAGCCAATATAGGATGATATGTTCTCCTGATATCAGCCAATATTTACAGCTGATGTAAGCCAACAAAACAGATGAAATATACTGATATTCAAAGCCAGAATAAATTGATATTCACAGCCAAGACAGTCCTAAATTTACAGCCACTATATGCAGATATTCATGGCTGTATAAGCTGATAATTACAACCAATTTAAGGCAATATTTACAGCCGACATAAGCAAATAATTACAGCCAATATAGGCTGATATTTTTGGCTCTTATAGACCAAGTCTTGCAGCAGATTAAGGCCAGTCCTTACAGCTGATTAAAGCTTATATTTATAACCGTTACAGACTAGTATTTACAGCTGATAAGCAAATAATTACAGCCAATATAGTTTGATATTTATGGCTAATATAGGCCAAGATTTACAGCCGATATCGGTCAATATTTACAGCCAATATAGGCCTATATTTACAGCTTGTATGGGCCTATATTTATAGCTGATTAGTTTGATATTTATGGCTAATATAGGCCAAGATTTACAGCCGATATCGGTCAGTATTTACAGCCAATATAGGCCTATATTTACAGCTTGTATGGGCCTATATTTACAGCTTGTATGGGCCTATATTTATACCTGATACAGTTTGATATATACAGCCAATATAGGCCTACATTTACAGCTCATATATATATCTATATTTACAGCTTGTATGGGCCTATATTTATAACTGATACAGTTTGATATATACGGCTCATATAGGCCAAGATTTACAGCCGATATTAGTCAATATTTACGGCCAATGTAGGCCTATATTTACAGCTGATATATGCCCATATTTACAGCTTGTATGGGCCTGTATTTATAGCTGATATAGTTTGATATTACAGCTGATATAAGCCAGTATTTACAGCAGATTAAGGTCAGTATTAACAGCCATTACAGCTGATATTTACTGCCATTAGAGGCTTATATTTACAGCTGATAATAGCTTATATTTACAACCAATATAGGCTGCTGTTCACTGCCAATGTTAGTCAATATTTACAGCTGATATAAGTCTCTATGTACAGCTTGTATAGGCCTATATAGGTTGATATAGGTTGATATTTGAGGCTGATACAGGCCAATATAAACACTCTTCAGAGGCTTGTAATAATGGCCATTAGAGGCTTAGATTTACAACTGATAATAGCTTATATTTACAACCAATATAGGCCTATACTTACAGCTGATGAAGGCCCATATTAAAGCTGATATAGGCCTCTATTTACAGCTTGAAAAGGCTGATATTTATAGCTATTTGTTGATATTTACAGCCTGTTTAGGCCCCTGTTATAGCTGAAAGATTGGTTGTAAACATTTGTTAGTGTCCTTGTCTGCTAATATGATGAATGTTCTAAGCTAATATCTGCTAAAACTAATATGATGTCAATAATATTGTTTATCTCTAGTATTTATTACAAACATGCACACATTACAAAGGTGATCTCTTTCATGCTGGTAATTAAAGCAATACGGTGGCGATTATCAAATACCCTGGATACCGGATTACCTCCCAGTCCTAGCTCTGTCTGTTGCTGTTTAAAACATGAATGAGTCCTTAGACGACGACAAGCATAACTCAAAAATTTAAATTGTTTTTATTCAGAGACACTTCTATTTGTATTGATTGTATTGAAGGACATTTTTTCAAACATTAAAAGTACGCTATCTGAGCTTGGTATCCCTTCTTTACTATGCTTACATCTCTTACATCTGTAGCTGAATAGAGGCGTGAAGGCAGGGTCACAACAGATGAAGATAAGACAGAAAAAGGCATTATAGAAACACCATATATGACATTTTTATGAGGCAAACTCTTGTTTAAAGCTTTAAATTTAACTGGCACCCAAACTGTGAACTCAGCAGGAGTACTGGGTTTTGGGTTGGTGGAAGTGACTCACTCATCACCAGTAATGAAAGACTGTCCTTTAAAAACACGGAAGCTTTTTGGTTCTAACAGCAGAGCTGAGCTGCATGGATGTGGTTACTGAGCTTATAATTAAAGTTACTGGTCAAATATTTTGGTTTACCCAGCGCCTCCTCTTCTCTTTGACTTAATCCCACACTCCTGTGTTGAAAAACACACTCTTTTGTAGTGATTTCTTTAACAGTGGAAAATTAGAGGCTCATTACACATATCATGACTCAAGGTGCATGAATGTCCTGTTGAAGTGGTTTCAAACAGTGCAAATGGAGTGAATGCAAAAAAGTTATTTAAAACTGGATGCTTTTGCCAAATGAAATGTCTTCAATTTACAGGATGGGAAGCTACATGGAGACTTTAACAATTATTGTTTTTGAAGGCAGGGTTTTTTTTTTTTTTTTTTTTTTATGTGTTATGTTGATGACCTGCCATGTAATTGGACCACCCAATACCAACCCAACACACCAATAAATGCATATAATCTCATGGCCTGTCTGCTATTCTGTGGTCTTTTTGACCTTAAGTTAAAGTAAATGTTTTCTTCCCTACATGAGCAACATGTGGAAAGTCCTGTAGCACTCCTGCAGAATCTGAGTGACTCAGAAACAGTCAGGCATCGATTAGAGTTCGATGCCTCAGGCGAAAAACCGATCCAACCTTCCTCTCTGCAGGCTCCTTTTCCAATAAGTAACAACAAACAGACGCCCCCTGCAGATGGTGACCAGGGAGGAGGAAACACTGTCCTCTCCCAGCAGGGATCAACTAGCCCTCGCTGCACATCAACGTGTAAAAGATTTATCCACTGCTTCTGCACCGCGATGTCCTGCTGGGCTACAGAATGGCACCCTGTTGTTAGCGTGCAGCTGTGTCTGCTTTTTCATTTTTACTGAGGTGGTTGGGCGCAGTTTGAGTTTTGATTCTCTGCCTGTGCTTATCTTGGTTTCTGTTTGGTTTGTGGAAATGCAGCAGCAGTCTCTGAAATTCACCACAAATACTAAATCAATACAGAGAGTGGTGCAGTGAAAGCAAACAGGTGTACAATGCTGAAATGATGGATGTTTGTGTGCCTTCATTTCTGAAATTTCAACCTGAAGTTTGAATAATTTCTTGACAATCAGAGCAGAAAAACGATTTGCTTCAACTCAACACCACAGAATTCAATCAGAGGGAAATAGTGCCTGAAAATACTTGAATGGTTTGAAAAGAGAGAAGTCTTGAACTGCTAGAAATGTGCAAGAAGACAAACAGACCTGACCAGCGTTTCAGACTGGGTGCATGGAGGCAGTGCAACAGCAGCGTCATGGCTTGATTTTCATTTTGGCATGCATGTTAACAAATCAGGGTTTTCAGACAATCTTGGCCTCATGTTGGCCATCATCCAAGCCTTCATCAGGCCCATGTCCCATCTCTCCAGCTGTCCTCCTAGCTGTTCCCTCCATGGTGGAAGCAGTCGCACCTGGATCATGCCTGGGGAAGCAGGCAAGGTGCCCGTGAAAGCACAGCTGCCATTCCTATCAAGCAGCTGACCCTCCCAATGCGTTCTCGCCTGAGCATGTCAGCATTAGACACACAGTCTTGCCAACAGTGCCCAAAAATGTGCTGAAGAGAAGTTGTCACAAAGGAGTCTCGCCAGCGCCTCTGGTCATCAGTCAATGCCCAGGCCTCACAAGAGTAAAGTAAGGACCAGATCTGATCCACATGCTCAGATACTGCTAATGCCACACTGTCTTGCTCAGCAATTCCATTGCCCCATGCGTGAGTCTAAGTCTGGCGGATCGATGGATTATGCTGCCAAGGTAGGTGAACCATTCACAGACACAGATTTGATAGCAGCATCCAAGGCGTCCTCAAATGCCTGGATCTTTGCTTTGGTCAAGCAGACGTGCTTTCTTTCACTGAGCATGTCAAGAGCCCCCAAAAGGACAACTACAGTTACCGCAAGAATCACAGCATCAACAGCAAAAAGACACTCCAGCTTGCATTTAGATACAGTTAGATGTATTGGGAGCCATAAAGTTTGACTGAGTACTCAACAACAGCAAATCCAGTTAAGTCACCAGTATAAAGAGTCATGTTTTGAATCTTGCCACAGCTGTTTGCTAGCATTAGCCCATTCAGTGCCTGTGTTACAAATAAAACACTGCTATGTAATGTGTTATGCTTGACATTTTATGAGAGAGCTTGGGAGAGACATGCAGGAAATTGCCACAGGACAGGTTCGAACCCGGGGTAACCGCATACATTGGGCGCGCCTTGAACCACTAGGCCACCTGCGCCCCAGAACAGACATTTTGACATTAGCTGCAAACAGTCACTGCGCCTCCGTGAGGCATTTTGTCTTCTAATTACATGCTAAACACCAGATTGTTTGAATGAAGCTTGTCCATCTTTATCCACCAGTGTCTGTGCTTTAAAGCTTTTAAAAGGGTGATTTAAAAAGTCAAAATTAAAACTTCGCAAATGTGTTTTTTTAAGTAGCTTGAATTAGTTAGTTCCTATGCAGTCTAAGGGCACTGAATCCCAACATTTATTGGCCTGACCAACAAGAAGGTTAGAGGAATTCAACTGGCAAATGGTGTAAATTTGTGCCCCTTGGTTAAGGTCACCTGGGGAAACTTTTTAACATTAAGGTCGTTTTCACACCTGATAGTCTGGGGGACTCGGTCCGTTTTGGAACGGATATTGCTACATTGTTGCACTTTCCTTTGGTTTGGTTTGTATTCACACTGCTCTTGGACAAACGGACCAAACATAAGGATATAAGATTAATAAATCAGCTCCAAAGAAAAAGGCGAGCCAACATGTTTGCAAGAGACTACAATGTGTTGCTATGGCGACACAGATGCCAAGCAAGGTACCGACATGTATTTAAGTGAATTAAATCACAGTGGCTTTATGCCACTTCCTGTCTTTGGTTCACAAATCGGTCTGCTTTGCTTTCACATCTCAAACAACATGCACCAGAGTTCATTTGGAAGCAGACTGAGACCCCCTGTTATCAAGTGTAAACGTGTACCAGAGTCTGCTTGTTTGCTCCGCACCAGAGTTTACTCCAAACGAACCGGACTATCCGGGAAAATGGACCAGAGTTGGTTTAAAGTGGACCAAACAGCTCTGGTGTGAATGCTCCCAAAATGGACTTTTTGGTGAGGTTGCTGGTCAAAAAATAAACTTTGTTTTTGTCTGAAAAACCTCAACAATGCTTACTGTTTGTTAAGAGGCAGCATTTTTATAGAAGCCTGATTGATTACTTTCTTTACATCGCACTGACTCCAACTGAGGGCATTTTACAAACGGTAAATCACCGTTTTGCTGACACCATTGATCTTAACCACATCTCAGATGCTATAAAGCAGACTTAGTAATGGACACATTATGTTTTATTCATACCAGTGATGAGCTAACAGTTCAGTTAGTTCACTCATGGCCAAGCAGCCCCTTCAACTTATGGCTATTAATAGCAGATGTTCCTTTTCTGCAAATGGATGTTTAAGTGAGCTGGATTTAAATGAAGATGACATTTGTGTCGCTCGTACGGCTTTTCGCTTTTCATCGCTAAGCCATCTGGTGCACACGTTCGCTCACACACGCACAGACATCTCAAATTAAAACACAGTCCTGCCACGAAAAGGTCAAACTCAATGCTCCAAGGTTGTGCAATCCGCCGCCTCTCTTAATCCACATCATTCCCAACTGATCTGCCACTTCTTTCCCGCTTTTCTCTCCCCCTTTGTCTTGTTGTCTCCACCATCCTTCTGCTGTAGCATTTCAGCTTTACTCTCCATTTTTCTAAGCCTCCTGGGAGTCTTCGCAGCCTGAAAACAGGGCTGGATATGAAGACGGAATCATCACTGGAGCAAGTTGCTGCAGGGGAAACATTTAAATTGATTTCTGACCATTAATCTTACTTTGATGTCTCGCTACACCGCCTGTGTTCGCTCGCCAAATAAAACACCTTGTGTAACAACATCTTTCTTGTTTAGCTCGCTCTCTCCTCCTTTTACTCGTTCTGTAAATCCTGCTGTTTCTCTCAGGTGGATTCTTGCATGCTTTGGGAGAGATTCCCAGCACATTACCACCAGATTAACCCTCATCTAGTTATTCTTTGCCTCTTTTCCAGTCACACCACAGGCTTGGACAGTGAAAAAGAAAGGATAAAGAAGTGAAGAGGAAGAGCAGAGAGAGCAATATTGTGCGCCGGATTATGGGATGAGAGGGGAAGAAGAGAGAAAGAAGGAAGCTCGGCCTTTTCCTTATAGGCGGCCTCGTGTCCAATGAGGCAGCGAGGACTGCCAGCACTTATCAGTTCAGAGGCCCAGAGCGAGAGAGAGAGCGAGAGAGGGAGGGAGAGAGAGATACGGAGGGACGGAGGAAGCGCTAATCTGGGGAGAAGCTGCGAAGCGCCGGAGAATATAGGCCACTGGCCCATTTTTCATTGAGGAGAAAAGAAGATTTGCTGCGTGTAAAAATAGTGCGGTTGATTTAAACAGCTTCATCTTTAATTTTTTGCTCTTTTCTCCCGTCCTTGATTTGTCTTCTTCTCTAAATCCTCCTTGAAGCCTTCTTTTTTCTCCTTAAACTTGGTACCTTTGTTTCAGCAATCTTCAGTGACATTTTCAAATAAATAAATAATTTTGGCAGTTTTAGCTCCTCTAGTCATACAAAACTTTTTTTTATCTTTGCTATTTAAAAGGTTGATCTTTTTAAGGAAAAAGGAGGCAAAATGAGCTGCTGTGTCTAGATGTCAGTGTTCAGACTTTGGTCTTTTAGAATCATGTGATGCGAGCTTGTTTGGAGAATAAATAGAGTGAGCATGAGTAGAAATAGCTTACAAAGACAAATGTCCACGACTGACATAAGAAATCTAATTTTAGAGACAGAAAAAAGAAAGACTACAGCTATGCTAACATTACTGTTAAACTGTATTTTTAGCGTAGCATCTATAGCTAGCTTAGTACCATTGTTTCAACAATTTTAAGCAACATTTTCAACTTCTCAAAAAGTTATAGCTCTTTTAGTTAGACTAAACATTTTATTTTTGATCTTTTAAAAGACTTGGCAAAATCAGATGTTTCACAAGTTATTCAGACTTCAGTCTAAATCACACAAAGCTAGCTCATGGGTAGGACAAAAAGAAAGTAAAGGAATTAGCTTGAGAAAAAATATCTGCCAGTTTCAATAAAGGGACTGAAAAGGGGAAAAAACTGACATTTTAAAGGCTTAATAATCAGGTTAAAGCTACACTGCTATCCATGTTTTGCTGTACTCTTTGGTTAGCTGCATCATGATTCAGCAGTTTATGCTAGCATAAAACTACTCTGCGTGTAGAGAGAGAACCTGATGTTTTCCTTGTGTTTCAAACAGTAGTTAGCATGAGTAGATAAAAGAGAGAAAAAGTAGTGAAACATACAGAAAAAGATGAGAAACTGAAGCTTTAAAGACTGTTAAAAAACCCAAGGCTAGAGCTATGCTGGCAGCACTGTAAGGCTGCTCTCTTTCAGTTAGCTTCTTCATGACTTGGCAGTTTATGCTAGCATAGAAACATTTTCACAGTAACATATTGATGATTGGAGCAGAAATGTGATCTTTTGTTTTTGATGTGGGATGGGTTGATACATTATTAAATAAAAGTAAATAGCCAAAGACGTAGTGAAACGATTAGAAAGACGAGAAACTAAAAGACTAAATATACAAGACTAGAGCTATGCTAGCAACAATGCTAAAGGCAGGTCTCTTCAGTAATCTGCTTCATGACACAGCAGTTTATGCTAGCAGCACCACCACATTAACATATTGACAAATAAGGAGGCAAAGTCCGTTCATTTGCTTAAAATGTAGTTATTTATCAGACCTTAGTTAGCATAAGTATGAGGAGACAAAAGAGGTATTTAAACATTAGAAAACAAGATAAGAAAACTGAAACTTAAGAGACTAAAATAAACAAGGCTAGGGCTATGCTAGCAGCACTGTCAGGCTGTACTCTTAGGTTAGCCGCACCATGACTCAACAGTTTATGCTAGCATAGAAGTACTCTCACTTTAACATTAGAAGGAAAATCTCACTTTTTGATTGCATTTCAAAAATTAGTTTGCATGAAAGGTATAAAAAGCCCAAGAAGTGGAACGAACAGAAAAAAGACAAGCAACTTAAGTTGTAGAGACTGGAAAAATGAGCCTACAGCTATGCAAGCAGCACTGTGAGTAGAGAAAAATACAGTAGGTGGGATATGAGTGACTCCCTCACAACTAGATATCTTTACCTCTTCTGGAAGATCATTAAATCAGAAACTGTGTGGACCTTTGTGGTTTATTTTTATCAAGAAAACTGTTATAGTTTTATAACATAGGCTACTAGTATGACATAAGCATAATCCTTAAAATCCTCAGCTGTCACTGTTATTATATAACCAGCTGTTACTTTTATTCAACTATATTTTTAAGCACAACCTAAAAGCTGACATACATTCAACACACAGTGATTAAAATTTAAATTAGAGGAATTCTTCAGTAAAACAAAATTGGTCATTTTTTCTGCTTAGTCATCAAACTTCATTCATCTCATGGTTGGGCTGAATGACGCATGATTAGAGCTGAGTGCAGAGCTGATTCAAGATTTGTGCTCCCTGAAGAGAGCTAATAGTCAGAACTGTCAGCTGCTAAACCTGCTCTTGGAAGGCATATTTTACAATATATCAAATAACGAGCTTCCTGGACTTAATGGGCTTCATTCAGCAAGATTGTCCTAATATTTTGAGGGATTTTCCTTAGGCTGTGCTCAAATGTTCACTCTGATTTAAGGCTGCATATGTGTCACACTTTGATAATCAAACAAGTTGTATCAGACAAAGAAAACCCAAATAAATACAAAATTGAGTTTTTATATGATGATTTCATTTATTAAGGGACACTGTATTTCTTTTTATGATTTTTTTTTGTATATCACGGAGGGAAAATGGACAGAAAGGAACAAACAGATGGCAGGAAGGAAGGAAAGAAGGAAAAAAAAGCACAGAAGGATGGATCTTTTATTAAAAAAATACCTTCACTTCGGGCCTTAACTGGACCGTAGTTTAGATTGTTCTGGGCTGAGACCACCTCGTTTCGTCAGACCAAAGTCCGACTGTTTGGTCTGGACCATGGTCCAGGGGAGGTTTCATACCTGTCACTTAGATTCCGATCAAACTGAAAAGTCTGACAGTCCGTCCCAGACGATACCCTTTGTTTCATGCCAGGGGTAACGACACTCACACCTTCCAAAAAGTTCAGCTTTAGTCCACAGAATATTTCCCAAAGGTCTTCGGGACCATCAGGATGTTTTTAGTCAAATGTGGGACGAACCTTTGCATTCTTTTTGGTCAGCAGCGGTTTTCGCCTTGGAAATCTCCCATATATGCCGTTTTCACCTAGTTGCTTTCTTATTGTTGAACCATGAACTCTGACCTTAACTGTGTCAAGTGAGGCCTGCAGGTCTTTAGATGCTGTTCTGGCTTCTTTTGTGACCTCCTGGATGAGTGGTCGATGTGCTCTTGGAGTCATTTTGGTAGGCTGGCCACTGCTGGGAAGGTTAACCACTGTTGCAAGTTTTCCCCATTTGTGGATAATGACTCACTCCCTGGTTAACTGGAGTCCCATGGCCTTAGAAACAGCCTTGACTTTAGATTTAAGGGATTTCTTGAGGTCTGGCACTAATCAGGCCTGGGTGTGGCTAGTAAAATTGAACAGTAAATTCCTGACTTAACAAGGAGATGGTGACTAATTTTTCCACATAGGGCCAGGTAGGTTTGGATGACTTTTCCCCATCATTTAAAAACTGTGTTTTGTATTTACTTGGGTTATCTCTGACAAATATTAAAAATTGTTTGATGATCTGAAACATTAGTATGACAAATATGCAAAAAAATGAGAAGCACAGTATATACTGTATCGTTTTTAATAACTATATGCCTGTAATCACATCTCTGTGAGTTTATCTGTTTCAACATATGTCGGTATTTTCTTCCCTCTTATTTTTCTCTCAGCTGTAGAGAAACAGTGGTGGGGAGTTTATGTAGGCAGAGCCAACAATCAATCCTCCCAAGTGACACACAAACACTCACACACAACACTCTCACATACACACACTGTCGGCTCCGTGTGTGTGTCCTGCATACAGATACCCCTTATTTTTTGGCACAAGCTTGCGTTACAGAGGGTAAAGATCACCCACAGAAGAGAAACAGAGAGAGAGACTTTCAGTAGCTAAAACGCTGTGTTTCACTGAGTGATCACTTCAGTAAATACATGTGAAAATGTGAGTGTGACTGCATGTTAATGGATGAGAAGAGTGCTGGATTTGTTGTTCAGAAGTGGAACAGATGGAGCAAAATGTGCTGTTCTTTACAGAGGAGGAGTGATTCATTAGTAAAACACAAACACATAAAAACCCACATTACTGAGAGAGCAAACAAGCACAGACACGAAGGCATGACTGCATACTCACGTGCCTTCTTTTTTGACAAAATAATCAGCAAAATTATGATTTCATGGCTCCTTTTTGTCCATAAGAACATTTTCAGTGACGCAACATTTGATGGAGAAAACAAGATACTCAGTCGTGATTCGTGCCGTTGAGACCTGGCTGCAACTGACCAGCCAAGGCTTTACTTCCTGCTGTCACCATGGACACACTTCCTGGCCTCGGGTTTAGGGCAGCGGAAAAAACAGCAGCCAACAAGAGAGGGAGCAGATAGAGAAAGGAGAGCAGAGAGGATGGAGGAAGGAGGAGAAGGAGGAGGGGAAAAAAAAAGCAGCAGCTGGACTCGGCATCCGAATTAAATGTGGAGCTAATCCCTCCTGCATTGTTCAACACAGCCCTCTTCCTCTTCTCTCTCACTCAGTCTTCCTCTCAGGGATTTACGGAGACACATTTAGCAGACAGCGGCTCTCATTAGTGAAATAAAAACACATTTGGAAGAGGCTTCAGATGTCCATAAAAACATGCTTATTGAGCCTGGGTAGCAGCGTCTTTGACATCATCTGTCACTGTCACAGAATGATTAATAGAGAGCTCACCATGACATGAAAGTTTCATAAGAATTGCTGAAATGGCAGATTGACTGGGAAAATTTCAACTTAAACCGTTGGTACTGAAACATAAAGCCACTGTGGAAGTGCAAAAAGACTGCAGTTCCTTGAGTGTTCACTTGAGGCTGGCTGCAAGAGCCCCAAAACACACATTAACACCCATATAGAAATGTACATTTTTTACAAAAAAAAAACACCTCAGAAGTGCTTCTGGATTCAGCTTATTCATTTAAACACTTCTCAATAATTCCTGCTTACATTAATGCTGTTGCATCATGTTGCTGCTAGCAAAGCTTAACCCCCTCCACCCCAGCCCCCTCCTTTATAGCATAAGGCTTTAAATAAAATGGTTAATTGTATGACTAGAGTGTTCCTGATTGAACTGAAAGAAAGGAGTTAGCAACATGCTAATATTAGCTACTTAAGAACTGAGGTTGGCAAGCTGTTGTTCTGTCCTTGAATTCTGGTCAACTAGCTGAAAACAGACACAATAGGATTTAATAATCAGGCCAAGTGTGTTAAAAGTGTCACAGCAGGTCAGCAAATTAAATTAGGAGGCATTGATAAGGATGCTCATAAGAAACTGTGGGCCAGCTAGCAAGCAATACAACAGCCTGAAAATTATAAGTGAGGCAAAACTGTCGAATAGACCCGGCAACTTCAACTGGAAACACTGAACAGTAACTTAGCTTCAACTGAGCTTAACCTTCACATTTACAGAATTGGAGCTGATTTTAAATACTGCAGAATATCCACAAGGAGTGATTCGCTTGGCTGTTTTTGAAGCCACATACCATTTCTTTACTACTCCTACTTATTCAAACCGTACAAAATGCATTCTGCATACTAAGCTAACAGTTAGCTTGCTACTCCACTACACTGAAAGCCAATCATCTCCACATCATGTGACCATACTGTTCAATTTTTTGACTTGTCGGCCAAGCTAGCATCAAGCTAGCGTGGCTGTCCATTCATTAATAGAATCAACAACATATGCTGATAATCCCTGCAACCAAGCATGGTAATGTCAGTATCATTTAAAAAGATTTAAATTATTTTAAAATACTGTTTCCTTTACTTTTAGTCCAGTGTTAGCTGCACTGTTGACTTAAAGTATGACTAAAAATGTACACTAGACCAAAACTAGCTAAAAAAGTACATCTGTGACGCTAACACTCTGATGAAAAATAAGTTCAGTTCTCATTTAGGAGGCTAAAACGAAACTAAACTGTGCATTTAGGGTACACTATAAGGACTCAAGTATTCAGCCACCTGACCATTACACCAGAAGGGACTGTAATGGCATTGTGTTCAGATACATGTACTTCAATATGGAGTTCCCCCCTTTTTGCAGCTATAACAGCCTCCACTTGTGTGTTTCTGTGTGAATTTGTGCCCATTCATTCTGCTGAGCATCTATGAGGACATAGACTGGTGTAGGATGAGAAGCCATGACTCTCAATCTCCGTCTCAGTTCATCCAAATAGTGCTTGATGGAGTTGAGGTAGGGGCTCTGTGTGGGCCAGTCAAGTTCTTCCACTCAAAACTCATTAAACCATGTCTTTATAGTCTTTGCTTTCTGCATTGGGTTACAGTCATGTTGGAATAGAAAAAGGCCTTCTCCAAACTGTTGCCACAAAGTTGGAAGCGTAGTATTTTCCACAAAGTCGTGGTATGCTGAGGCATTAAGATTGGCCTTCACTGGAGATAAGGGGCCAAAAAACAACTGCTAACCATTATCCCTCCTCCACCAAACTTTACAGTTGAAACAATGCATCCAGGCAGGGGACATTACCCCCTTAACCCAACAAACCCGGACTCACCCAACCCCTTCCATGAAGCTCCCACCGTGCAGGTTTTGTGCTTGCATTAATACCAGCAGAGGTTCAGAACTCTTCAGCTGTGGAATCAGTAGAGCATTTGCGACTTTTACGCACAATGCATACCCGCCTGCAGTGAAACTAAACCCGCCTGTCGCTACCGCCTCCTTCGCTTAAATGATGCTATCTGGTCCAGTTATTCCAGGTATAGTACAAACATTTCAGATTGTTTGTTCGCAAGATGTATCAGCCTCTTGACAGACATGGAATCTGGACAGACCATCAGCTTTGCAAGGTTGAAGATTTTGCATGTATACAATGAATTTGGATTGTACACACTAAATCTAATGCTATCCATTCTGTGATGGTTGCTTCAGGTTTAAGAGCATTATAGCAGCAAGCAGCAGCCATTTTCGGTGCAATAGTGGCTAAGTGTGGCTAATGTAAATGTAAGAATTAGCCTAAGCTACTAGTGATTGGACTGACAAGGAAATAGCCATTTAATCATTTAACAGGCTAATCATACACATCCCTATTTTAAAACAACACAAACTCTGTTATTTCAATTATCAATAGTGTCAAAAGGTGCTTAAATCCAAACTAATGCTGTATGTTTATCATGAGTATAGTGCATGCAAGAGGAATGATTCTATTGAGCACACTTTAGTTGGCAGAGTTTGCCTTTGATTTTGGTTATACAGACACAAAATCTCAAAGTTTTAGAGTGTAGACAAAAACACTAAAGGAGACATAAATTCAGTTCTAGGTATATCAAAGTTTAAATTCCTGGTATCGTGACATCCTTAAGGGAGACGAGGAGACACAGGAGAACTGAGTAACTGGAGCTGCCTTCTGCTTCATCTAAATGGTAAACTCTTCATGTGGCTGCAGGAAAAGAGCAGATGGTCATGACTACAGCCAGAGAAAGAAAGTGACAGCAACCAGATGTGATGTGCAGAGACTCAGGAAGAGAAGAAGTTGACTGAGGAGATGAAGGTAAAAGCAGAAATACCAAGAGTGAGACACCAAGCCCGTAAGCACACAGGTACACGGTCATTTGTGCTCCCTCCAATCACAGCAGAGCCACGTTTATTCCTGGACAAACCTCGTCGGCTTGTTGACCCAGAAGCGATGGCGGTCAAGCCAAACGAGACGGCAGTGGTGGTGCAGTCACGCAAAGCACCCCCACAGCGCTGCATTCACATCCAGGTTTAATTCTCTAATCCATTAAAACCCTGCTTCCCTGAGGCTAAGCTACTGAGGAAGGTGAGTAACCTTCAGTGCCTGATAATAGATACAGCCAACAGACATTACAAGCTGTTTATGCTTCAAGGTGAATTAAAGCTGACAATGTTTGCTGTTAGAAATGTAGTTCACTTCTGATTTGATCGGGCAGATGATAAAGGGAGTTTAGGTCTCTTAACAGAGCTCCTGAGCTGAAATGAGGTCTGTAAGAAAACCAATTAAGCAAACAAGGCCAAAAACTGAATCATAACAAGTGACATTTGACATTCCTATGAGTCAGTATCCAGGAAATTACAACATGTACAATCAATTAAAGCAAAAAGATGAGAAATGGAAAAAAAACCTCTCAAACCAAGGTCCATCTTTTAACTTTTTCTGGATCTTTCACCAATGTTACTTTCTTTCCAGAGGCTGGGTGAGAACTGGAGACCAGCAGAAAAAATCTTTTCCAAAGCTATTGAAAATGATTGACAACCTTAGAAATATTAAAACCTTCAGGGGCAAGGGTATTTGCAAAACAAAAAGAATTCTCATAGGCTCGAAAACACTTAAAGCCTTGACACACTAAGGCTAAATACACTTATCACCCCTATCACTTGGACTTACCCCTATATTTTGTGCCTCTGAGTCTAGTGGCAGGGTGTCCTGATTCTTGTAGGATTCTTGCAGGATGAAATACTGCACGGCCCTTAAAATTAATGATGACATTCAATACGAGTATGGGGCTGGATCCAACATGTCCAATATCTACCAGACTGAATCACAACACAGATTCCGGGGCTTCATTTTAGTACTATTCAAAGGTTAAAGCCAGAGATGCTGAACCTTCTTTCTATTCTCTGATCAATAAAATGTCCAATGTCAGCCCCCAGCATTCATAAACAGGCAACAGAAGCATTAAGACACTGGCCACAACAGAGCGTAAATATACCACCTGACAGCCATGCCAACAAGTTAGCTAGCAGCTAACTGGTTGTATGCTGAGCAGCATAAACTTAAAATTGTAGCTTTGTAAAGTCTGTTAAAACACTACGTTTTACTCTTGTGAAGATGAATGCAATACCTCTATTTTATGATGAAATTCAAGGAAGACGGCAACACAACTCATGCAAGGTTTAGCTCAGTTCTTCTAATTCTGGGTCAATGTCAGGCCTGGAAATATGGAGGATGTGCAGAACACCTAGCCATTTAATCCAGTCTTGTTTTGTTTTCTCTTAAAAGTATCCAATCGGGTACGATTGCATGTACACTTTAGCCACAGGTGATGTTGCTGCTGTCACAGATACACCGGCATGATGCTTGAGGCAGATGCTCAATTACACACACCATGCAGCAGACCAACACTGAGATTTCATATAATCAAAGGTTACACACATGGGGCTGGTCAGGTTGACTATGTAACACAATAAGGACATGCTGATGTGTTTCAGAGACGTGTATTTACTGGTTTTAGTAAGCCACAAATGGCAACAAAAATGGGGCAAGTCTTTGGATCCATTTGTAAACTTTGAAATTCCTGAATAGGCATGTATCCATTCCTTTTTTTTTATTTTACTGTCAAATGGTAACGTCTAAGTTTTGGTTGTTATCTCAGGATGGTATGATAGTTTCAGTCATTTCTCAAGATCTAAAGAAATCAACTCATCAACCAGCCTTTTTATCTCATTTTAGTGCTTTAAGTATGTCGAGTTCCCAAGAAAACAGCCAAAATAACTTGTTACAATAGGAAACAACATGTTTAGATGTATGTCTGCTTTGGGCTTCTGTAGTAAAGCACTGAGATAAGAAACTGAACTGAATGGTTCAAACACATCACTTGTTGGATTTTGCACATAATGAACAATAAGGTATCATCTGCAAATTGGCATAACACCATGAACATGATGAACGTGCTGATGAATGCACAGCACGCACATTCTGGAGAGTGACTGTAAAGCCACATGTAAAGCTAGGGGAAGGCCTTTTGCTCGATGTAAGCAGAGGATTACGTGACATTAATCCTACCTATAAATAATCAGAGAACAGGTAAATCACATTTTCTCTGCACTGATCTGATAGCACTAAAGGTAAGTAATATCATGAGCTGCCAGGATGTCGTCTGTCCTGGGATGACGGAGCCTCCTAACGTCAGACCTGATGACAGTCTGTTACATCATACACTCTCAACCGTCCACCTACTACTCAATCCTGATGTTTTTAAATAAGCCATCTTGGTCAGATGCCAAGCATGTCAGAATGTGACATTTTGGTTCCCCTCTGGATTGTTTTCTAACAGTGCCCTCTATTTCATTATTTTGATTCATCTGAATTGTAAAGTGTGCAAAAATCTGCTTAGGGTGATGGATAGGGGAGATGAATGGGCAAACAGCCCTCTAGCTGACGCCAATGTCTGGAAGGCCCCTGGTTAATCAGTATTCCTGGCTACCATTACTCCAAGAAGATAAAATAACACTCCAAGCAACTCAGAGAAAGGATTATTGAAAAGTATAAGTAAGGGGGTGGATACAAAAAAAATTCCAAGGCACTGAACATCCCTCAGAGTTCAGTTGAATCCATCGTTAGAAATGAAGGGTATTTGGCACATGTGTAAATCTGAATAGATCAGGTCATCCTCATTTCTTTGGTCTAAGGGTATCCAAATGGGGCTTTTTGGCAATCAGACAAGATGGACACTAAACACTGCGCATCACCACAAACACACCATCCCCACTGTGAAGCATGGTGGTGGCAGCATCATGCTGTGGGGATGCTTCTAGGCAGCCAGCTCTGGAAGGCTTGTAACGATAGGGGCAAAATGCATGCGGAAAATCTCAAGAGTACCTTGATGCAGACAAGATGGCTGACATACATCCAATCTATACTGTAAGTCTCAACCGGAAGTCCGTACGTCCAAGGTTAGGCTTAGGCATTAAAACCCGAGTGGTTAGGTTCAGAATAAGGCAGTGGGGAAGGTGACATATTTGAGATCCAGCACCAAGGGTTAGGCTTAGGCGTGAAAAGACTGGCAAACACTGGCAGCTGAGTCCAACACGAAGAAGAAACTTCCGCTTGGGACTTCCAGCATGTATTGGATGTATAGCAACGCCCATGTCGGCCATCTTGACTGCAGTTGGGTCCCTCTCGAAAATCTAGAAAATCCTGGAGGAGAGTCTTATTCAGTCTGCAGTAGAGCAAAAGCTTGGGAGGTTTATTTTCAGGCAAGAGAATGAGCTGAAGCATACAGAGAAAGCTACACAGAAATGGTTTATAATAGTGCTGTCAAACGATTAAAATTTTTACTCAGCTTGATCACAGGGTTGCTGTGGATTAATATCAACTAATCATGATTATATAACATAATCTATATTAATCGCGTTTCATTTTGCAAGCTTGGCGACGCGTTAACCAAAGTGCTAGCAGAATCCCTGATGAATGTATGCTTCGCTAATGTAGTATTTTAAGCCAGAATTGCTCTGGTAAAAAGAAAACTCCTTCCTGCAGAAAGTGCATAATACTTTATGTCGGTCGACTGTTCTGTCTTGGGATTTTTTGTACTCAAATTTCTCATCGAGTCTTCCATATCGAATTGGTTGGTCACTACCGGATCAACGGCCCATTTGTGCCTGCGCGGCTGCATGCCCGATGGTAACCCTACTTGGACAAACTGTCCAAAATACATTGCCAGAGACGTTTCAGGGATTTTGAGTCAATCTGCGCTGTAGATGGGTTAACTGCGTTAAAATTTTTAATCTGATTAATCATGATGATGGATTAATCTGCAGTAATGCATTGATTTTGACAGCCCTAGTTTAAAGACAAGAAGGTGAATGTTTTAGAGTGGTCGAGTGATTCATGGTTGACTCCTGATTCCCGTGCAGTTGCAATGTCCAGACATTAAAGAGGGTTTTTTTTTTTTTTTGGTTGAAAAAGCAAAATTATATAGGCATGACTGCAAAAACAAAAAATAATAAAAGGGTAAACTATCCAAGGGTGTGAATACTTTTTATAGGCCCTCTTAAAGGCACAGTCAGAATGAAACTTTCCAAGACCCAGCTGATGACAGACATGGAATCTGGGCAATCCAACAGCTTTGCAAGATTAACTTGTAATTGCTGGAGTAAAACCCTCTGTTTCCCACTCAAAATAAAGCTCATATGCCCAACTTTTTATATAAAAAAGTACTTCAGAAAATGGTGCTACTACTATTCCATCCCATCACATCAATTTATTTCCAATTTTTCTACACCCTGCTGTCCAAAAATGCAGCTAAAACCCACATTTGTGGTGATTGCTTTGACTCATTTCCAATTCAAATACATTCATTTTAAGAATTTCCTTGAATAGAGAGTGATATTGTGTTGGCAGGGCTGTCACTCTTGTTTAATGACACTATCAGATGTTTCACACTAAAATGCCGGAAACAAATAAATGGACTGGAAATAAATGGAATCATCTCAGCTCGTTGCCTCTCTCACATAGTGCAACTTTACGACTGAGTCCATGATTAAATGTTGATTTTTAATGTACAACTATCTCTGAATGCTGCTTATATAACATTAACTCTCATGCATTGTGACAGTTTTGAAAACCTCACAGAAAGGCTGCAGTGTGTCTCAGCAGTGATGGTAGGAGCCAGATTTGAGAAATCATGGAAATGTATTTGTGTCGTCGATGCTTCATTAGCGTTTGGGCTCTATGGAAGATAAAAATATCCTCATGCCTCTGGGAGGAGAGCGGATGAGAAGAGGAGGGGCTGGATGTGTGTGTGAATGTGTGCAGAGACAGAATAAGGAAGCAAGATTGTTTTATTCTTGTTTTTGCTGTGAATGTAAATGCATTTCCGGTCTATTTGCGTATTTATGCATGAGCACGACTGCAGCGCCGTTTTGAGCAAAACTTGCGGGAAAAATGTGCAAATTATGAGCCGACGTCAGCCTCTTCAGACTTCCTGCTGTGAAGTCAAAAATATCTCCGCTCCTCATCTCTCCTTTCTCAAGCTTCTTCTTTCTCCTGCTCCTTCATCAGAACCACACTGCAGGCTTCTGTGAGCACGAGCATTAAAACATGATGCAAAAACCATCAAATTAAAACACATTTTCTACAATCTCTGCTTTCCAAGCTCCTCTAAGAACATTTCTTCTTGGTTGTAACCTGCTGTGTGACTAAAACACCTTTCTGACATGTTCTGACAGAGAATGAAAGGCCTAAATTGAGCACAATTGCAGGAAATTGTACTCATTTCAGGTCCATTCATTTGCAGCAACCTGTTGGAAAATTACAGTGTGTTAGCAGGTCTTTAACAACTAGCTGCCATGTCGTCAAATTGCAGAGCAGCTGAACACTTTGAAAGGCGACATGAAGGTTTTAAATTCTGGATTGTTTCAACACAGAAGGACTAAAATGTTTCAGAATAGAACACACTGTTCAGACTGCAAGTGCATAACAGGTGTGCATACAGGCAGACCATAAGATCAGGAACAGGTCTGTGATGCCCTTAGATGTTTGTGTTGTGCCGTTGGATGTGCATGCATCGGCAATGGGTAACCTGCTGAACCCCATGATCAAGGAATTCCCAGTAGGCACAGGTCATAAGCTCGCGTTGATTAAGTCCCTGCCCTTTGTATGGTCCGCCCATCACCACTCCCAGATGGTCTTTGGAGGTCCAGTACTTTATTTCCTCTGGGAGCGATGGCTAACCTGACCCGCCAAATAGGCTTTTCATTTATCCACTCACTGCATTAGATATATTTCACTTTCACCTGTTCCAAAGAAAGCGTTTGGAGGCAGGACTTTAAAGAACATCCTTGGAAAGGTGATTGGATGAACATTTTGTCTGTCACATTCATTACAGGCCAATGGGTGTTAGCAGCTCCAGTAGTAACCCGAGTGCGACAGACAGACGCTGCCATACTGATCAGTGGAGATTGTTGGTGGATAAAACTTAAGCCGAGGCTGGTCAGGAGGAGTAAAAAGGTTTTCGCTGTGGCTCTTTGCTCCTGTTTTAATAAAGAAAAGTAGCCCAGTTCTGATAAAACTGCCACTATACTATAGCTACATCCAAGCTAAACTCTACAATGATAGTTAGTCATTGTATACACCAACTAGCTAGTGTAAACTTTTGCGGAAGCAGGTCAGAGGAAGAGTGAAAGCATCTTTTCCATCATGAAAAGCTTTCAGTGCTGTTTTGCTGTTTAGTTAATAAAGAAATGTGGACCAGTTGAGGTAAAACTGCTAATTGCTCTTAACCAGTGGAAGCCATTGCCATCTGCTTCCATTATAACCAAGGCCGCACGTAAAGATAAATGAGAGACCAGCCAAATCAGGGAGTCAGCAAAATCACAGTCCACTGCAATGGGAAGCTGTTGTAACAATATTTAATTTTTTACCAGAATAATAACCACTCTCATCAAAGCAAAATGAGTATAAAATAGAATAAGCTTTGTTTATGGGAAATGTTAACAATGTAGATGGGCACACTGGATTACACCATGAGGAAAGTAATGTCAGACTTCAAACTATAAAGTGCACAAACATCTGGGTGCCAGAAAAACGGTGAAAAAACTGAGAAAACTTTCATGGAAAATGACTGAATAATTGGGAAAATAGGCAAAAGAAATTGCCAAATAGTGGACAAAATTGGATGAAGGTGGCAAAAATTGGAAAAAAAGTGGCAAGAAATTGTTAACAAGTGGCAAAATGAGCTAAAAAGGTCAAAAATGGATTAAATGTGGCAAAAATGAATTTAAGAAGGGAGCAAAAGTAAGCGGCAACACAGGGCAAAAAGCAGCGAAATGGATTAAAAGTGGCAAAAATGTGTGGAAAAATGGCAAAAAAAGTTTGTGAATATGGGAAAAATTGGTAGCAATTGGTAGAAAAAGATAAAATAAAAAAATTTACAGTGGAAAGAAATTTACAAAAAATGGCAAAAAAGTGTGGAATGTGAGTTAAAAGGGGCAAAAAGAGGCAAAAGTGATTAAAGTGGCAACAATGGGCAGAAATGGTTTAAAAGTGGCAAAAATCGGCCTAAAGTGTCAAATGCTGGCTAAAGGGGGCAAAAATGTGGCAATTAAGGAAAAAAAGCAGCAAAAAACAGGCAAAAATATGTTGAAAATTGGAAAAAAAAGCAGTAAAAATTATTTAAAATGGCAAAAAGTGGCAAGACTGCATCAAAAGTGGCAAACATGGGTTAAAAGGTACTTTAAAAAGTGACAAAAAGAGCAAATAGCAGCAATAATGTAATAAATTTGGCAAAAACAGGTGAAAAAAGTGGCTAAAATGGGCTAAAAGTTTCAAAAAAGAGGTGTTAGAAAAAATGGGTCAAAAGTGGCAACAGAAAGTGGAAAAAATGGGTGGGAGAATCTGAAATGTGTTAAAAAGGAAGCTGTATAAATAATTTCATTACATACTTTTCAGCTCAATAATGAGGGAACTGTTAGCCAAAATGCTAGCTACTGATCCAACATGCCCATTCTGGAGGGCCTGTTCTCTGGGCTTATCAGGGGCCCAGCCAATTCTGTGGGCAGACCTGAGTACTAGTTAAATGTGGATGTTTCTGAACAGCAGCTGTTAGTTATGAGGCTGAACTGACATGTAGGAAAAGAAAAAAACTAGCTAAAAAATATTTTATTACAATCCCCTTTCCCTCAATGAAATCATATTTCTGCTATCCAAAATAAAGTCAGGACTTTGAATATTTTCCCCCTGAAAGTGCAGCTCTGCCTCAAAAGCCAAGTGACAGAGCCAGGCCGACAGGTGGCCAGGTAGTGAAGCGGGGAAACTAATTAAGAGCCAAAAATGCTGCGACACAGTCAGCCTGCAGGGAAACTCTGTCAGATGTTTTGATCTGTTGTCCAATAATCAAGAAAATCAGATCAGGAGTCTGGCTAGGCTCTTGTGATCGGCTGCTGACGTGTCTGGCTGTGTGTTACGGGGGCATGAGCATGAAATGTAAAAAGACAAGCGAGGAAAAAGCCCACGGCAGAGGAGGAAAGAAAGAGGGGGATGAGGAAGAAGAAGAAGAAGGGAGCGGTATTAAGATGTTAAAGTCAGGCAGTTTGTCAGTGAGCTACAACTACAACCCTTCTCCCGATGAGAAGATGAGAGCCAGATGGTGGAGCAGTCACTCTAATGGCTTCTCATTTCCTTGAGGGGTTGAAGTTCACTGAGAAAATTCATCACTGGAAGAGGGAAGAGGTGAAAACAGTGATTCCTCTGTGGACATGAAGCAGAACAGGAACATTAGTTTGCGACTAAAAATCTGATTATTGAGCTTAAAAGCTGCTCAAATCTTGAATTTGACCACAGCAGGGAAACTAGCATGATGGAGAGTAGGTGCTTTAAAGACTCTTATTTCATAATGAAGATATTTGGTTACATTTAATTTCACAGTTTCAGTTCTCTGTATTAATTTTGTGATTTCCTTTTGTCATTGAAAAAGTCAGAATTCAATCATTTTTGGCTTTTCTACGACAGTATGCTTCAAATAAACCCTGTCTGTCTTCTTTTCATCAGTCAGCACATGCAAAGTCCTAATTACCACTTACAAGGTTGTAAATGCCAGCTTACAAGGAGCACATGAAGGCAGCACAACTGCAGGAGACTAGTGAGAGAGGCCACCATGACACTTATGACTACGCTGAAGGAGTTACAAGCTTCAGCAGCTGAGATGGGAGAGATGGAATACAACAACTGTTTCTCAGATTCTTCACCAGTCAAAGCTCTATGAGACAGGCAAAGAGAGAAAGTTATAGCTGAAGAAAACTCATTAAATCTGGACTAGAGTTTGTGAAAAGGCATGTAGGAGACTACATGGTCAAGTAGAAGAAAGTTCTTCGGTCTGATGAGACTGAAATGGTGCTTTTTTTGGCCATCAGGCAAGACGCTTTGTTTGAAAACTGCACATCCCCACTGTGAAGCATGGTGGTGGCAGCATCAGGCTGTGGGGATGCTTCTCAGCAGTCAGCCATGGAAGGCTTGTAAAGGTAGAGGGTAAAAGAGTGCAGTAAGATATGGGAAAATCCTGGACAGTCTGATTTAGTCTGGAAGAGAAATACGGCTTGGGAGAAGATTTATTTTCTGCACAGAAATGGTTTCAAGCTGTGGTTTTCATCAATTTGTTCCTGCACACAAAAAATTATACAAAAAGACCATGAAACTTTTCAACACAGAGCTCCAAAATTTCCTACTACAATTTTCATTTTATATAATGTGTTTCAAAATACCACTTTAAAGTTTTTTTGCAGGGCTGTTATTCTCTACATATCATCCATCCATATATCCATCCATTTTCTATACTGCTTATAGTGGGGGGGGGGGGCTGGAGCCTGGAGCCTATCCCAGCTCTCACTTGCCTGAAGGTGGGGTACACCCTGGACTGGTCATGCAAACATTCAAGTGTCAAGTTTTTTCTGGAAAAGTTTGCAAAAAATCCTGCTTTCCCTGTTTTTGTTTGTCTTATTGAAAGCGAGTCATAAAAATCATCATCCCCTTTGATTCTACAGTTCATGTATTGCAGATTTTTTTTAGTTTATTCTACACAAAATAGTATTTGCTATAATATAATGATTTATTGCTTGTTTAGAAATACTGTACATAAGATGAGGAACCTAAATGCTAGTAGACTTTTCTCCCAAAGCGCTCAGCCCTACACACCTTTAACAATCAAATTTAAGACTTTCAAGACCTTTGTAAGACCTGAGCTTAGAAAAATTAGTACAATTTTTTGTGCGGCAAACTGTCCAAAATAAAAAAAGGCACGTTGGATGTCGTGGCACACTGAACAGGACTGGACTGATTTACCTGGTTTAAGGTCGCATATTATGCAAAAATCACTTCATCAGGCTTTTCTAACAAAAATATGTGCCCCTGGCCTGTCCACAATCCCCTCAAGTACCAGAAAAAGTAAGCCTACTCTATAAAGGAGGTGGCTGGGGTGGGGGAGGTGAGGCTGGCTACCAGCTTACCAGCTGATCACAGCTGGGGTATGACTTTTGTGACGTTAAGCTATGCTTCATCAGTTTTAGATAGAATGAGCTAACTATTTTTGCTTGTATTGCAAATATGATGTCATTTGCTTTGTTTAAGGACATTATCACTCATTTGTATTAAGAAAAACATACATAAAACACAAAAAGGAGGATTGTTATAAACTATTATAAAAAAAGAAAAACACTTGAATGTTTGCATAATGTGCATACAATCTCTGCCGCTGCAAAAAATTGATTTATTAAACTGGTATTTTGACACATTTCAAGTTAAAGAAATATTGCAATTTCTACGATTTGAAAATTGCAGCAGGCCAAATTGCGATCTACTCTAATTTGCGATTAATTGGCCAGCCCTATTTGTAGCCAACTGAAATGGGCTCTCCAAACCACCAGTTGAGAATCTCTGATCTAGAGCAGACATCACCACTCTGACAACAAAGATGAAAAGATATGACAAGTAGCATCTTGCCCTTAGCCTCACCAGTAAGACAACAGATGTAACAGAGAGAGAGAGCTATGCTTCATCGTTTCACCTCATCCTATCTGTTTCAGGTAGCTTTGTACTGACATAGGCATACATTTAAGAGTTGATGTGCACGCTGAGAGGTGGGGTGGCTTGAAAATATTTTACCCGCCAAAGTCGGGCCTGACTGAAAGGTTTGAGAACCATGGCCTTATTCTTAGCTGCAACTCTTCCCAAATGAACTAAGGTATTTTAGATGCATGCTGTTATTCGCCATGATTGTTTGTAGTCATGATGATAAGTACTACATCACATCCTGAAGTTACACAAGGTATCATGGGAGCTCAGAATAAGGTGGATGGTAGAAGATCTTTCGAATGCTCCATTAAGAGGTGTGGTAGTTCTTCACTTTTCTTCTATCTCTAAGGAGAAAAACACATGTAACACTTGAGATGACATCATTTCAAACACTCCTGATAAAAACACTCCAAAGCCACGTCTCATTTTCTTTTCTCACATGCTCACATTCTCCAACACCTTGTCTGCACGATCCCACTATCTGTTTCCATTACCTCCCTCCTTCCATCCACCTTTAGAACACCTCCACCTTTACTTTTAGCCTTCCCTTTCATCTCCTCCTGTTATCACTTTTCCCTCCTATACTGCTCACGTAACATCTCACCTTCCATTTTTCCTCTCTCTGTTGTGTGTGAACGGCAGTCTTCTGCCCTCTTGAGCTCGTCTGCGTTGTTTTAGTCTCTTTCTGACACTATGGAAATCAAAATGAAGTGAATGGGGCAACAACAAGATTTATGTGAAGCTCTTTAGTGCAGAGTGAAGCCAGAGGGCATGTACAGGTGTCGAGAAAGGAGCACGTGGAGCAAAAGGAACACCAGAGCCAATGGTGTTTCAATAAGGGAGATGGATCTAGTCATTTGGGGGGCATTTTACTCCGCCAGTTGGTGACGGAAAAGTGGAAATAAATGTATAAGTACAAAAAAAGGACAAAAAGTTACAGCAGAGTGGCCATCAGAAAGCTACACAGAAATGGTTTAAAGTCAACAAGGGGAATGTGATGTAGTGGCCAAGGCAAACAAATCCCACAAGGTGCTCAGAAAGATCACAAAAGACCCTCTAAAGCAGTGGTTTTCAAACTTTTTTTGCCTAAGGCACACCTAAGGTCAAGCCAAAATATCAAGGCACACCATATGTAAATTCATACAAAATAGACTTTTTAAATAATGTTACAGTCAAGGTGGTCTGTAAGGGGAGATAAAGAGGAGAGATTTCTGGGGCCCAGCCAACTGGGAGATCATGTAGATGGCAAAAATGGGCAAAAGGTGGAAAAAATGGGTTAAAAGTGATGGAAAAACATGGCAAAACTTGGCAAAAAGTAGCAAAACAATGTCAGAAATGGGCGAAAATTGGTAAAAAAAAAAAAAAGTGGCCAAACAATGGGTTGAAATAGGCAAAAATCTGTTGAAAGTGTCAAAATAGTGGCAAAGATGGGTTACAAGTGGCCTAAAAGGATTAAATGTTGTAGAAATGGGCAGAAATTGGCAAAAAGTGGCATAAATGGGTTGAAAGTGTCACAAAGGTGGCAAAATAGATCACAAGTGGCAGAAAAGTGGCAGAAAAAGGGCTAAAATTGCTAAAAGGTGATAAAAAGGGGTTAAAAATTGGCAAAACAATAGCAAAACTGGGTGAAAAGTGGCAAAAAGGCTTGCAAAAATTTGTTAAATTTGGCAAAAAGTTCCAAAAAAGTGGCAAAAATGGGTCGAAAGTAGTCAAAAGAACTGGCTAAAATGGGTAGAAAATTTGGTTAACTTGGTTTAAAAAATAGTAAGAATTAATAATATTAACACCAATCTCAAACCAATAATAGCTTGCTACGCTTTTCAGCTCTTAATGAGATACTGTTTGCCAGGATGCTAGCACCAATGCTACTGATCCAACACACACACACTGATATCATCAATAAATCCCAACTGGGGCGGTCCCATTCTCTGGGGTTTTTCTTGGGTCCAGCCAGATCTGTGGGCAGGCCTGGTTACAGTACTTGCTATATAGTTGTAGTAATAACGTACAGTACAAATTCCCACGGCACACCCAGACTTGCCTTGGGGCACACTAGTGTGCCTTGCAAACACCATTTGAGAACCACAGCTCTACAGTGATGCTAAACACAGAGCAGATGCTGTAAAAATGCTTAATTTTAATGTTGCTCTTGATTTATATTTCCTTATGAAAACCCCTTTATGAGACACTTCATTCTGCAGATAAAGAAGGGTAAAGAAAGGGCCATAATGTTGTTCCCTCTACTATTCAAACATTTTACCTCTCTGATAGTCAAACAAAGTCAAAAGGAAGAAGCACAGCTGGGTCAAAACGAGTTACTACGCAGACATGCAAAGCTGAGCTGATAAAAGGCCTGCTCCGACTTTGATAGTGCAGGGATTGTAACCCACACAACACCTTTGCATAAATAACTTCAAGCTGCAGTGACTGAACAAAAAAGGGAAGAAAGAAAATGACTTCCTGTTTGGCTCTTGACTGTTCCCAGATGGAGAAATGGCAAGATGGGAAAATTCAGCCAGAGAGCAGCTTGGAAAAAACAGCAAGAGAATAAAAATATTCTTGCGAATGTATTGGCATAATATACCTATGAATAAAAACATCACTAACAACAAAGCAGCCCTATATTCAAAACAACATGGGAAGGTTTTCTTCTGTTGCAGTCCCCCTCTTTATGTGCTGCATATTGTAACACCTTATAGGTGTAGCTGTATGTTTTCAGATCCGGGTCTGTATTGACAGACACCTGCACATTCTCACCTATTCTCAAGCTGTTATCAAAGTGTGAGAGTCATATTTTCAACTACAATTTTCCTTTCTTATTGTTTGCCTTTGTGGTATTTATGAGTATGAAGCATATGCAGAAGTGTCAGGAGACGACTCACCGCTCTGTTATTAGAGCAACCACTGTTTTACTCGCCAGAGAAGAGATGAGCCCTGACACAAGCTAATGTGCAGAACAATTAGAGGTTTTCTTCGCAGAGCTCAGTGACTTAAAGCGTAGGACTGTGATAGATGCCACTTTTGCAATAAGATGAGATGTGAAATTCCATCCCTGCTGGATATTCCACCGCTAACTGTGAGTGACTTTAGTAGAAAATAGAAGCATTTAGGAACAACAGCAACTCAGATAGCCTCATATCACCAAGTCCACCAAGTTTGGTGGAGGAGGGATAATGGTATGGGGCTGTTTTTCAAGGTTTGGGATAGGTCTCTTATCTCCAGTGAAGGCCAGTCTTAATGTTTCAACAAACCAGGACATTTTGGATAATGCTATGCTTCCAGCTCTGTGGCATCAGTTTGGGGAAGGCCCTTTTCTATTCCAACACGACTGTACCCCAATGAACAAAGCAAGGACTATATGGTTTAATGAGTTTGGTGTGGAAGAACTTTACTGGCCTGCACAGAGCCTTGACCTGAACCCAATCAAACACCTTTGGGATGAACTGAGACGGAGATTGTGAGCCAGGCCTTCCAAGAAGAGTGGAGGCTGTTAAAGCTGCAAAAGGGGGGCCAACTCTACATTTTAATGTACTTTAGTACATGTTACATTGACATTACAGTACCTGTTGGTTTTATGATCAGGTGTCTGAATACTTTAGTCTATATGGTTGATGCTTCCTACTGTCCAACAAAAGAAAGTACACTTTTTCACAGATGGATAAAAAGCTGATAGCCCTGAGGGCAGAGGCTCATTTTGTCAGTTTTTCTCCTTTCAGTAGCTTGTGAGTAGTAGCAGTAGAATAAGTGTTGGAAAATTAACAAGACAAAAACAAGATGTTAAGAAATAAGAAGTTGGTTTAGCCAAATGGCCTAAGACTGTCAGCAATGGGAGACCGGTCTCAAGGTATATGGTACCAAAATTCAACTCTCAAGGTTTTACTTTAGAGTACCTTAAAACAGAAATTAAAAAGTATTACAAAAAAAAAAGATGCCAAAAGGATACCTTAGACTTGAGCACTGATTCCCAATCTGAGGTCCAGGACCTCCTGGGGGGCACCAAAGATCTCAGGGGGGAGCGCTTTGTCTGCTCCAAGGTTTATAAGAGTTAGACTGGTATATACAGTGCTTTACAAATTTATTAGACCATCCTAACCCTAACCAAAGTAAAGTTTATGCCACAGCTGCCCTAAATTAACAGCACTGGTAATTACCAAAATAATTTTTTATGTTTCTGCAATGGTTAATACACCAATATGTAGAAGCTCTTTAACCCAAATGATATTTTTAATGCTAAAATATAATTATTATTGTTATCCATGAATTTTCAAGCTAACTGATTTACAAAAAAAATGAAAAAATAGTAAAGCACATTAATATTTCTTGATTAATATTTCAAATTATAGTTATTTACTTGCATTCCTGAACAGAAAAATTACTTTTAGTGGTTGAATGTAATGCTTGATTAATTTCTTACTTCTCAGAGAAGCCTAGTGAGCCGGCTCAAATTTGGGTGAATTCAGTTTGAAATCCCTCATTCCTGTTAAAAATTGTGAAACGTGGAGAGCTCACTGAAAATGAAAGAGTCCACATTAAAGCACTTCATGATGCTGGACGGTCTCTGAGACAAATATGACAGGTGGTCTAATAAATTTGTTAAGCACTGTATATGAACAAAGATCATAGCAAAACTCTACTTAAATAGTAAATACAAATGTCTTTTGGAGTGATAAACATAAGTAGACCTTTTTCTTATGGAAATGGCTGTTTATTTTTGACAGCATTTTTAATTTGTGTAGGTCTTTAGGGGGCTCAGCTATTCTTAGATACATCTGGGGGGACTCCTCAGGAAAAAGGTTGGGAAGCACTGCTTTAAAGCATTTAGGAAAGGGCACCTTGAAATACGGATCATAATAAATCTTAGCCCAAAAAAACAGCCGAGGACACACACATAAAGGAAACCTGAAACAGACTCCACCGTGTACCTTAAAAATGTAGTAAAGAGTATAAAGACACCACAGGGTGCCTTCAAAGAGACACTTAATTGCACCTTTAAACAGACACCCAAGTGTTATCAAAGAGACTCAAGGGTGCCTAAAAGCCACTTGAAGGTAGCCTTAAACAGACATCAGATGATACAACAAATTAAGGATGCACGATTGGCTGCCTAAACGGTCAAAGTCAGATCCTTTTTTACCTTTGAGCACCAGAATTACAAGTCAGTTAACTATCTATTACATGTATATTATTTCATTTTTGTCTTAACACCATTTTTTAAATTTTCAAGCCTCAGGCATTTAGTTTTTTTTTTTTTTTTTTTGTATTTTAATGGCATTTCCAAAAAACTTGTCTTAACTCATACCCCATGCCTATAATGCACTGTGTACAAAAATCCTGACATTTGTGTCCCTCATGCCCATTTTTGTCCCATCTTCTTCCATTATAATTTGATTTTTTAAAATCCTGGAGCTATTAGAATATAAAAACATGAATGCAGTAAATGGGTATTTTTCTTTAGTATTGTTGTGAAACTCGTAATTTATACTATTCTCCACCAGATGCTACCATTTTCTCTATTGTGGTCCATGGGGAAAAAAACCATAGAATCTCTAGAATAGTGTCTTATTTCGTTTAACCCCTGCTCTTTTCTCCAGTGTAAACATCTGCTAACGTATAACATCGATAGCATCCCCTAGAAACAGTGTGGCTTGGCACTGTTTTGAAACAGAAAATGGAGATAAGTTGTCCAGAATTAAGTTATACTTACATATAGCCAAAGGACTTAGTGACAACACTAAGCACAAGAATGTGGATGTTAACCTGCAAAGAAGATCAAAGGCCTGTAGTGTTAGCATTGCTAGCTTTAGCCACATTCTGTAAACCAACTTTGCATCTTCACAGTGTGGAGCTGTACTGTTGCAGTGTGATGTGAATGTACAGAATGTTTTTACATGGCTTTAGACGAGTCGGCTAAATGGGAAATTATTCACTGAGGAACATCCCTACTTAAACAGACACAGGCATCTTCACTAAAGACCTTAAATCAAAAAAAGGGTGAATAAAACACACAAGAGCTGCAGATATCAACCTCATATATCAGTGTTTTGGCTGTGTAGTTTCCACTATGGTATCTTGAACCAAGTCTGTTCTAATGACTTCCAAAAGTTACCAATTTTAAGGCTAGAGAAGAAAAGAAGCCCCATCATTGGAGTTTAAAACCCTACACCCCAGCACAAACATAAGTACTCTCAGACACATGGTCACACAGAAGGCCAAGGTCCGGATGCCGGCATTCTCCACACTGATAATGGGGCTGTATCCCACTGTAACGCACAGTTCACTGAAGCTGGCTCGGCTCCAGATGGAGAGGCAGCTCGGAAAAGGAACAGGATGCCATAACCTCCCCTCGCACAGTGGACAAGAGCCACAGCTGCAGCCACACACTGTCTACACAAACACACATACACAAGGATGAACAGGCCAGAGCACCCACGCCTGCATCAGCCCACATGAATGCTTGCATCTCCAGAAAGACAGACACATCTGCTGCATATGTTTATAAGGAGTGTTGAGAAGCAAACACAGGCATGCTCTGCAACAAATATGCATGCACGGTTACATGTACTCTGTTCCACAAAACCACCACGAGCTTATGTAACTACACTCGATAGAGAGAGTTTGCTGTAATGATGCAGTCTGACAATAACACAAAGTAAAGGTGGCAGTGTTGTTGAAAGTAGTGGAGGAGTGAGAGGAGGAGAAACTGCCTTTTGTTGTATTTTAAGGCTCCATGTGACAAGAAAGGCACCGGAGCCTGGATGTGTGAGAGGATTTGTCACTGGAAAGTAATAATGTGGTTCTGACCTGTTTAGACGAGGAAGCCGAAAAGCTTCCTATTTGCAGTTTTATACAAGAAATGATTTAGTCCCTTAGTAAAAAGGAGGGAAATAGAAACTTTAAGACCCCCATGGGCTGCTTGATCCTGCAAAATCATAAAGTTTTTTTTATTATTGCTATATTTATACTACTTTTAAAGATTGGATAAATGTTTTGTCAACTTTGGGGGCAGCCACAACCCTGTAAGGCCCAACTCATGAAATCTGAAGTGGTTCCATACGACTGAGGTCATTTTAAAACCAGATTTCCAAAAAAGTTGGGTTGCCATGTAAAATGAATGCAATGATTTGTAAATCTCGTACATTTTTTTCATAATAGAACATAAACGATGAGACATTTTACTATTTCATGGAATATTAGCTCATTTTGAATTTGATGGCAGCAACAAATCTCAAAAAGTTCGGACAGGGCAACAAATGGCTGGAAAAGTATGTGGTATCCATGAAAAAACAGCCTGCAAAGTATTTTGCTGCCAATTAGGGTTAATTGGCAGCAGGTTGGGAACATGACTGGGTATTTAAGGAGCATCTAAGAGTGGCAGAGTCCCTCAGAAGTAAAGATAGGCAGAAGTTTACCAATTTGTGGAAAAACTGCAACTAATATTGGATGCTCAGGCCCTCAGGCACCACTGCATTAAGAACAGGCATGATTTTGTAGTGGAAATCACTGCAGTGGCTCAGGAACACTTCCAGAAATCTCTGTCTGTCGACAGTTGGCCATGCCATCCACAAATCCAAGCTAAAGCTAGATCATGCAAAGAAGAAGCCATATGTGAACACAATTGAGAAACGGCACCATCTTCTCTGGGCCAAAGCTCATTTTAAATGCATTTGGGCAAAAGGGAAAGCTGTTCTGTGGTCAGACGAAGCAAAATTTGAAATTCTTTTTGGAAACTACAGACACTAAAAAGGAGAGGGATCATCCAGTATGCTATCAGTGCACAGTTCAGAAGCTTGAATCTGATGGTTGGGGTTGCATTTGAGCCGAAGAGGTGGGCAGATTACACATCTGGAAAGTGCTGGGAAGTAGATAGAGGTTTCAGAGCAACACATGCGCCCGTCCAGACTATTTCAGCAAAACCACATCCATCACAACAGCATGGCTGCCCAGTAGAAAGGTCCTGGTGCTGAACTGGCCTGCCTGCAGTCCAGACCTTTCACCAATAAAATCATCTGGTGCATCATCAAACGAAAAATCAGACAAAGAAGACCCAGGACTGTTGTAGAATCCTAGACTAGACTGGAACAATATTCACCACTTTTAACAGAATACTCCTGCATACTGATTTGATGTTGTGTAATCCTGCTCTGCCCTTTTAATTGTTCTTCATTCCTCAGATGGGCTCTGAGTGTCTAGTCATACCTACACCCTTCCAGTACACAGAAAGCAAGCACACATCTGAGACCTTTGGTTATATAATAACAATCCTGTGCCTCTTTGTTATTTTTTGCAGGACTCAAAAGTACCAGCAAGTGAGGTAACTTGTATTTTTAGACAGTGTTAACTTGCATTTTGCCTTTTATGTACTGCAACAACCCTACTGATCATACAGGAACCTCCACTGCAGAGATGAAACCGTTGCACAGTATTTCAACATTTCTTATTATCTCTAATGGCATTGATATGAGTCATGGCAAGATATGACATTAAAGAAAATTTTTCATGTTTTTACATTTGGAAGGACCTCCAGGTGAAGGTTTGTTGATGTTGGTGATAAGACAATGCCTGCAAATTATTCTCAAATATCTTCAAATAGCAAAAATAAAAGAATATTTTGTCGTGATGAGGGTCCTGCATGTTTTCTCCAGTATAAAGTGTTTTAAAAGGGAGATTTCAAAGTACCCCTTATCCTGAATAGTCTGCATTTCTGAAAGATAAAAGAGCGTGGGTGGAGAGTACATCTACACCCTGAGCCTTAATCTACCGTAACTGCTTTTAAAAATGATAAGAGCTGCTGCTGCTGTGATGAATTTCATTTTCATATAAAAAAAAAAAAAAAAACAGGATGAGGCGACATAAAAGAAGAGGAGGTGAAAAGAAAAATGGAGAAGGAAGAAGAGCAGGATGAGGGAGAGGAAAAGGAGGGAGAGAGGGAAGGAGGGGTTGGTCGTAGTCTGAGTCATCGTCAGTTACAGCCATCATCTGAGCCGAGGGGGAGAAGGCAAACGCACATACATACAAAAACACGCACATATGCATGCTTTTATTTCTATACTAGTGAGGACCATCATTCATTTACATATGACTGAACTCACACACAGAATGTGGTTATTTTACACACAAATAGTGATGCATATCATAAAAACAAACCAACTAAAATATGGAGTGAATCCTGGTTTGAAAAAGGAAAAGGTCAGAGATGGAAGTTTGAGATCTGCTCCGTGGACTCTGACTGAATACTTCAAAATAAAGGCTACTGAACTGGTTATCTCCTTTAAGTTGGAAATCCCTAAAATGTTCAGTAATGCATGCTATATAGTTTGACATTTATATATGATAGAGCCACTTTTTCACCACTTTTCACCATTCTCCATCCATTTTGGCACTTTTCTTAACCCTGTAACCAATTAATGTCTCTTTTTAACCACTTTTCAGCCCTCTCCATTCTCCATCCATGTTGGCCCTTTTGAAAATATTTCATAGCCCGTTTATTTCCATTTGTTTGCCTCTTTTTAACCACTTTTCACCATTCTCAATTCTCCATCCACGTTGTCCCTTTTTAGGAAATTTGTAATCAGTTTATCCCTCATTTTAAGCACTTTTCACCATTCTCCATCCATTTTGACCCATTTTTTAAATTTTTGTAGCCCATTTTTGGCTAATTTTAAGCACTTTTCACCATTCTCTTTCCATTTTGGCCCTATTTAGAATTTTTGTAGCCTATTTATGCCTCTTTTTAACCAATTTTCACCATTCTCCTTCTATTTTGGCCATTTTTAGAATTTTTGTAGCCCATTTTTGCCTCTTTTTTTCACCATTCTCCTTCCATTTTTATTCTTTTTTAGCACCTTTTTTGCCTCTTTTTAACAACTTTTCACCATTCTCCTTCCATGTTGGCCCTTTTAAAATTTTTTGTAGCCCTTTTTTTTTTTCTTTTTGCCTCTTTTTAATCAGTTTTTCTGGCTCCTTTTAGAATTTTTGTAAACCATTTTTGCCACAGTTGTGTCAATTTTTGCCTTTTTTAACCCCTTTACATTGCCCATTTTACCAATTTTTGCCACTTCTACCCCATTTATGCCGCTTATCAATCATTTTTCTTTTTTACAATTTTCCCCATTTTTTTGCAACTTTTTATTGTATTATTGTACAATGTTATTGTATTTTTACCTTTATTATCCTCTTTTCACCATTTTATCACCAATCTTTGCCACTTTTTACACATAATTGCTACTTTTACCCAATTATGCCCATTTTTGCAATTATTTACTTATTTTTCCCTTGAAGTTGTCTCAGTTCCTTCTACTCTATTTTCTGGCATCCCTTATTTTGGTGTACATCACAGCATTGCTATGAAGTCTGACATTACTCTCCATCACTCCATTACTCATGTGGGTATCATTAATGAGCTTGACAGAGAATGATTTATTGCCACCTAGCACTGTTACGACAAAGAAACAATTTTCTTAATTTTCGTGCCAAGTTTATTTCAGGCCATATCACCCAGCCCTAGACTTGGCTAAACTTCATGTCAGATTCACCACTAACATACTATAATACACTTTCTACTCACTAACATAAACCTAAAATAAATCAGAAGTCCAAATTATCACACAGACCTTCAGAAAGGAAGGACTAGCCAAAACATCCTCACTTTCCTAAAAGGTCCCTGCTCCCCTGATCTAAAGCTGGCATCAGGCCTCACATACATAGATTTATAAACACAGACTCACAGAGAGGCAGCTCTAATGGAAGTTCCTCTTCTCTTTCACTAAAGGGGACACAGAGTCAAATGGTCAGGGACTGTTGGGAATCGCTGTCTATACTGAGGCACTGACCCCTCTCTAACACACCCACACTCACATAAATGGGCCAGATCTCCCCAAACAGTCCATTAGAGATTAAACAAGTTGTTCAGTCTGTTTCCAGGCGTGACTCAAAATTTCAGATTACTGTGCCTGCTCCTCCGCCTCCCTCTGTCTCTCTTTATTCCTCTCTGTCTCTCTTTCACTCAGCCCTCTCTATTGCTCCATTAGTGGATTGAGCGCACTGCTACCAGAGAGGAAGATGGGTGCAATTCAAGGGAAATGAAACTCAGTCAATCACCGAGCCAGGGGGAACGTTACGCATCTAACTGGCGTACTTTACCTGCCTGCTCTCATCGCCTCTTCACATTATGGCTCGGTTATGGATTTCAATAATAGCACAACAGAAGATGGATTCACAGCAGGGCTCCATGTGCAGTCCTGCTCCACATTATTGATGCGATAACTCACACTTTAATGACTGTTTCTGTTGCAAGGCAGGACTATTAAGCCAGTTATGGCCGTGTTACGCTTGGAACCTGTTGACTGAGGAGTATTTAACTGCAAGATCTGCAACATGTTGGGTAAAATGAAGGACAAATTAACAGACTAAATGGAAATGTTTTAGCATCACAGCAGCTCCGCAACATTAGTGGGCCAAACTGAGATGAAAATTAAAAGAGAAGCTGAGGTGCATCTATAACGACATGGACTTGAGGGGGGGGGGGGGGGTAAGACACACCCACTCCCTCCTTCCTACTGTCCCTTACCAGCCACAACATTGTTTAGTCTATGCTACTTTTGCTGAGTGTACTATGATTCGTGTGAATTCATTATCAACCTTGTTTTAAGAAAGAAAAGTTTTTTGTGATCTTAGGGGACTACATTACCCACAATCCTAGAGTGATGTTATAGCCATGAATTTCAGCTGTCAGCTGCGGCTTGTGCAGCTAACAGTCATGGAAAAAGTGGGCTGTAATTGTCTTTGGTGATGACAGATGGAACCACATACGCCACATAGGACAAGATCAGTCGGTACATTTTTCAAAATAATTCAGTTGCAGTAGATGGTCTGAACCTGTTGAGGGTGAGCCTCTGCACAATTTTAATACTCTATGCACAAAACAAATATTTTGTGCCAAAGTGTCAAGATTTGGACCCTAACTGAGCACAGTCCTACTGAAACCCTATTTACAAACAGTCATGTTTTAGGCATGTGGAGCACTAAGGATTCATGATGGGGACCTGTGTGCCACAGCACGGGGCTTGAGAAGGGCAGGGGGGCAGCCACAGTCAAAGGACACATGTCGATACACGGATGTTGCTCGGCAGCAAAGGTCAAGCTTGATGGCATCTTTTTTCTTCGACCTTTTCACCCGTGATGTTTTGCCCGGAAACCGCCAGCAGATTTTCGGCCCTAGGGAAATCCTGAACAACCAAGGGGCTCGTGGCAACCCTACTACCCATCTGGACAGCACCGTAGGCCGTGCTGACTCACAACATCAACCTTCACTGTACCCCTGAGGCATAGACTTTTCTAATTTTTCCACAGATTATTTTCCCATGCCTCTGGTAATATGCAAAGACATCCAGAGCACGACCTGGGTTATGTCAATCCTCTTTCAAGACTGGGCTTACTTACTAGGACTGGGCTTCCTCTACGCCTTACTACGCCTTCACCCTGAAAAAAGTGGTCTAGTCAGTTAGGATCTAGTTATATTTAAATACATCTAAATCTTTTTAGAAACACAATTAAAATTGCTAACCTGCTAACGTCTACAGTGACATAGGGACAAGGTATGCATGTTATTGGATTTTGGCAGATATCAGATACTGCATTCATTACACCAATATAAATGTCATTTAGACCTAAATCTTCAGTCCTTAAACCAAAATTTTTAAGTTCAAGGAATGAGCTTAACAAAGAAAAGACTACAGCTGGCGTAGATCTGTTGGTCCATCCTAAAACTCCACAAACCTACTGTATGGACAATAGTTACAATCAATGTTTTCAGCTGATAAATTGGTTGGAGAAATGTTCATATCTGCCAATACTGATAATTTAATTTTCAGGCAAATATCTGCCAATATCATACCAATAACATAGTTCATCTCTAGCGGGAATAAATATCTTTAAGTAGCTCTGACTGTTTATCCAACAATTTATATGAATCAATCCAGAAGTGTCTCTTTAATTGCACTTAAAACTCAAAGTTATATCCTGGTTTGTGTGCTTGGATAAAATTAAAGGATTTACCAAGGTGACTGTGATTAATCCAGTGATCACCAATGATAGCTAACATTTACAGCTAAACTCATTATAATCTCCCTTTTTGATATACGTTACCTTAAGGGTGCTTTTTCTCCCATATCACCACAAACACATGGAATTACAGAGAATTACAACATTTAACAGTAAAAGGATTCCACAATCGAGATAGCTCATTAACTCCATGTTTACAGCATAGCTGAAATGTTACTTTAATGAAAAGAGTAGCTTGGATTCAATTAGCGCTCCATTAAAGTAACCATTAAAGACCCTTTTACTTCGATTACACATCATTGTTCCGCTTTAAAAGTACAACTTAATGCTGTGTCAGGCCCTTTGAAAGAAACATGAGCAAAACGCTGATGTAAAATTTACTAGATGTCTATCCAAACTGTCTAGAACGCCGACAGAAGACAGGGTATAATATGAGCAACAAAGCAGCACCGTGATGACTAAGAGATTTTTGTAATATGAAGGGCAAATACAGTAGCGGGGTGAGTCAGTCAGTCTACTCGAATATTAAACCACATGGCCTCGGCTGTATGAGGCTTTTATATGATAAAACACACAGCCAGAGGAAGCTGTTAGGAAGCGTGTGAAAAATAAGAGCATTTTTAGCATAGCATGCCTTGCTAACATTTGGTAAAGGGTAACATTTTTTTAAGTACATGAATACCATCATCAAACACCATTTATTAACAGTTTTAAACTATTTACACTTGTTGCTGACCTATCACTGCTAGGTTATCTCAAATTATCTTGCACTATTCTAGTACCAGACAAAGAGCTAGAGCTGAGGTGGCTCTTTAGCCTCAAGGCTAATAGCTGCAATGTGCCAGCCTCCATTTTTATATTTAGTGTCAATATTATCAAAAAAGAATAAAAAATTACCATTCATACAGTGTGTGCCAACAAAGAAAGGAGCACTTAAGAACAAATAGGTTGTTCGTAAAAACAGGCATTTTAGAATGGGTGTTAATGAGGCTTCTTGGGCTTTTAGAGCAAGCCTCTAGTGGACATTTGAGGAACTGCAGTTGTTTTGCACTCCTGTATTGGCTTCACACTTTAACACTGGAGGTTACCACTTGAATGTGGAGGCCATGAAAATGATTAATCTTTACTGCCCCAAGTGGCAGAAGCAGGCATTACATTTTTCAAGAAAAATCGATACAAGTCATCAAAGTTTCTGTAAAAGAGCTGATAAAGTTCAATAGTAGGGCGGTAAAATGATTAAACCTTTAACTGTGATTAAGTTCCCTATTTAGAACTTTATCATTTTGAATTTTTGGGCGCAAGCACTGAGGCTGCAAAGTACCCTCACAATTGCAAATCAGCGGGAAGTCCTTCATTTTTAATTTTTTGGCAAAAAAAAAAGAAACAAAAATAGCCATTTCCAGAGCTCCTTCTTTATCGACTCATTCAAGAATGTTCATTCAACCTATTCAAAATTTGTTTTACAGCTAAAAGAGACCACTGCAAAATTAATAAAAAAGAAGAGATACTAAGCTTGTCTACAAAACTCAAAGTGCGTAGCAGTGGCATCTTCTCATTCTATTTTTGTGTCGCCATGCAACAGCAAGTGGCTTTTACTCAGAAAAAAACCCCAGACAAATCCTTCTAGGTTGCCAAATCCTTCTTCAAGTTGATTTTTTGTATCCTTAAATGAACCCCCATGTAATCATGTAAAGCTCACGGGTCAGCTTTTGCCATGGCAATGCATTATTTGCCATGAAACAGGAAGTAGGGGCTTGAAAAACCTATTTTTTTTTTCAGCCTCTACAGCATGTGCAACCTAAGATTATGATTTATCAGGCATGTATAATATACCAAGACAAAAAAGCCTCTTGCATGCTACCAAAGATATCTTTCATTGTGTCCTTAATTGTTAAGGCCCATTCCAACCTGGCTGACATGATTCAGTAGGTTACTCTGGTTTCGGTGCTGTGTGCTCTCGCTTCAACTTTTGAGTAATAGTCATGACAGATTATCTCATGTGTCATGCAACCTTCATTCTCATTCACCATCTTAATGGGATTTCACACAGGGGTTTGAACAAGGCTGTCAATGTAACCACTTCTGAAAGTGTATAAGCCAAAGCTAGAAGGACAATTTTTATTCTCATCTCTTTTTTATGATCAGGGCGGACAAGCTAAAGAAAACCCCATAAAGTCTGTTTTAATGATTCCACCTTTAAACACCACTTCATTAACAATGCAGAGATGCCAAGTAGTTTCAACTCTGGATGGGTCATTTTTAATCAATGTTGTGAGTGTGACACAGACCAAACCTTGAATTTTAAGTTCTTTAAGAGATTGAAATTAAATACCCACATGGGCAAATGTTGATTGTTGCTCACCTCCAGTTCTCTGAAAAAACTCCATGAAAAGGTCTGACGCTGACGCTTGTAGTCGTGCCTTTGTGAAAATGGTACATTGCATTAGTGTGAGCTGCTGCACCTCCAGCGCTGGGTAGGTACACAGGTCCCTAGAGGGTTACATAAACCATGTACACAGAGCGAGTTTGACGCCTGCATCGCATTTTATCAGTGCAAGCAGTGGAGAGAGGGTACACGTTTGTGTGTGTATGTACTTTGTCATGTTTTTGTTTTTTCTTTTCATCTCTGTGGCGGGGAGGTTAACCTGTTTCCTGAGGCTTTTTTAACCACACAAACAGCTGCATGAGCACAAAATCCGGAACACACGAGTGATTGAGACGGAGGTAATAACATTAAAGCGGGGAAAGACACGATCTGTGCTTCGGCTGATGAATCCAGGAAGCAGGCCACTGTTTTCGAGATGCTCAGCACGGATGGATGCACATAGCTGAGACAGCTGTGTGGAGAGAAGACAATTAAATAGCAGGAAATGCCAGAAAACAAGCTTTGAAATAAAATTAAGGCCACAATCCTTAATTGGGATGCTGGATTTTAAAGAAAACACTGCTCTAAGGTTGTCATGATAGCAAAGTTTGAAATTTTGATATGATTTTAATTAAACCCAATGATATTGACATCTGTTTGACGGCATGGTAACAAAGAGTTGTCTAAGGCATCGGTTCCAGGAAAAAAGATGTCAGGTCCCAGGATAAAAAGGAATCAGGAGTCTCAGGGAATAAAGGTGCCATGTCTCCAGAAAATAAGGCATATCTCAGAAAACAATGAATAAGGTCCCAGAAAAACAAGCTATCAGGTCCCAGAGAAAAAAGTAATCAGGTCTTAGATAAAACGATTCAGGTACCTGGAAAAAAAGAAGTGTCAAGGCTCAGGAAACAAAGCATCATGCCTCAGAAAAAAAGGACTCAGGTCCCAGGAAAAGAATGAATCAGGTTCCAGGAAAAAAGGAATCAGGCCTCAGATTAATAAACGTTAGGTCCCAGGAAAAAAACGCCAGGTCTCAGAAAAAAAGGACTCATGCCCCAGGAAAAAAAAGGAATCAGATCCCAGGAAAAAAGGGATAAGGTCTCATAAAAAAAGGAAAAGGAAAAACAGCATCAGGTCTCAGGTTACAAGACATCAGGACCCCAGAAAAAAGGGCATCAAGTCCCCAGAAAATAGGACCAGGTTTCATAAAAATAGGCATCATGTCTCAGAAAAAAAGGAGTGAAGTCCCTTAAAAAACTTATCAGGTATCATGAAAAAGGAATCAGGTCTCAGAAAAAAAGAGTTCTGTTTTCCTCAGGAAAACAGGTGTCAGGTCTTACTGGGGGAAAAAAACAGATCCCAGAAAAAAAAGGCATCAGGCCTCAGAAAAAAAGAATCATGTCCTGGGAGAAAGGGACCATGTCCCAGGAAAAAGGCATCAGGCCTCAGGTTAACAAACAGCAGGTCTCAGAAAAAAGGTATCAGAGGTCAAAGAAAAAGGAATCAGGTCTCAAGAGAAAAACAAAAATCAGGTCCCGGGAACAAAGGGACCATGTCCCAAGAAAAACGCATCAGGACTCAGGTTAACAGATACCAGGTCTCAGGAAAAAAGAGAATCAGGTCTTAAAAAAAGGAATCATGGCTGAAGTTAACAGGCATCAGGTCTCAGAGAAAAAGTTAATAGAGAACAGGGAGAAAGGAATCAGGTCTCAGGAAAAAAGGATTCAGCTTCCAGCCTTTCATTTTCTGATACTGGACTTTCCTACAGACACCTGAATGCACCACAGAGTTCTTCCCTCGGCTTAGTGAAGTTACTGGAAATAAGTGGCTTGTCTGGAAAGCTACTTTGGGAAATTGACCTAAATGGTAAAGTAATTGTGACTCTCTGTGTTCAGGACTGTTGATGCAGATGGGAAGGCCTTGAGAAGAGCGTCAGCCTGACAGCAGTGAAAGTGACCGGAGGGCTTTAGTGGAGCAGCTGACGAGGGAAAACTCAGTCTCGTGATGTTTTCTACTCCACTGTATCTTTAGCTGAACAGTGTGATTTTACAGTGTAAACATGTAAGGGGAACAGTTGGATTACTTCTGCACCTGAACGTTCACACAGACACTGAGGTAGTGCAACCACCTGCCTCCCCTCCTGCTTCATCGAAGCAGCTCTTATCAAATCCAATCAGACCCACTGAGGCATTTCATTTGGAGTAGAGTGGCAGAGTAGATTATGCACATGGACGACGGGGAGCGGCTTGAATCTAAGTGTGTACGCTAAAAGAGAGAGAGTGTGTGTCAGCCCATCTGTACCGTTGCTGTTTGTGTGGTGCTGGCCGTCTGTGCAGGCTTAGGTGTACTGCTTGTGTGCGTCCCAGCTTGTGTGTGTGGATCATTTCATCCATTATTCTGGCCGCTGTGAAAAGCTGCCAGTCGGACAGATTGAGCTTATGAAACACTTCCACAACTGTGTTAAAGCAAACAACAGCCCTCGATTTCTCCCTTTATGCATGAAATCAACAGAATCGCTCCAAATTCTCAAATCAAGACGCCAAAGTCGCACCATTTCTGCCAAACACCTGAAAAGCTGATGTGAAAACACTGCAGAATGTTTTACAAGCACAGATACTCAACAACACAGGGCAGATAAACTGCATCCAAAGTGATGGCATTTTAAAAAGAAGCTTTTTTTTTCTAGTGTAGGCGTCACTTGTAGCACAGCAACTGAGCAACCACGCAACCAAGCTGCAGGGAGGGATAAAATCTGTTTTGTTGTATTTATTTTTTTATTTGTTGGACGTGTCCCTGTGGCTAAAGAGAAAAGCTCAACTTCCTTGGCATCGTGGAATTTGAAAATACATCACTTTATAAAGTGGCTTACTGGTCATCAGGGTGAATATGTCACAGTTTTAGCCTTATTAAAAGCAAATATAAGGTGTAATCACATGGTAAAGTATTTACCTTGTAAAAGTGTATTAATTATCAAGTATTTCCATGTAATATTATGGGAATTTAGTGGGAATTTGGTCATTCCCAAGTAATTTATTAGAAATAAGATAATTTTCTATGCGTTGCTTGATAATTCACATTTGGTCAGCTTCATGAAATTGAGTCAGTCCTGAATAATTTCAAGTAATTTCTAGAGTTAGGGTTAGGTTTATTGGCTAAATTTATCAAATTTCAATGGCCCTCCTAACCCAGGCTGCCGTCCAGGTGTGTTTGGAGTAGAGGGCCAAGGGAAAGGCACATTGCTCAGGGAATTTCAGTCCATCATTACCCAAACATTCACACTCATCACTAGCAAGTAAGGTTAAAGGGATATTTCAGGATTTTTGAAGTTGGGTCGTATGAGGTGCTTGGCTATAATAGTAGCATTAGCCTCCAGTGATTTCCGTGTAATTTGATCCTGTTGTTATTACGAACTCGGAGAGAGCTCGCGCATAGCGGCTGTAGATGGGAACATGTTGTCCGTGTAAATTAACGAGTTTTACGGAATAACGGGCCAAGAAAATATGTTGGCTCGCCTGTGCGTTGTGTCGAAAATGTACACAGCACTTTATTTCTCCCAAAAAACCCCTCTGTATCAGGCACTAACTTACGATGCAGCTTTCGCCATTTTGTATCCTTCCGCCTCCGCTCACTGTTTACTTCACACATCCGCCGGTCAGCTGTGTGGGTCTGCGGACTTCTTCAGGAATAATAACACGCCGTCAAGCTAAAACAAAGATAACGAGCAATTTTGGCATGAGTGATAATGATGTGCTCTTTACTGTGGATATGAGAGGATATGTGTATGAACCGGAGTACACTGAAGAAGAACTTACACAGATGGATACACACCAGACTTATACAGCGGGCTGAAAGAGAGACCAGAGAACCTTCATTTGAAATTTTAGAGCAGGAGAGATCCCTGAGTTACCTGGTGGTGTAGGTGTGGAAAATGTGAATCCATGCCAACCCACTCAGAGAGCTACTGTTGTCATGAGTGAGACTTAGTTGTGACACTTCTTCAGGACATAACTGAATCAGAGGATAGCGGCTCACAGACGCATGCAGTCTGCATCACGCTCCATCCAGAACCCCCTGCCTAAACGCCGGTGTTTTGCGGACCTTCTTCAACTTTTCTTCTTCTTCAACTGTTTTCTAAACTAGCGTAATTTGTTGCAGTGTCATAGGCAACGGTTAGGTCCAATAACTTTGGCCCTTGAACTGCAAAGGCTACTCAGTTCAACCTTGAGTCAGAGTGGACATTTCTGCAAATAAAAAATTTGATTGTAGCTTCACACAGCTGGCCAATGAATTTGAAACCAAAACAAGCTGGAAAGTGATTTATGGCCTATAGTGATACCCAGTAGGTTTAATGTTATAACTAATAATTGATTACAGACAAAATTGTTCTTTTTTATTGCTGCTGTCAAAATGTGGGTTTAAATATGGATCCTAATAGGGATTCGCTCACTTGTGGAGTCAGCCTCAAGTGGACACTCCAGGAACTGCAGTTCTTGAACCAATGTGTTGGTTATTTTGAATATTTTATACTCTTTTGTTCTCCTTTGACTCTCCACACTGGATGTAAATGAGAAGCCTAACTTGTGGAGTCACTTGATTTTAAAGGAAATTTAACTTTTTTGAAACTGAGAGAAATTTGAAAAGGAAGAAATAAAAAGTACAACAGAATATTTCATTTAATTTCTTTGAAAAAACAAAACCATATTGACTAAAAATGCACGTATCTTTGATATCAATTTGTTTGCTTCCTCTGGGCCAGAGGGTTTACTCTGTCTGTTTTTATTCTATTTTAGGTCCGCATCAGGTTTCTGCACAGTTACAGACATATAATGCATGCCCTGGACAAAGATCAGTACAAAAATCCTAGAAACATGAGAGTTTTCTTTTCTGCTGTCTTGATGAATCAATCACACGACAGTTTAAGGATGCACTAGAGTCGGTTTAAAAGAGAAGGCTTTGTGTACAATGATACAGCTAAAAAGAGGAAGTGTTTTGACTGGCAAATGAGGTTAAGCTCTTTATACTCTCAACAAATGACTCACAAGAGTTAAGGTGGCAGTTTAAAAAACACCCCTGAGGTGATTCTTTAACAGAAAAAAAAGGGATAATGTACAGGGAGTGTGTTGTTGGAGCAGATGGACCGGTATAACATCCTGATATTATACTGCAAAATGCCAAGATTTAAAAATCTGACAAAATGTTTTATGTTTTTTAATCCAACAAACTTTACTTGTGGAAGAGTTGTTTTGAGAGTAACACCAAAAACGCCTCTGATGCTGAAAAAATCAGACAATGGATACAAGGGAGCCTGAATATCATTAGCGCTGTATGCTTTATTAATAAGACCTGTAGACCAGTAGTTCTCAACCTTTTCAGCCCATGAGCCCCAAAATAAAGGTGTCAGAGACCAGGGACCCCCACTGTACCTGAAGATGGCTGAAAACACCCATGCACAATTTGGAATAGTCATGTGCAGACAAGGCCATCCATAAAGGGGAATAAATGGGAGAGCTTTCTGGTGCCCAGCCAAACTAGAGGCTGATGTAGGTCAGCAAAACCATGCTGTTATACCCATATTTCATATTTAAAATGGTTTTAAAATTGCTACCATAGGTTAATAATGGCAAAAAATGATGGAAGAGGTGGTGAAATTGGATTTTAAAAGTAACAGAAATAGTTTAAACATGGCAAAATTAGATAAAACAGGCCAAAATGGGTGTAAATAGTGACAAAAAAGAGTTAGAATGTGGCTAAAATTGCTTTAATTTGGCAAAAATGGGTTGACTAAGAAAAACAATATAGGCAGATACTGGCAGAAATTGGTTGAACTAGCAAAAATGAGAATATCAAATGGTGAAATGGGGTTAAAATCGGAAAAACTGAGTGTAAAAAGTGGTTAAAAAGGGTTAGAAGTAGCAATAATGGGTCAACAGAGACATCATTAGGCTTTAGTTGCAAGAATTGTTTTAGAAGTGGCAAAAACAGACAGAAAAAGTGGTGGAAAGAGTTTAAAACTGACAAAATTAGGAGTTAAATTGTAAAAATGTGTTAAAATTGGTGGGAAATGATGAAAAGGGGTAAAAATTTTGACAAAAATGGTGTAAAGTAGAAACAGTGTAATTCTAAAAATATTCTTGGTTTTTTTAGGGCGACTGGAGACCCCATCTTAGTGTCTCGCGGCCCCCAAGGGGGTCCTGACCCCAAGGTTGAGAACCACTGCTGTAGACAAAGTATGAAGGGGGAGCTGTTATCAATTTTTTCAAGGACTGTTAACTTCACTAGTAGCAGCCACCTGCTGAAATTCACAGATCATAGCAGGCTCTTGGTCATTTTATTTCTAATGGCTATTACGAAGTGGCTAGCATAGCAACATGATATCATGGCTGATTAGGGACAGCAGAAACAGGGAGTGGGTGTGTTATCCCCCTCCTGCCCAGCACTGTCCATGATGCTGTAAAGGCATTTTTTGAAACTCCGGGTAGATCCAGCTCAGCTGAAACTCTGGGTTTTTTCTTTAATGACTGATATTTGAAGTCAGAGTTTTATTCAACACATCTCTGAATTGTTAAAGTTTGGCATTCAGTCGTTCTAACCTTAAGTTCTGCTTCTTCCTGCATGTCCGGAACATTTGTGTCTGTTTACATTTCCCTGCCGAGCTCGAAGGTGGCATCTGCTTCAACAGTGTAATCTGTAAATGGATACCTACAACAGAGCCGAGGAAAAAGTAGGCGGCGGCAGAGCGGAAGACGATGTAAGCGAGCAGCCTGAGCGCAGATTAAAGGCGGTGATGTAACGTGGCGTACTGACACTGACCCCGCTGTAACTTATAGCTTCCTGAGAGCCTCGGCGCACACATGGAGAGAGTAAACAGAGGCTCAGCAGGCGGAAGGACTGGAAACAAAAGGCAGGGATGGTGAGAGGGTGACATATCTGTTCCCTGTGTGTACCAGGAGACATATCAGAGGATTTACTGCTGCAGGATGCGATCATTTAAGAGTGACAGTGAGGCTGCTCTGCTGCTGTCAATACTGAGGCTTTGACTTTAATTGAACCTTGTGTATTTGTCTTTTAAACCCAGTGCGCCTTGTTGGCCAGCCTTGTTATTGGGCTGTTACAAGGTTCAGTCAGTGTGTCTCTGAATTTATGCAATGCACGTTAGCCTCGATCTGTTCTTCGAGGCTTTTGTATACTTTAAACAAAGCCGCCCTGCAGCAAAACATCAATCTAAACAGAAATAAAGAACATACTCAACAAGAAAACTAAATATCAGCCACGTCAAGGACTGTTTATTAGTTCTTTGGAGAAAAACACAGAACAAAGAGAGCCACTGTGAGAGCATTAAAGGCTGTAATGTAATAAAAAACATCACATAAACCAAATTCAAGGCTCAAACTGGGAGTTTAAAAAGCTTTCAAGCCCATTATCTGATGATTGTTGGAAGATATGTGTGCCCCTTGAGGAGGGCCAATGCCAAACACATTGATGTACTCAAAGTGCTTTTGACACATGCACTTCTTTTTCAAATAGTTTATGGAATAACAACTTTAAGACTTGTTATATACCCTTTATTTTGTGCAATTCTTTGCAAAATGTTGTGCTTAGGAAAACTTTAGCTATCATGATTTAGCCAACTTCACAAAAATACAAAATACTGGCACTAATATGTGTAAATACTTTATCAGAGTTATCACATTATTCAAAGTTTGCTCATGCCTCATGTTAAATGCCCATCTCTGTTCCTGGTCATGTTTTGTTTTGAGACAGAGGGACTCGTCTACCAGAGGCAGATTTTGACACCACAAGTTCAAAACAAGACAGTCACCATAGTGTTTTGAGAACAATAGATCAAAAAACCTCAAAGCCATAAAAAATCTGTTTCATAAGACAACTACGTAGCAGAAGAAGGAATCAATTAAAAATAGCATGCAAATTCCAAATGAGCTGGTTACTTTTTGCCATGAGCCTCTGCAGAATTTTCAGAACTAAAAACAAAAAAATTTCCTGTACTTGTGCCTAGGACTCAAGTATTTGTTACCATGGTATCAAAGCAAAAAGTTTTCCTCAGAATGAAAAACTTTCCAAAACTTTCTAAACCTTCCCTGGTTAAGTGATAGACTGAGGGTCAAGGTGAAATACAAGATTTGAGTACATTTATTCTATATTGATTTATTTTTCCAAATTTTCTCATAAGAATCCTGAAAGCATTTTAATTCACTACAACAGATGGGAAAAATCCTCATCTTCAGATTGCATGCAGGACCATGTATTTTTTATTTATTTACTATACATAAAATTTTAATACATTTTCATTAATAGATTAATTCTGTTATATTCCATATTAATTTGAAATTGCATAGTTGTTATATATATATTTATAAACACAAATACATATCACAATATATCGTCCTGCTCATAGTATCGCAATATACCGCGATTTATCGATATTGGCACCCCTGTATTAGGATACATATCATATCGCCGTATTCTTGCGTATGCACACCCCTATTACAGGGTGTTTAATAAAGCTTAGTTACAGTCTGTATACTAGAAAAAAGCTTGTCCTCCATGAAAACAATGTAAAGTAGCAAGCTTAGTTTACATGGCTCCATTAGCTGCTTAAGCTATGTAGATAACGTAGCTTCATGGCCTATGTGGCTAACGTAGCCAAAGCTAAGCTCACAAAGCAGTAAAGCAGCTACATTTTTTAATATAGCTACATTAGCCTTATCTATGTTTGCTAAAGCTCATGTTGCTAAAGCTCACTTAGCTATATTGGCTTATGTTGTAACAATAACTGTGTAGCTATGTTAGCTTTAGCTAATTAGACTTCTGACCTTTATCTCTATTTTATTTATAAATGTCGCTTAGGCTGTTGTGTTTGCAGTGTGGTTATTTCATAAATGTTACTGCCAGACTTTATTTATAAGCAAAGTTCAATTAAAAAAAAGAGGCACACATGGAACTTCCATTTGAGAGCGGTCTGGCCGCAGAGCGAAAATCTTTGAGGGACATTCTCATAGACTGTTCATCTGAGACACTGACAATTTCATAACAGAAAAACATGCTAAGATTTTTGATAGATAATGTAGCTAATGTACGTTTCGAATGTAGCTACAGCTAAGCTTGCAAAGCAGCTACATAGCTACATTCTCTACATAGCTACCTTAGTGTCCTTTATACGTTTGCTAAAGCTCACATTGCTATAGCTTACTTCGCTACACCGGCTTATGTAGTAATGTTAATTATGTAGCTAGCGTAGCTAAGTTAGCTTTAGCTAAAGCTAATGAAGCCAAAACGAGCCACAGTTCATGTAACTTCTTCTAAAACAGGTTTGTACATTATCTAATCCTGGTTTAGACCTCTGTTTCATTTATGAAATATTTCTTAGCCTATTATGTTTACAATGTAGTGATTTCATAAATGTTACCGACAGACTTTTTTATGAATAAAGTTGAATTTTAAATAAACAAGGCAAATTACTACACTTCCACTCACAATTACAGTGTCTCAGATGAGCAGTCTGAGAGTGGCTGTATGAAATGTAAAGTCTTCAGCCAGACTGTCTTGAACTCTTTGCCTTTTTCTGGACTGATCAAAAGTAGACTATAGTCAGTATTTTAAACATGGCAAATAAAGGGCTTCAAAATGTTGGTGTATGGTTTTATCCTCATAGAAAACAAAACAATTGTCACCTTTTATGGTGTGAATTCCTTGCCCTATTTTTTCAAAATCTAAATTGTGCCAAAATGAACCCAATGAAACCAAAAGTGAGTGAAGAGGAAGCAGATCGGATGTTGGCGAGTACAGTTTTGTCTAAAAAAAAAAGTTTCTATTCCTCTTTTCCTGCGGTTGCAGAAGTTTATTATCGACACTAGACATTTATTTTGAGCTACCTGCACAACATATTCAGTTTTTTGGTTATCAGCTTGTTTCCTCTGGCTATGATGAAGAAAGTTCAGTCCTACTCTACTGATTCCCGTATGAATTGTAAACTAATGAACAGTTGGACAGTAGTCATAGAAATCCGTACTGTTTCCCTTGTTTTGACTGTTTCAAGTTTAACCAGTTGAAGCTGATCTTCCCGAAAACAGTGTTTGACTCAGCGCCTGCAAACACTCGACCACAAACATTCCCCTGGCGGCGGCCGGGGGACAACCGACACCACAAACACACACACACACACACACACACACACACACACGCACACAGAGGAAGTGAACCCGAGAGAGGAAGCTCATTTTTGCTGCGCTGCCCAGTTTAATTCTCTGTCCGAACAGACGGATCAATACGTTTCAGAGAGGAGAGGAGACCGGCTCCCAAAAAGCTGAGTCAAGGTGAACACATACATCTGTACCTACATAAGTACATGACACACACCTCTGGATTTAACCTTGAACTATGCTTTATCAGGCTCCTGAATCCATGCCCCAAAATCCATAAAACAGCACCATTGGATGAGTCAAAATGTCCTGATTAATCTGGAAGGAAACACACTCATGTTAAATGCAATATTCTGAGGATGCATCAGTGTAGCTAGAACATTCTGTGTGCTAAATTAATAGTTAACTAAGATAAACCTGACTTCAATGTACCATAGAATGTATAAAACAGTCATACTCAACGCATAGCTCTTGATGATTTGTGGCTCTTGTAAGTCTTTATTAGAAATATTTTTCCCCAAGAAAACCTTAAAAAGGTCAACTTTACCCTTAGAAATTATCCATTAATCAGTTAAATTGTCAACCTTTATTTTTTGTTTTTATATTTCCATTGCACTTATTTGCAATTTTTCCTCCTTTTTTGCCACTTTTAATCTATTTTTACAGCTTTTTAAGCTCGAGTTTGCCACTTCTTTTGCCCCCTTTCGCCAGTTATTGCCTTTTTTGTCCTGCTTTTTGCAATTTCTTTTGCCATGTTTTGCCCCTCATCACTCATTTAAGCTGTCTTTTTCCATTAAATGCCACTTTTTCCCATTTCAGTGTCTTTTCACTCATTTTTGCCCCATTTTTACCCTTTTTTCACTATTTCTACCACCTGTAACTCATTTTTCAATCAATTTTGCCACTTTTTCTCCCTATTTTTCATAGTTTCACCCATTTTTTGTCCTCTTTGCACATTTTTGATGGTTTTGCCATTTAGGCCCATTTTAGACTCATTTTTTGCCACATTTTTACCCTTTTTTCACCATTTCTACCACCTGTAACTCATTTTTCAATCAATTTTGCCACTTTTTCTCCCCATATTTGCCAATTTTCACCCATTTTTTGCCACTTTTTTTTGCCAGTTTTTGACGTTTTTTTCCACTTTTGCCTATTTAAGTCTCTTTTCAATTGTTTTTTTGCCACAATTTTACAGTTTTTTTGACCACTTTTGCCACCTGTAACTCATTTTTTGTAATCAATTTTTGCCATTTTCCACCACTTTTTGCCTCTTTTATCCTGCTTTTTGCTTTACTGATTTTTTGCCACATTTTTGCCATTTTTTGACCATTTTTACCACTTGTAAGTCATTTTTTAAAATTCAATTTTGCCACTTTTTCTCACCATTTTTGCCACTTCTTTGCTGCTTTTGGAACATTTTACCACCTTAACTTAATTTTATTGCCACTTTAACCCATTTTTGATGGTTTTCATCACTTAGATTGTGGCTCTTGCTAAGGTGTTTTTTTTTTTTTTTTTTAATAATTTGGCTCTTTGGTTGGGTAACACTAGTATAAAAGATGGACAACAAGGCAGCCAAAAATAAAGCCAAAACATCTGGAGCTGCTACATCTGAGTAGCTGCTGTACAGGTCATAAGCTCCGCCTCCTCCATGTAAACAGATGAGACATGGCTAGAACTTAAAAATCAAAATCGTCATCCATAAACTGCAACTTAAACATGATTCCATTTTTACTTGTTCTTTTCAAGCTAATTAAAACCAATGCATTCATTTTCAAACAAACTAACATATTTAATGCTTAAAGGTACAGTGAGGAATATTTTTCCTAGCAGCAGTTAAAAATAGGTTAAAATAAAACATAATACCACCTGGATGTAAGAAAACATTTTATTTTCTTAACTTAGAATAAGCTTTTTATTCACTCAAAGGGAGGGTCCTCTCCATTGACTCTGCAGTCTAGGATTTTTGCATGTTTCTATGGTAACACAGCTCCACTAGCCAACGTCTTACCAGGATTCAGGTGCTGCCACTACCACGCAATAGTAACACCTGTCTTACAGGGGTACTTTGGCCTCACTTTTGCTCAAAGAGAGGAGACAGAAACCAGTTATTCATCTTTAAATACAGTCAAGGAGAAGTGATTGATATTTCTGAGGCGTAGAAGGACCTGCAGTAAAACAAAGTTGCATCTTCTTTATATAAATGTAGTGGGATTGTTTATCAGGGTGTAGAAGGAAGGATGCTATGACTGGAATGTAACACAACAGGAAACGAACTGACAGCTGTCACACTGGTCAAGACGTCCTCTCACTGTAAAGGTTTAGGAGGGGGATGTTTGCTGAATACATGCATCATAGTCTTAGTATTAATTCAAGTTTTTAAAGAATTGTGAATCATTTAAGTCACAGTTTAATTCTTGTGTCTCTATTGGTCTGAACAAACAAGACACTCAATGGTACCACCTCTGGCTCTGATACAATATAGATAGGGATGCAAATTTTAATTAAGGCCGTATCTTATCTCTTAAACCAGGGATGTCCAAACTATGGTCTGGGGGCCAAATGTGGCCCATGGTCCAATTTTGATTGGCCTACAGCAAATTCTAGAAATAAAATGAAATATGGCCCACATTTGAACATGGGGCTTGTGCTTTACCTCATAGTTTCAGCAAAAGACAGTGCTACCGTGCTAATTCTGTAAACAAACATTTTGACAAGAAGAATTTAGTGATGTGTTTGTTTTGTGATAAACTAAGACAACACTGTATGAAGTTAAAAAATGGCAATCAAAATACTAATATCTAATAGCAGTACCATAATATCCTGAGGGTTAAGCCTGTGGCAGCTAGGACCAAACAGGGCCCCCTGAAATCTGATTTCAGATTTTTAGTCAGTAGCCATAAATTGAGTAGTGATATTCTCATCAAATTAAGCTACCACCTTCCAGAGATGAAAATAAACAATAACAGATAATCTGATTTTTAAGCCTCTAAGATGCTTCACAAACCATTTTCTGAAAGCTAAAAGTGGAATACGTTTTAAGTTTATATTGGCATCAGTCCAGTTTAACTCCAACAGTAGAAATAAATCTCAGTTATGTTAATGTGTTTCAAAAGTCCATTTTCAGAGTTGGTGGTCCCTTTTTAATCAGCTTGAAGCAACCTCTAAAATCTAAAATGACATGTACAGCATGATAATGCTCATGAGACTCCATGTAATTGTTTCAAAATTCAAAATTAGACATTGCAGAAATAGTCAAGTATTGTAAAGTTCACCTCTATGCAGATGATGCAATATAATATTCCTCAGCCTGAACTCAGTTACAACACTCTCTAATTCAGTGATTCCCTAACTTTTTTCTGGTGACCCACTTTTAACAAGGTTCAAGCCATCGCGACTCTACAACTTTGTTTTCCGCTGTAGGCTGGTGTTAGCTTTAATTATGCTAATTCTGGATTCAATCTGGTCCTTATCTCTGTTTTACAAGCCAGAAAGAAGCCACTTCACCTTAGTTACACAGACTTTCTTCAAATGCTTGACCCCTTGAGCCCTCTGTAGCTGTCTGGTCTGGATCAATGGGTTTCTTTTTTATTAGCTAAGCATCTATAACCATAACTTTAGCTCTTTTGCCATCCAGTAGCTGGTAGAGCCTTTGTTTAGTGTTTTAATGTGGCGGAAAGGGTTCGTGCTATAGGGTAGCAGCCCCCATGTGACTCTACTGTGTACTGCAGAAATGTCATAAACTCATCTGGTGACCCCGAAATAAATTGCCTGCAACTCTCCTTTGGGCCCCGACCCAGACTTCGAGCATCCATTTGTGCTTGACTGTACTGCACTAAATATTTCTGACACTAGGTGGAGCTGCTGTGCCAATTCTGTAAACAAACATTTTGACAAGAAAGAACTTTCGCTGGCTTTCTTTTATTGTTATTTATTATGTTAATAATGAAAATAATAAGGATAACTCTATTTATAATGCAGTGATAAATGAAGACTAAGGATTATGGTGGAAAATAACAATAAGACCTGTGGTCATTTGCTTCACTTGTAATCAACATTGGATCAGTTTTACTTGCATTTGCACACTTAGGTTGAAAAATTCCAAAATGGCCACTTCATCCAGATATTTTTCTGTCACTCTGTTGAAAAAGTTTGAACACTCCTTCTCAAAATCATTGAAAGCAAACGCATAATGGCTTTTCTATGCTTCATTTGGAAATATATGGTAATGTTTACCACCTAAATGTCGATTACTTAAAAAAATAGTTGAATTTAAAACTTTCTTTGCATGTTGTTGTCCTTTTATATCTTTTTTGAATGAAACAAAAACAGCAGTAAAGGCCTGAATTACACTAAGGATACTGGGGAGAGAAGTATTCGTCACACCCACCCCTCCCTGCACACAAATTCTGGCCGAGCAGATCCATCCATTCATAAAAGACACACCCCTTCCCCATCCGTCCACACACATCCTCACACAAACATCCACAGCCATCCGGGTCAGTCACAGGTGGTCACTGCCAGTTTCTAATCTCCTCTTTCCTCTCCCTGAACACTGTGCCAGTGAAGCACTCCACATAATGTGGCCCAAAAGCACTGCAACTGTCTTTTCAAATACAGACATGGACCAGTGAATGCATCACAGGCTTCATCAGGGGAGCATATGTGACATAAATAAAGTTATATTGAAAAAGAGAGCATAGGGTATAGCAGTATCGCCAAATGAAGTGTCTGTAGGAGGATGTGGGAAGAAATGAAAAGGACAGTTGATGCCTTCAGGGACACCAAAGCAAATCCAATTAGTTTAATCAATGGTGTGTTAAATGCTCTCTTGAGGATGGGAAATTCCCCCACTTAACCATTTAACGTCAATTTTATGAGTGAGTTCTGTCAAATAAACAAGGCAATGCATGTTTGGTGTGATTTACTACTTCATAACACTTATTTATAGACACAAAATAGCCTTAGCTATATGTTTTAATGCCTTTAAAATCAAGCTACTGTTTTATTTGTACGCTCTCTGTGTCAGATACTTTGCTGATAAACAAAAAGAGAGTCAAAAAATTGTGAAGAAAACATTTAAACTACAATTAACAAAGTCATACGGGGCTTAAACGCACCATTTTTTTTTTCAAAATGTGTGCGTTTTAGAGCAAAAACAAGGCGGGAAACTGTATTATACAGACATACAGTGAAGTAGGCGAGTCTTTCACACACTGCCATCATGTAACGGTATGTGAGGAGAGAAATGATCCATATCTATGAATGGAGGAGGCTGACTCACTCACAGCACGGTCCCATAAATGAGCTACACCCTGGAGAATTCAGTCTTGAAGAAATACAGCCCTCTCTGGTCTAATAAAGGAAAGAAAAGCAGCTGTTTGTGAGAAAAGAGCGTAAAAAGAGAGATGTACTCACCCTGAGCGCAGCAAATATGAGTCAGCTACAGACAGGGAGAGATGCAGGAGAGTCAGCGGGAAGATAATCTCCTCTGGATGTCACAGAAAAACAGCTCTGTGGGGAATGTAATGTCGGTTTAAGAGAGTAGAAACGCTCTGCAGGGGAAGATGTAAAAAAAAAAAAGTCCACTCCGTTGGTCTCGCCGGGTTCGGTTCCCTCGTGCGGTGTCAAGTCGTTCAACGGTTGGTTTTTAGTGTTCCCAGCGACGCTGCCCTGGAGGGGGTACGGTTTAGAGGAGCTGTCAGTCAGCGTTCGCAGAGAATAAAGGAGAAAGGCAGGGTAAAGGAGGTGTCGTGATCCCGTTGCTCGGTCCGTGTGCGTCGTTGCTGTCCGCTGCTGCTCTGTCACCGGCTGCTGAAACGTGGAAACGCCTTTTCCTCGCTCTCCCTCTCCGTCTTTCTCTCTCTCTCTCTCTCGGTCACGGTTAAGCACGCTGTCTGATACATCCGAAGATCGTCTATTTGCAACAACAGCTCACTCTCACAATACATCACAATGACGTTGACAACCTAATTTTTTACAAACTTAAGCGGTGTACCACATACTTGTTTGAACGCCTTGTCTCCTCTTTTATGTTTAGGCCAGCAAAATTCTAGCAATGTATGTATGTTGTTGAAAACTTTGCAGCACATATCTGGTCTTATGGCAGTATGCTAGCTTAGCAAGCATGCTGCTACCTTGCCTAGCTAACAGACATTTTCCTTGATTTAACTAGTTTTACCACATTGTGACTGACAGAAAGATTTAGCAGTCTGATATGAAGTTCAGTTAGACTAAGTTTTCACTTCAGAAATCTGGGGACATTTACAGTTCAGCGGCAGAAAACCGTGACAGTAGTGATGGGTCGTTCATGAACGAGTCAATTCAAAGAGCCAGCTCTTTGAATTGAACAAAAGGGCCAGTTCCTGTGTGAGAGCCATTTTATATTAGTATAAGCATTATTATTATTTTTATATAGATTGTGTGTGTCTGTGTGTTATTTAAATGATTAGTAGGGACGATCTTTTATCCTCTGCCGCAGGTACACCACGTAAAAGGACTTGTGTTTGATGGTGTAACACTAATGCTTTGTGTCAGGTGTGGCATACATCCCAGCCAGTGAGCAGATTTCATCTGTAGATTTTAAAAAAGTATATATATTATATTTTCATCAATTTTAAAGATTGAGCACAGTTGGAATAAAATACCAGCCCAAATATCAGTCATATGTTATAACATTGCTAAAATTGGAAGGTCAAATGAAGCCAAACTGGTGCCTGAATGCAGAGCTATTTGGGAGCCAAAAGAGCAGACTCTTTTTGCTGAGCCGAGCCAAATGAGCCGGATCACTGAAAAGAGACAGATTTCCCATCACTACATGACATACCATCACGATGATGCAAAAATGGGGCCACACAGTTTCATGTCATTTGACAAAAATAAATTACACCATGGTGTTAGGTGCCCTCAACTTCGCCTGGAAGGCAGCAGCTGCCTAAAAACCGCCCTCCAACTGCCTTCCAATCAGGTCAAGGCATGAGCTCAACCTCTCATCCAATTACCAGTCAGCATCGTATAGAGAGACCAAGCTTGTTGCTTTCCTAGACAACTATGCTAGCTTCTATATTAACCATAAGTTAAGTGTTAGCTACCTGCTTGGTAACACTATAGAGCCTAGCTGACTTCAAGGCAGCTAAAGACATAGTAAGGACATGTTAATATCTTTCCAGCTGCTTATACTAGCTACCTGCCAAGCAGACTGTTGGTGTGGATAACTGTAAGGCAGCTAGACATAGATAGCGTTTTCCTTCCAGGCTGCCTATGTATACTGGCTACCTGCTGGGTAACTAGCCAGCTAGCTTCTATTTATCTACCTATCTATCAATCTTTCATGTGTCTTTAGATAGTTTACCTTGAAAGAAACAGTAAATCATCTAGTTTGACAAAGTATGACCTGACAACAAAACAGCCTGCCATTGGTTGTGACAGCCCAGTCACTGTTAAATACAAACAAGACAGTATGGCAGATAGCATTAGCCGCTAGCAGTACATTAGAAAATGGATTAAAAAAAGGATAAAAAGACTTTCAATAATGGAGTTCCAGGTATGGATTTAATTTGTAGAGACCCCAGAAAGACACCTTAGTTCTAGGCTTGCTAGATTAGCCTCCATAAGGGATTCAAAGGCATGGATACACACTTTATATCCACAAGGCGAAACCTAAAAAGCATTTATATGGAAGGCATGCTGTCAAATTGGCCAAGTTTTGTTTGTTTAAGTGGTCTGAAAGGACCCTGAGCTCCTAAATGAACAGGGCTGAGTATAATGACAGTAGAGTTTGTTCAAATGAGAATCAATATATCCTTTCCAGTGAATGGTTTGCAAACTGGGCCATGAGCCCAGGATTGAAAAGGGCCAAGAATGGTAAAATTTTTACAGACTTTAACTCTTTTTGCTATTTTTCTTGTCAAAACACACAATAGGGAATCTTCACCACTATAATGCACGTTTCTAAATAAATGAATTACCACAAATGTTTATTTTTCAACCTTGTTGCTCTTGGTCCTCTAAAAACAGAACAGAGTGAGAGCTCTTACTTTCCAACTCTGTCCAGAGTCCACATTTTTCCCAGACACACACTCAGACTCACACATACCCTTGCACACACACATTTTTCAAAGCTGATGTCACCGCGCTATCCGGTCCACAAATCCCTCCTCCTGTTTCTTTTCTCTCTCCATCACAACTCGATCCAAAACATAGAGTCCCACCAACCCCACCCCCACCCCTATCACCCCCGTACCCCCATCCTCACCCTCCATCCCTGGATGCTTTCTTTTAAAAGTGACAGAGAGCTAATGGGTGTTGTGCTCAGGGCTTTTGATCCCTCAAAGAAAGTTAAGTTATCCATCAGTTCCCTCTTTGTCTGGTGAAAAACTGCACTTCAGAGCAGAAACAGTGATAAAAGAGAAAACAAAACTGAAGTCATTGAAAATAGAGCGCAAAAGAGCTTCCTATAACAGATAAAGATTTCTGCTAGTAAAATAAAGGAAAAAATTGAAATGAAAAGAATGCAATAATTGTCAAATCTCATAAACTCATATTTTAATTACAATAGAATAGAAACAATGGTGTCAATACATCTCAAAAAAGTTGGGACAGGGCCATGTTAACCATTGTGTAGCATCCCGTCATCTTTTAACAGTAGTCTATAAATGCCTGGGAGGTGAGGAGACCAGTTGCTGGAGTTTTGGGAGAGGAATGTTGTCCCATTCATGTCTAGAGTAGGATTCTAGCTGCTCAACAGTCCTGGGTCTTCTTGGCCAGATTTTTTGCTGTTGGCTGCACTAAATGTTTTCTGTTGGTGAAAAGTCTGGAGGCCAGTTCAGCTCCCAGACTCTTTGACTGTGAAGCCATGCTGTTGTGATGGATGTGGTATGTGGTTTACCTTTTCTGAGAGAGACCTTGTCTGGATGGGAGCTTATGTTGCTCTAAAACCTCTCCTTTTTTCAGCATTGATAGTGCCTTTTCAGACGTGCAAGCAGCCCACGCCATAGGCACTAATGCAACCCCATACCACCAGAGATTCAGGCTTTTGAACTATGCCAGGATAACAGGCTGGACGGTCCCTCTCCTCTTTGGTCAGCAAAACACAGCATCCATTGTTTCCAAAAAGAATTTCAAATCTTGGTTCATATGACCACAGAACAGTTTTCCATTTTGCATTAGGCCATTTTAAATTAGCTTTGGCTCATAGAGGATGGCAGCATTTCTGTATTCTCATATGGCTTCTTCTTTGCATGATACAACTTAAACTTGCATTTTGCTAACATTGGCCCAAAACCTCGTATCTCCAGTGCTATTGGTCAGCCTTTACATCTGTCAGTTGGTTTCAACAAATATTAAAGCTACCAAAAGTGTCAAAAAGATGCTGACTGTGACCATGCAGTTTTAGATTAATTGAAAAATACAGCATTATTGTCATTCCCTAAAAAGTGGTGATTTTTGAAGCTACAAGGTTTTGTCCTGCCAGGATGGCATAACAAACTGTGTTGATAGACAGTAATTTCTGGAAGTGTTCTTGAGTCCATGCAGTGATTTCCAGTAAATCACAAGCATGACTTTCAGCCTTGTCCCTTGCACAAACATTTCTCCAGATTCTCTGAATCTTTTCATGATGTTATGGATTGTAGACAGTGGGATATTCCATAATTTTGTGTTGAGGAATGATTTTCCAATTTGACACAGAAATTTGGTTTAAAACAGCTCTGTTGAAGCTCATTTCAGACTTTATTAATGGACAAAAATAAGGTTAAACCATTAGCATGTCACAAAATAAAACTTTCACTGATAATTTTGATAACTTGTTCGTGGTAGTGTTAGGATGACAAAATGTTTGATACACCGAAACTTTTCAACGCTGTTCCAAAAGATATAATCTCTGTTATTCAGTGACTTATAATGTTAAAAAGTAACAATCATTACTGATTTGTTTGAGCAACATCTAGGTCTATCTATTTAAAGCCATCAACTCTTTAAGCATCTATATATCTGCCATGTTTGCTTGATTTCTTAACATTTTTGTAGCTTTTTCCCCCAAGGACAATCTCCTCTATGAATTCCTCAACAATAGTTTTTCAAAATGCTCATGCTGGTGTGAAAAGCACAGCTGCCTCTTCACTGTGTAACTTAAGCCTGATGGTTCACAGGTGTGTTTGACAAAAGCAGTCCTCTAAATGAAAAGGCTCAGAATGAGCGTGAAGGGGTGGATGACTTCATCTGGTTTCACATACCGCTATGGTGAGCAACAATGATGTTCCCATGCAAATAACGTCAAATCTGGTTAGCTACCAATCATTCTTGCAATAGTCAAAGTTAAGAAAACACTGAAAATTGACAGGAGCACAGCGCCAGTGGGTAATCAAAGCTGGTTTACAGAATATGGCTAACGTTAGCAGTGCTAGCACAGCTAGCATTCAATCCTCTTTGCAGGTTAGAGCTGGATGCCGTTAAACAACACATCGGGTATGTGAACACAGCCTGACACAGCCTACCGACAACTTTGTCCCTATATTTAAGATGAAAAGTATAAAATCATGCTGTTCTTATGAGATGCTATCAATGCTACTGTCCAGCATTGTTTCCATTTAGGTCCCAGAGCATTGTAGCAAAAATTTGGTAGCAATCAAATGGAGCTTAAGTGGCTACTATTGATGGGCGGCTGTGTTGCAGTTTAGACAGTGTATGCTACTGAGTTATTAATAACCGAAGAACTCAGAATAACAGACAGTTGGTTTAATGAAAGGAATGGTAATATTAGTGTGTTTATTTAAGCACCACCCTGACAAAGTTTCCTCTCAACACTCACATCATCGCTGCTAACTGCTGGTTATGGCTTCACAATAGCAATGTCAAAGTAGTATTTGACACACCATTTATTTCAAAGTTATACAGAGGTGGAATTGTTTCCTGATCTCTGGAAAGTTCGTGTGCCACAAAAGTAGCACCACACTTGCATCAACTCTAACAAACAGTAGACTAATCTTTACTCTATTTACGCCGTGCTTTTACATCCTCATCATTAGATGCGTAATGCAATACGGCTAATTGCATGGAAAGGGGTGTTTTTTTTCCCCACAATAACTGCATAATGGCTCAGCGTCTCCACATGCCGGTGTGTATTTGATTTGTATTTTTTGATTGGCCTACAACATAAAAAGGGAGCCATTAAGCATGTGCTTTTTGACTTATTTGCAAAGTTTTAGAGCATGCACTTTATTGTGGAGTTTTAACAAAGCATCACACCATTCAGCTGCACAGAGTCAGACACAAATTCAAACATGCTAACGCAGCACCGCCAACTACAGCCAACAAATAACATCAAGTAAACCGTGAGTTCTAACACCATTTTGTGACATATCTACTGTGTTATCTTGTTTGATATGAGTATGGAGAAGGGCTGTTAAGAGAGACAACTTTAATCAGAGATCATGGAGTAGGGGTATCGTCACATCCAGGCTTATAATACATTTCCTTATGGGCGTGTTTCAACAAAGTTCAGTTGTTCTCCAGCGCTGTCACTTTCTCTCTCAGTTATAAAGAACAACCAGACTCATGAGTCCTGTGAAGTTTCCATCATTTAGAGTTTGTGTTTAAAACTCTGTCTGCTCTTTGCCATCATGGCAGAGATGTTTTACCGTGGAAGTGATGTAATGGGGATGATGACAGCAATTTTGGATTTTATAGAAAATCTGTACACATTTATGATGTTTTTGTTGCACCAGTTTCAAACTAGTCGACCCAAGAAGTCTCCTGAAAAATATCAAGGACAGTTGGAGCAACGGTGTGGAGTGCAAATCAAGACAGACACAGAGATGGACAGTAGTAAGATTAGCTTATTATGCGTGCAAATTCATTGTGTAAGCACGTCTTTCCCCCACTCTCTAGCCCCACATTTCCTGTCTTTCTTCAGCTGTCCTTTGAAAGTAAAAGCAAAAGACCCAAAATAATCTTCATAAGAAAAGAAAAAAAATATCTTGGATGTGCAGTGAAAGATATTTTTGAATTGAATCCATCGTAGCACTTTTTTTTTGACAGAGCCTCTTTTGACGCTGCATCTGCCGGCCTTGAGTCTTTCAAAATGTGCTCCATTCTTCATCAGAAAATGTCTTCAAGTTTTTGGTCTAAAAATCACAAGTCAGTGAATATGCAGCAATCAGACTTGCTTTGAGCCTGTGACCTGTGGAGGATAAATTCAGCCTTTTTAACACACAGTAATTACACAGCAACACTCAAAGACATATTCACAGCATATAAATACTCTCAGATTTGTTTTTATATCTCTAGACCCTCTAAAAGCAAACAGACCTTTTGTACTGGCACAATATAACCCTCTGGATGTTCATTCATTGTTTGTAATCAGCATAACAGCACAGTAAAATCAGTGAATGTCAAAGACTGAAACTGCATACTGACAGGATTACCTGAGTCAATACAAAATGCAGTTTTTGAAGCATGTTTTAATTTATCAAGGGGAAAAGAAAAAAAACTTTTCACAGCACGGTACACATGATTCTTATTTCTAATTTTATAAATGGTTGATATCTTTATGATTAAAAATTTTTAAAAAAGCTTATAATTAACACTCACAGAGCAGCCATTCTTTCCAGAAGAATCAAAAGAGAAAATAAACAACCTGTTTTTTCAAGTCCTGTTTCAAATAGCTCTCAGTGGGTGATGTATGAGTCAGTTGATGATCTGTTGCTGCCTGGGAGGCCATATGTTGATTAGCATGCTGGGATTTATGGAAGACTGACACACGCTCACCAACTTCAACTCCTCCACCAGAATAAAAAAAAAAAAAAATCAATACAGAGTAAGTTATTACAGTTCTTTTTATCTGCAGCACTTTGCAAAATACAGCTAATGTCATTTATTATTTTTAGTAGAAAAAGCTTTCACGTGGAGCTTGAGCTATAGGAAGTCTGAAATTGTAATGGAGGCCTTACAGTTCACAGTGGGAAACATTCATCCATTAGTGGTTCTATAAGAAACTCACAATGTGCTCGGTTCTTACATGACTGGGAAAAAAATATCTATATTCACACTTTTTTGTTCTTTCTTTAACCCTTTTAAACCTCAAAGATGATGAGTATATTGGTAAAAACTCAACCCAAAAACCTTCGTTGTCTTTGGTCCTCAGTAAGAACTTTGAATAAGCTGAAGTTGACATTTATATTTTTTATTTAGTAGATCAGAAAGGAGAGAATTACAGCAGTCTAGCCTGTTAGTTATGAAATAGTTTGGCTCTGGGAGAAAAGTGGCCTTACTTTGGCAATGTTTTAAACTGACAAAATGCTGTTTTTGTGAGACCCGCACACAAGTCGGAAGAGTTAAAATCAAAGATTACCCCAAGGTTTCGTGCGTCTTTGCCAGAGTTAAGTCCTGTTCTGTGTAGTTTGGGGGTCTATTTCTCTCTCTAAGCCTGAGCTGACTGTCATCAGTATAGATGCAGTTGATGACACCATCAAGGGGTAATGTATAAATTAAAAGTAACAGTCCTAAAATTCATCTGCTGAAAATTGCGTGCCATGCCGTACCGAACTGAACCGGTCCGCTCTGTGGAAACGACCTATAAACGACAACAAGACTAAGACTACAACAAGATTAACTGCGTTATGTCATGTTACATTGCGTTACATCATGATATGTTACAAAACCATGTGGTATGAAATAAAATGAGAGTATAATAGGATACAATATCATAACTTACAATGTTGTATGACACAGTAGGACAGGATATGATGGGATATGATACAGTATGATATGATACAATACAATGATATAAAAAAAACAAAGCAATAGGATACAAAGAAAATGCAATACAAAACAATGCTATACAATACAAGATGATATGATGCAATACTTTATATAAGTGATCCAATGTGTGGCTCTGGAGCCACATGTGGCTCTTTTGTTATTATCTGTGGCTCTTTTATGTCTTAATTTCAAATGTTATTCCCCCAGAAAACTTAAAAAGAGAAACTTTTTTTGCCCTTTTTCACCATTTTTTGCCACTTTTCATCCATCCAAGCAACGTTTTGCCAATGAATACCACGTTTTCCCTACTTTTTTGCCAATTTTTGCCACTTTTTTGCAACTTTTTACCCATTTTTTTTTTACCACTTTTATCCCATTTTTACCCCTTTTTCACAATTTTTTCTCCCCAGTTTCACCCACTTAGGCTACCTTTTGTTATTAAATACCACTTTCGTCCTAGTTTTGCCCGTTTTAGCCACTTCTTTTTGCCAATTTTATCCAATTTTTGCCCCTTTTCACCTTTTTTCCACCACTTTTCACCTATTTAAACTACCTTTTTACACGTTTTTCCACTTTTGGACCATTTTTTGCTACTTGTAACTCACTTCTCACCCATTTTTGCTACTTTCTGACCCTTTTTCCACCCTTTCCTCCCCCATTTTTGCCCATTTTCACCCATTTTGTTGCTTTTTGAACATTTGTGCCACCTTTAACTTATTGTTATTGCTATCTCAAGCTGTTTTTGCCACTTTTCACCACTTAGATTGTGGCTCTTGCAAAGGTATTTTTCAACAATTTTGCTCTTTGGTTGAGTAGAGTTGAGTAAAACTGCTTTACATTATTAGATACGTTACAAAAATGGTAAAATACAATATTTTAGGTTTCAACACAGTACAATGCCATACATCACATTACCTTATGTTGAGCTATGTTACGTTACATAACATTATATTATATAACAACATAAGGATATGTTATGTAACATTATGTCAGTGCTTTGCAACCTTTTTTTCTCCCAAGGCACACCTAAAATCAAGCCAAAATTTCAAGCACACCAAATCAATATCTATAAAAAATTGCCTATCAAAAACATGCTACAGAAAAATCGACTGTATTGAGATCAGCTGATCTCATGCAAGCCCTCATCAGCTGACAACCAGCTGATTTGCTTTCAAGCACGCTATTGGCTAATCACACTCATGCTGCCATATTTAAATTGCCCTAACCTGGCTATGCCTTGCTGCTCCCTCTCCAAGCCACTTTTTACAACCCTTCTCCAAAACAGCCACATATGAATATGGTACAAGGCCATAGGATACAACAAGATACGTTATGCTATATAATGTTACGAAACATTATGATATGACATAACAGCATAGGTTATATTATATTATATTATGTTATATTACATCAGTGGTTTTCAACCAAGGTACACCAAAAATCAAGCCAAAATCTGGAGGCACACCAAATCCATATCTATACATAATTTCCTATTTAAAATATGTTCCAGTAAATCGAGCTTAAAGCATTAGTTCAGGCAGGCCATGAGTCAAGTACTGCTATATAATTGAGATCAGCTGATCTCACGCAAGCCCTCACCAGCTGACAGACAGATGATTGGCTTTTAAGCACACTATTGGCTAACTGCACTCCTGCTGCCATAATTAAACTGCTCTAACCTGGCTATGCTTTGCTGCTCCCTCTCCAAGCCACTTTTATAACCCTCCTCCACCCCAGCTTCTCCTTTTCAGAACAGCCACAAATGAATAACAGCAGAAGTGCATGCATGTCTCTTAACACCAGTGTGCCCTGCCACACCATTTGAGAGCCACTGCATTACATCATGATACCATAAGATATGATGTCATATGATACAATAGGACAGGATATGATAGGATACAATTACATAATATGAGGTGATATGATGCAAAAAAGTACAATATCAAACTTTTCTTGTCTCTTACTTTCTCTAGTTCTTTTCTTTATTCTATTTTTCTTATTTGGTCTCTTTGTTCCAACTCCCACACTCAAACACAGCTGAGTTTTGTCTTATTTTAAAACAGTATATTTGCATGAATCTGTTACATCGTACAAGTAGGATATGTAAAGTATATGCATGGCTGTTTGTGTTGTGTGTGTTTGTGTTTTCCCTGGAGCAGACTGAAATAGGGAAGTTCTTGTTTCCCATCACAAGACCAGCTCGTTTTATTGAAGTGGGGGAGAAAAAAACGACAGGGAGGAAGTTGTCCCAAACACAAACAGCTCAGAGGATCCAGCCGCAGCAAAAAGAAAGGAAGGAAGGAAGGAGGGAGGGAGTTGGAGAAACGAGAGATATAATGAAAAGAGTAAAGTAAGACAAACGGGTGGAGGAAGGACAGAACGGAGATAAACAGGGAGAGAGAGATGGAGAGAGGGACGGTTGTTTCAGTCTGCGTGAATGTGCTCATTGAAAGGGATGAGTCAGTGCAAAAAAACAAAGAAAATGCAGAGTCACTGCACTCTTTTCATTTAAATCTCTTCTTCTGCTTCTCTTAACTTTCTCTACCTCTGTTATTCGCCTGTTTTTCTATTGATTAAAAGCTTCATTCATGCTTCAGCTGAATGTCTTCTTATTTTAGCTTCACCTTTTGACCTCACAGCAATGTTTGAAAAGTTCCAGTCTTATTCTGCTGTTTCTGATGTTACTCCGGTAGATGTATTATACAAAATAAATGAACCTTTAGATACATATGACCTTTAACATTTAAGAATGTGACAGACAAGTTAGAAAATGATGGTAATGTGGCCTTGAACTAACAGAAAATGAGATTTTGCTGCACTTCAACTGTATGGTATAAAAGGAGCTCATACTGTGGCCTTGTGGATTTTAAATAACCTAGTCTTTCATGATCACATTACTCAAAAACCAAGTAACACAGAAATCACTGCAATTATTTGAGTTCAAATGTCTCAAAAGCGTTTGTTCTGCTCAAAATGAATCACACATGTACGTCTTTATTAGCAAAATTACGACAACTTTTCATTAAAACTTCATCCAGAAGGCAGCGTTGATGTGAATTCACTGCTTTGTCCTCCTCTGTAACATAATGTGGCTTGCTTCTTCCATCAAGTAAGAAAGCTATTTAGCAAATTCTGGTTACATTAAGCTAGCTTTTGATTCATGCAAAACAGGCTGGCTGCTACTGTAAGACGCTGACTCTTTCAGAACAGAAGGATGTTTAAACGCTAGCTAAAGCTAACAAAGCTACATCAGCTACAAAGATAATGTAGATACCTAGCTAATGCAGCTAAATCTAAAGCTACCAAATTTACATTAGCTCCTTAAGCTGCATAGTTTACGTAACTAAATCTAAAGCTTACAAAGCTATCTAAGCTACTCAAGCCCACTTGGTTGCATAGCTAAAGCTAAAGCTAGCAAAACCTATCTCCACTACTCAAGTGCATAGGTTACATAGCTAAATCTAAAGCTAACAAATTAATGTTAGCTACTCAAGCTGCAATGCTACATAACTAAATCTAAAGCTAACAAAGCTATGTTAGCTACTTAAGCTGCATAGGTTACAGAGCTAAATTATAGCTTACAAAGCTATGTTAACTACTTAAGCCATTTAGGTGACATAGCTAAATCTAAAGCTAACAAAGCCAGTTAGCCTCTTAAGCTGCTTTGGTTACATAGCTAAATCTAAAGCTAACAAAGCTACTTCAGCTACCTAAGCTGCATAGGTTAAATAACTAAATTTATAACTTACAAAGCTATGATAGCTACTCATGCCCCTTTGGTTACATAGCTAAATTAAAAGCTAACAAAGCTACATAAGCTACTTAAGCTGCGTTGATACATAGATAAATCTTAAGCTAAAACTATGTGATCTACTTCAGCTGCATAGGTAATACAGCTAATTCTAAAGCTACAAAGCCACGTTTGCTTCTTAAACTGCATTGGTTATGTAGCTAATGCTAAAGCTAACACAGCTATGTCAGCTAGTTAAGCTGCATTGCTTCATAGCTAAAGCCAAAGCTTACAAAGCTTTATTAGCTAATCATGTTGCAATGGTTACAAATGTGACAAAGCTATGTTAGCTATATAAGCTGTAAAGGTTACATAGCTAAACCTAAAGCTTACAAAGCTGCATACACTACACAGTGAATTCTTAAGCTAACAAAGCAATGTTAGCCACAAGAGCTACACAGTTAATGTCGCTACATAACTAATGCAGCTGAAGATAAAGCAAATGACTCGACATAAGCAATATTACATAATGCTTTGTTTCCCATTTTAGAAGTAGTGATGCAAATGGTGGTTTGCTTTAGTTACATTAGCTTTAGCTTAAGCTTACCTAGCTACACTGGTTTATGTGGTAATATTAACTACGTGGCCAATGAAGCTATGTTAGCTGTGGCCAAAGATAATGGAGCTTAAGCCAGCCACCATTTGTGTAACATGTGCACTAATTAGCTATCTTAAATCATCTTATGGAACTCATGTAAATCCGCACACATCCTTACATATTTCATACTCCTCACCATGTCTAGTCAGCATTCTTGCACCATCTGCATGTCTTGCAACCATACTATCATTGCACACTGTGCAAACCAGAGTCCAATTCCCTTTAGAGTAGCATACTTGGCCAATACAGCTGATTCTGAAATATCCCTTTAGTGCACTAAAGGTGGGCTTTATTAACTCATTGAGTGCCAGCCCTTTTATAAATGGAAAGTGGCTCATGTCAGTGTTTTTGTCCATTTTGAGTCATCTTTCAAGATCCACAGAATATTTTGTACTATGACTCTAAAAACACCAAATAGCTCAAATGAAAGAAGAAACTCTCGATTACATTGAGCAAAAAAAACAAAACAAAACAAAAAAAAAAACGTTTGTTTGCACCCTGTTCCTTTCTTGATTTATTTGAAGTTGAATAGAGGCTAGTTTCACCAAAAAGACCACTTTTCTGTAGAAAGCTGAAAAAAATGCATTTTTGTGAAAGAGTCTGTCAAGCAAACAGTGATTTGAATGTTATAATTTTGCCTTCAATGACATAAAAGACATCTGAAAATTGTATTACAAATGTTATTTATTGTAAAATAATTAAAAATAAATACAAAATACAGCATAATACAACTGGACAGCTGCCACGGGACCCCCGATACACCCGCGTCCTCTCCTGCTTGCGTGCCCCCTTGCACTGCCTGTAAATTATAGAAGTAATATAATATATAATATGTTATATATATTATATATATATAACCTATGATATAGAAATTTGTTTGTTCTTACCTCTTTTTCTGACAACATACGGTGTTGCAGAACTTCAAGGGGATTGCTCTTCTCTCAAGTCTGAAATCACAGGAGCATGAGTGATGGTTTCATTAGATAAATTTGGCTGAATAATCAGTGGGCTTCTAACGTTAACTTACCTCCATCGCTCTGGGACGGAGAACAAGATCCGCTCCACTCACTTGGCAGCCATTCCTCAGAGTCTGGGTTGGAAAAGTCCATCTGTGAAATGTCGTCACTGTATGCCTCAAGCTGGCCAGTGGATGCCTTTTCTCGCCGACGCACGGGGGGGGAGACCTTGCGGCATTCTTTAGCCTCTTGGCCAGCTGAGGCAGGATGAATGAACGCGCTGATCCCTGGATTCACTGTAGGTTTCAGAGTAACCAATTTCTCACGCAGAGGTTTAATGTTTCTTCCAGTGTTCGCTGGCGAAACTGGCCACTTGACTCCCTCAGTTTTTTGGGGGGCATTTTTTGCCGATACTGAATATTTTAGAACTTAGATTAGTTTAGACTACCTCCATCCCAGTGTCTCCATTCGTGCTCTGATCTCAGTGGCTTTGATCTACCGTCTCTTCCATGTTCCGACTACGTATCCCAGAAGCCCCAAAATTACTCACAGGGAGCGTGAACACTTTGACGTATATATACGTCAATGGCACTCAATGAGTTAATGTGGCCTCATCCTTGTATTTTTCTGTATGTGCCTCCAGAGTAAAACAAGGTTGGACACCGCTGCTCTCCAAAGTCTTGTTTTTTGCAGTGGTGATATTTGATGTTGTTCATTGGGTAAAGATCATTAGAACCTGCTATTTGAAATCCACCCCCCCAAACAGCTCAATCAATCACAATTATCATCTGCAGCTGCTGAAAATAAGCCTCTTCGATCGCTAAGCAGACTGTGAAATTGTTTCACACAAGGAAACTATTTCACAAGGAAAATATACAAAAGTTAGTAAAAGTAACCATGGTGTTTTGTTAATATGATTTTAATAGCAGGGCTTTGATACTCATTTTGTTTTACAGCAGAAAGCTGAATCTTTCCCACTGCATCGTCTTACTCTTTGCTCTCCCACCAGTGGGTGTCTGTGGTCATTCATCATTCTGTCATAACACCTTCCTGCAGTCATCCCTCACTGCTTTTTAAAATCTCCTCTTATGGACACTTTCACCCTCTTACAGTCACACTTGGACAGTCCTCACTTGGTTTCTATCTAATCCTTGTTCAGCATCCTCCCTTCCTTTAGTCTTATACCCTCTCTTTCACCCTCTCCCTTCGCCATGATGACACTGACTCTGCAGCAGGAATTAAAGGACGAGCTCTAATCACCGACTGCACTCGGTGAAAGCGGGCAGCTCAGGGCATCAGACCCCATTATAACAGGCAGACAGACAGCTGAGAGCGGTAATGACAAACCACACAAAGCAGCTGCTTGATAACAGAGACATCACCCTGCCCTCACTTGTTAAACCTTTGCACCAGTGAGAGCACAGTGCTGTACCATGATTAAGTATTAAAAATAAGAGTATTATTATTGCTTCAAGGACTCATAAAACAGCCATTATTATGGCCTTTTAAACTGTTGTAATTACTTTTAGCAATTTCCAGTCAACAGGTGGCTGCCTTTTAAACTCAGAGCTCTTCATGTAAACAGAGCAGTGCCCTTCAATCGAAGGATAATTAGAGTTTATTGCAGCTTCACTGTTTTTGCTTAAAGTAAACCATCAATCAAGTCTGTTTTAATTACGCTATAAACCATACATAAGCAGCTGAGGTCAGGGAACACAGCAACACTCCTAAGAAGCAGTGAAACCAGGTGTTTTTGACTCATTAAATAGACATTACAGGTTACAGACAGCAGTAAACACTACTGGTAGACTTTACTGATTAATCTGTCATCTGTCTATGATAGTAGTTGAATTGTTAATTATATCAATATTCAACCAAAGTCAACATCAAAAACATGCATGTCAACAGATCAGAGTTCTTATGAGGCCACAAGAAAACTCAAATTTACACGTATATTGGAAATCTTCAAATAATAAAAGAAATTTTGTTGTGTCACCACTGTCTTTGCTCTAACTGTGCCCTAGTGAAAGAGAACAGCCTCTTAAATGCCCTATAGTGGACAAACCTGATAAAGGCCCTCTGAAGTCCTCTCTGGTGCCATTTACAGAAGTGTAACAAAAAAAAACTTGTTCACAGTCCCCTCTTTAGTGCCCTCCAAATAGACAAAGTTTGATATAGTGCCCCCTTTTTATGCCCTCCAGACACAGTTTGACAAAGTGCCCTCTCGAGTGCCCTCTAAGTAGACACAGTTTGATAAAGCATCCTCTTTATCACCCTCCTGATAGACATCGTTCAAGAAAGCGCCCTCTTTAGTGCCCTTTAAGTCCACAAAGTTTGGCAGTGTTCGCTTTTTAAAGTCCTCCAAGTAAATATAGTTTGACAAAGCACCCTTTTTAGTGCCCTTTAAGTCCACAAAGTTTGATGAAGTCCTCTCTTTAGTGCCCTCCAAGTAGACATAGTTTGATGGTTTGCCCACTTTAGTGCCCTCCAAGTAGACATAGTTTGATGGTTTGCCCACTTTAGTGCCATCCAATTAGACATATTTTGACAAAGTGCCCTTTCAGTGCCATCCAAGTAGATGTAGTTGGATGCAGTGCCCTCTTAAGTGCCTGCCAATGATGATGCCCTACCAGTAGATGTTGATTGACAAATTTCCCTGAGTGCCCTCCGAGTAGAGACAACATGCCCACTTTAGTGATTTTCAAGCAGAGATATTGTGACACTGTGTCCTATGAAGTGTTCTTAAAATAGAAGTAGTTTGGCAATGTGTCTGCTTGTGTACCCTCCAAGTATACATAGCTTGACAAGGTGCCTTCTTTATTAATCTTAAGTAGACATAGTTTCGAAGCTTCACATTTTCAAATTACAATATAAACAACAGAAGAAGGCTGATAGGAAACATAAACTAAGAGAATAATGGTTTTATGTCTGTGAAAACTAGAATTTATTTATGTCTGTGAAAACTAGAATTTACCTCTCCTGCTTTGTCATCTCACATACATCTGATTAAGCTTGACAACACAAGTTCATTTTCACATGAAAACAACAGCTTTTAAAATGATAGTCACGAGTCAGGATCCACTTCTCCTCAGGATGACCTGAGTCATTCAGAGCTTTGTTTGCCCTCTCTTTAAATACTCCGGCCTCGTCAAAATGTGTCAGACTGTCGTGACTATTCAGCACGTTTGCTAATTGTATCCCTGTGACGTCTTCTAGTGCTGCGATGAGTAATGACTGATTAAACTAAAGGACCTTTATTTTTGGACCATGGAAACATGGGGCTCATGACACATAAAATTACTACACATGGCATGTTTTTGATGACAAATATGGATCACTCTTTTGTTTCTATTGCTACTTAATTGACACTTCATTCTGTCTCTGTCTTCTTTTATTACACACCAGATGTGAGATGTGTCAAATATGCCATCATAGTCACAAAAACAAGCATTGGATTCAGACTTTTTAAAATATTTCTGCTGTTTCTCTGCTGTCGAGGTTAGACATCCACAATACCTGGTCTCTACTTCCAGCAGTTTCTTTATTAGCCCATTCCCACAAGGCCTTTTAGCCAGGGCATGCTTGCAGTTTGCGTCTGCCGCCTAAAAGGGTTGTCACATTAGGTGTTGCTCAAAAAACTGCAGAGGTATTGATTACAGGTCATTAATCAGGACACAAAGTGGATGCTCCTTTTTGTGCCGGTGTGCTGAGGTAAAAGGGTGAAATGTTGTTGGATATATTATGGTTTTAAAGGACCAGAAAGGCTTGAAAGTGTTTTTATTACTTTGATAAGCTCATGGATGTTTCAGTGGGGTTGGCTCAGCAGGCTGCTCATGGATTTAGAGGATTTGTAAAAGGAAAAGAGTATCAATGTTAATTTGAGAGGTAATGAGGAAGATTATTGTTAATCTAGGAGCGAGAGTGGGCTTTGCTAGAGTACCAAAAATCATAAAATGACTAAGTCAAAGTGAGTGAGATAAAAGAATGATGCTAAAATATGAGTATAAACTAGAAGTACCACCTGGTTATATGCCTCAACCAGGTATACAAGAACAGTGGTGAGTTAAGAAGAAAATCTGTGGATTCTGTGTCTGTGTGACACAAAGAACCATTATAAAGAGTGGATGAAAATAAGACCCCCTGGCATTGACTTTCTTTCACTTCAAAATCCATCCAGCTCATGCTTGAGTCATAATGAATGTCTGTGCAAAGTCTGAGGAAAATCCCTCACATTGCATTTGAGATATCTCATTTACAAGCAAGAGGAGAACATGAGGCCCAGTGACCAAGAGCTCTGGCCCATTACCTCCATCTTTGAATTAGAGTGGAATTTGTGCAAAATTTGAAGAATCTCCTATAATACTGGAGATATAGCGTTCACAAGAACACGATGAACATGGGGCCCATAAACCTTTCTGCATGGAACTGTGTCCTACTGTATCACATCGCATGGTGTCGTATAGTATTATTCCCAGTCCTATGGTGTTGTATCATATCCTGTCATATTCTGCCTTATTACACTCTGTCATGTTGTATTGTAATTTTTGTCATTCATTATACCATCCCATGTCGTATAATATTGTATTGTATCATATCATAGTGTGCGATATTGCATCCTATCATATGGTATATGTGATTGTATCCTATGTAGTTGTATCATAAATGTATCTGATAGTATTGTACGATATATATATGTATAAAATCATATATATGTATATATTTTTTCATATATCATACCATGACTGAGTCCTTTTGTATATATCATGTCCTATTGTATTGTATCATACATAATTTTATTGTATGCTATTATACCATAAGTCGTTGTTGTGTATTGTATTGCATCATGTTGTTATGTGTCGTATCTTATCATATGGTATCGTACAGTAAACACATTGTTTTATCATGCCGTAAATGCATTGTAAATCATCGTATTTTATTGCATCTTATCCAATAGTTGTATCGTATTGCACAATAGTTGTATCATGTTGAATTGTATCATTTAATCATTTCATGTATTATATCATACAATAAATATTCTTATGTAATTGTAGCACAAATGTATCATATTGTATCATATTTGATATTTCAGAAACTACTGTATAGAATAATACCTGAAATTATTGTATCATATCTAATCATATTGTATTTTATCATACCATATCATATCATATTATTTTGTGTGATGTAATAGATATTCACATCGTTTGTTATGGTACAATGGATGATTGTTTCCTATTGTATTGCATCTAGTCATTCTGTATCATATCATATTGTCTTATATCATATTGTATCTTATCTTATTGTTTCATACATAATTAAATTGTATGTTATTGTTCCAAAATGTATCCTTTTGTATGGTATTGCATCTTATCATATTGTATCATATCTTATTGTATTGCGTCTTGTTCTATTGTTTCATTTTGCATCCTACTGTATGGTATCACACATCATCCAACTGTTTGTTATTGTACCATAAATCATTGTTTTGTTTTGTAGTGCCTCTTATCAAATCATATTGTATCTTATCATATGGTATCAGAAATAATCCAATCATATGTTATTATCCCCTAATTTATCATTTCATATTGTACTGCATTGTACCTTCTTATTGTATCATATCGTGCCATGCTGTACTGTTTCATATTGCATCTTATTATATTGTATCATCAGGATTAAATCCTATGTTTACAGTTTTGTATTGTAATGCATTGTATCGTACCATATTGTATTGTATTATATCATCTTTATATCATCAATATCTATCATATTGTATGGTATTATACATAATCAAATTGTTACTTATTGTTCCATAATTAATTGTTTTTATATTGTATAACATTGTATCATATCATATTGTATCTTATTGTATAATATTATCGCATATTGTATTTTAGCATATGGTATCATACATAATCTTACTGTTTATCTTACTCTAAATGAATAAAATCTCTAACTGTATTGTACCCTACCATTTTGTGTCATATTGTCTCTATCTTATGCTCTTGTACCCTAACATATTGTTTTCTATACTGTTGTATTTGATAGTGTCTTATTGTTTCACCCTGCATCTTATTATACTGTATCACATCATACTGTGTTGTATTCTATCATATTTTATGGTATCATCCATATTTGTATCGTATGTTATCATACCATAAATGTATCCTATCATACCATTTTGTTTGTATTGTATATCTTATGCAACCATACACTGAATTATCATATCGTATGGCATGGCATTCTATCATATTGTATTGTGTTGTGTCATACATCGTATCTTATCGTATGGCATTATACATAATAATATTGTTTGTTATCAGAACCTAAATGTAGAGCATCTTGCCTTTCGAAATCATATTGTTCTGTTTTGTGTCGCACCATATCCTATGCAACCATACCTTAAATTATCATATTGTATTGTACTGTATTGTATCATATAGCTTATCTTATTATTCATATTGTGTTATCGTACCACAAATGTATCGTATCATTCCCTTTCAAACACTATTGTATCCAATAATATGCCTTAAATTGTTGTATTGAGCATCATATTATATCGTATTGTGACTTATCATATCTTATCATGAAGCTCATGATAAGAAATGGTAAGACCTTATAGTATCCAATATTGTATTGTTTTGTTTCATATCATAGGTAATTGTACCATCTTGTTTTATGTTGCATCGTATTGTGTCATATCTTGAAATATCTTATTGTATCTCCCACTCTTACTCTCATTGGATTCAGCATGCAAAGACATATGGTCCTTTGGTTTTGATACTTCCCCTTACAAACAGAAAGTCAACTGAGTGGCTCCAACTAGAAATGTTTCTTCTCTTTTGTTGGGATGATGCCAGGCCATGTCTTTAGCTCCTTTTGCCATCATCCTCAAGCCGAATGTCACCAGGGACCGAAACATATCTAAAGGGAAGTCAAAGACACACTCTGGCTCTCTGACCGTGACCATCTGCTCCAGTCTCCTGATTGCTGGCACCCCGACTGTAAACTGGTCAGACTCGCTGACCCTGCCTCAGACATTTGCATTTTCACTCTCTGTCCTCCGCCACATGCTTGTATCATCGATTTACACTGTCCACACAAACACTAAACCAAACACGCTACAGAAGCGAGTACACTCATCCTCCACACACCAACTGCAGGGTCTCAAGCTTGATCAGTCAGTCTGTCAGGTTTTTGGTTTCTAGGCAACGTCCCATCCTGTAGTCATCAGCCAACTGACAAAGAGTCTGCTCATATTGACACTTCTTGACAGGCAGTGCTGGCATTAGCATAGCACATGAGCTGGGAATTAACCTCTGCTTCCGGATCAGATGTCCTCAAATATTCATGGAACAAGCAGTTAAGACCCCTAAGTGGTCCTGATAAGGTGAGCCTTTTCTCTGCACAAAATGTCTTCATCCAAATATTCATGCTTGATGCAAATGCCCTCCCCCTGTGGGCCAATCCTGGTGATGTGTGACAAGGGGACTCTCTCCAGTGCATTCTGGGTGAGAATAAATATAGTGGTAGAAATCCAAGTGCACAGCGTGTGACTGTTGAAAATGTTGGCAGGAGACAGCCAGCAGAAACACTCGGTAACCAGTTTCCACACAAAAAACCAAGGCGAGAGTAAACATGATTTTTAGTTCCATATCTCAGCAACGGTGTCAGTGTTTGTTTTGGATATTGATTTGAAATAATTAGAAACCAAAACTGAAAATACAAACTGAAAGTTAGATAAGGATAGAAAAATTTTGTCATTACAAAGCAGCAACATAAATGGGAATATTAGTAGGGATGCAACAATACATTCCACTAATAATATATTGATTATGATACCACATTCACAATACAACTATTCTCCACGGCAGCTAAGTCAAAATATGAATAAGTTGACTTTGTGTTGATTTTCTGACTGTAGCGCCCTCTACTGGTGAAATCAAGACAGTCTGGCTGCAGATCTCAGACTCTTTCAGGTCGCTACTGTGAGATGCTGCCTCTATCAGAAGAATACACGCTAAAACTTTCAAAATAAAATCAGGTTAAACTTCTGGTCAGGATTAGGGTAAGGTCTAATTAGGAAACCAAAAGTTTTAAGTCCAAACCCGTATTATAAAACGTTTAATTAAGCCCAGTAAACAGTCTGCTTACAGAGAAAAGCCCCTCCATGAAAACACTCTAAAGCAGCTAATGAAGCCAAGGCTAAAGCTAACAAAGCCAAATTAGCTACATTAACTTATGCTACATTTCTCAAAGCTAACCTAGATATGCTAGCTAGGTAGCTAATGTAGCTACATCAGCTTTAGCTATGTTTGGTAAACTTAATGTTGCTCAAGCTAAAGCTAATGTAGCTACACTGGCTTTAGCTGTGTTTTGAAGGATTAATGCTGCTAAGGCTAATGAAGCTACACTGGCTTTAGGTGCATATGGTAAGCTTGATGTTGCTAAAGCAAAAGCTGATGTAGCTACATTGGCTTCACAGTTATTTTAACCATGTTTCTAGCATAACTATTTTAGCTTTAGCTAAAGCTAACAGAGCTAAAGCCAGCCATCGTTCACGTTACTAATTTTAAAACAGGATTATAAATAATTTGTTAAAGTGTAGTTCTTGTTCCATGTTACTATCATCTGATATTGTTTATTAACTTGGATCAGAAACATCATCACTGCATCCATTCCCTCAGTTTGTCATTAATTCATCCTTTCCCCTCATCCCTCTTTCCCTTGACCCTTACTCTCATCCCTTTATCCATCAACCCTTACCCTCATTCCTTGACCCTTACCCTTATCCCTCTATCCCTCAACCCTTACCCTCATCCTTTGACCCTTACTCTCATCCTTTTATCTATCGGTCCTTACCCTAATCCCTTTATCCATCAACCCTTGCCCTCATTCCTTGACCCTTACCCTTATCCCTCTATCCCTCAACCCTTACCGTCATCTCTCTATTCTTCAACCCTTACACTTCTCCCTCCATCCCTTGACCCTAACCCTCATTCCTCAAACATTACCCTTGTCTTGGCATCCCTCGGCCCTTACCCTCATCCCTCCATCCCTCATCCCTTATCCCCCACCACCATCCCTGGACCTTAACCTTAAAGCCCTGACCCTTATCCTGATCCCTCATCCCTTGGCTTTTACCCTCATTCCTCCATTCTGCGACCCTTACCCTCATCCTTTGACCCTTACCCTCATTCCTCGACCCTCAATCCCACGACTCTTACCCTCATCCCTCTATCCCTCGACCTTTACCCTCATCCACCCATCCCTTGACTAGTCAGAAAAGTAAAAGTATTAGCTTGTTTTGATGCACATTGCATCTTTCTCATTGAAACGTTAGATCTTTGCACCTCCACCTGTGGAGGAGCCGAGGTAAAACAGACTCCTGTTTTGAAATCAGTCTTGAGCTTGCAGTGCAGTGATGATGTATTTCTATTGGTTGAAATAGCAACAGCATCGTGAGAGATACTGAATGACAGAACAAACCAGTGTTGCAAGCATTCTGTGTTGTTTTTATGTTTCACCTGGTTAAAATCAGGGCCAGCGCTCTCCAAAATCTGAACCTTATTGTGTTTCATAAATATTTGTCTGAACACAGAGCTTGAAAACAGGATCTTGCCAAGCTCAAGTAAGGACATATGATCACCCAAGCATTCACGACATCGTCCAGGATGAAAAGTGCACTGCAATGCTCATGCCACATCTTGATTAAAGTGCCCTTATATCAAGTGTTTTATAAAATCAAGCCACTTCTAACCCTGCAGCATGCTATTTTTCACTGTCTCCAGTTTTTGAGCTTCCCAGGGACGAATTCAAGCCTCGAGTCTTTTTGACACAACAGTGCAGTATTGAATTAATCATACAGTCCAACTGCTTTTTATTCACAGCTGAACGCTTTCCTGGAAGACAGGTAAAGTCTGACAACAGCTCAAAGTGTCTTACTTGAAAGACTGGGACTTCTGAACCATGAAACATTTGGTTCACCTGAAGCCGTTGCACTTAGACTTTCCCCCATTCTTCTGGAAATGTCAAGCCCTTAACTGTTAATAATTGCTCTCCAAAGATTCAATGTGTATAACTGTCCTGGCTTTCCATCTGCATTTGTGTGCCATTGTGTATGGGGGAATATTCACTCTTCTCTGCCCTGACTGGTTGCTTGGACACCAGTACAGAGAGGCTGGTCTGTGAGTGTCGACCCACCACTTTACCAAAAGAGCTGTACGAGAGTTTTAAGTGTTAATATTTGAGTGCATTTCAATGTGCCTTGTTCAGTCTGCGTTAACATGCCCCTTATCTGTGATTACAGCACAGCCTGTGAGTGTTCATGTGCAAGACAGCCAAAGAGTGTTTGTTTCATGTGGAGACGCTTAGTAACATTTATGCCAGCATACGGACCGTGGGTGTGGGACAGAGAGAGACGTGCACCAGGGCCAGGGCGGTCCTGGTGGGCGGTGGTAATGTGACTGTGCAGGGTTGTGACTGGGTTCAGATCTTGCAGATTAGTCAGAGCTGATAAACTACCAGTCAAACAAATCTCTTATTAAACTTGTTAACCCTTAGATCTGCTCAGCTAGAGCACATTCAGATAATTTGGAGGAGAATAAAACAGGGGGATGTGATATTTGATAAAAAAAAAAAAAACTCTACAGAATGACTGGGCACAAATCCCACAGAAACCCTTGAAAATCTTGCGGCAAGCCTTGCAAGAAGAGAGGAGGCTGTTATAGCTGCAAAAAAGAGGGGGTGGGGGCAGTCACAACTCCATATTACAGTGCCTGTATTTGAAGACAGTGTCATTACAGGCCCTGTTGGTGACATGGTTTCTATCTTATAAAACCGTTATTAAATCCTACCATACTGTACCTTACTCTGTCACATCCAATCATTTAAAACTGTCATAGGTATCAATTTTATATTGTTATCATATGTTATTGCATCATATGGTATTGTGCTGTACCCAATTGTATGGCACAGTGTCTGTGTTGCCTAGTGGCGTTCATCACTTTTAGGCGTTGGCTTTTCTTGCTTTCGTGGGTTGGCTTACTTAACTTTCGTGGGCGGGCTTTATTTTGTTGGGGAATTAGTTAACAACAATAGCTGCTTCAGCTAGAAAGCTGAGGACAATCTGTTGCCATCCACTGAGAGACAGAAGATTGGCAATGCTGTGAGTATTTTAAGTTATTATAGAGACGTTAGACATTATATATAACGAGGTATTGTTAGAATATGTTTGTGCCATTCGTAGTTTCATGTCATGTGCATGTGAGATGCAGTTCTTGTGTAGTGAAGAAAACAGTGAATGTTTTTATATCTTTATTTGCAGTTTGCACCATTATGTTAATGTGGATTAAGTTTCAGTAAATGAGTGACCTTACTGCTCCTCCTGTCACTATGACTCCATCTTCATTGATGTTGATTTCACTCAGTGTTTTGTCCAGAGTTTCAACACAGTTGACAAGAAGTGTTGAACCGTAATCTTCTTTTGTCACACTAAACTGTTACCATATGAATCATTCTCATATCATATTATCCTGTCCTGTTCATCCCATTGCTACCGTATCATTATTGCTCTGTACTGCATTGCTTCAAATGCTTATCATATCATATCATACCATTTTTGTAACATATCTTTCTGTAATATATGGTATTGACTGCATCAATTCAAACTTTTATCATATCTTATTGAGCTGTCATTCTACAGTTAGGTTCCGTTCCATACTGTATTTATACCGTATGGTATTGTACCATATCATATTGTATCATAACATACCACTTTAAACTTTTGTGATAATGCACCCTATCACTATTGTAAGATAATTCAACAGAATGTAACATTTTGTTTCATATCATGTTGTATTGCTTCTTATCATATCTCATCATACTATTATTGTACTGTGACATTACCGCATTGTGCCAAAAATATGGTATACGTATATATATATCGTATCGTAACACATCACTTTAAACTCTGATATCGTACCATATCATTATGATAACGTAACTTAAAGAATGTAATGTTTCGTTTCATATGAAATTGCATTGCTTCGAACTCTCAACAGATCTTATTGTACCACATCCTAACATAATGTATTTTTATTACATAGCACAGTATCCTAATCAGTGCTTCAAACTTTTACATGTTATTCTACAGTTATTGTACTGTATCGTACAATGTAACTTTTTTTTTTTCTAAGATTTATTTTTTGGCCCATTGAGCCATTTTTAGATAGAGGAGGACAGTGGATAGACTTGGAAACAGGGAGAGACATACGGCAAAGGGCCACTGGCTGGATTCGAAACCCACCCGGGTACATAGGGCACGCCTTAAACCGCTCAACCATCAGTGCGCTCCGTACAATGTAACTTAATGTTATTATATAAGTACCATATCTTTTATATCGTACCATAATGTGTCCCTTCAAACTCTTTTACTGTACCCTACTGTTATTGTAACATGATGCAGCGTTTTGTTTCATGTGGTTTTGCGGCGCTTTAAGCTGTCAACATGTTTTATGGTACCGTTATTGTATTGAACCGTAAGGTAATGTACTTATATCATATACTGACATAACTTTTTCGTTTGGTGTGATATAGTATTATCATATCATACCCTACCCTTATTGTAACATAACGTAACGTAAAGTTTCATTTTGTGTCGTATCATGTTGCTTCAATTTCTTATCATATCTTACCATAACGTTATCTTAGGATACATAACGTATTAGCATTGTATCACTTCAAACTGCTGTATGGTATGAAACTGTAATTTTACCAGATCATACTGTTTCATGACATAACATAACATATCGTATTGTTTTGCTGCGTTAGCGTAGCATAGTGTATTTTAGTGTATTGCTTCAAACTCTTTTGTCTTATCTTTTATACAGTACCGTCCTGTAACGTATCATATCATAATGTAATGTATTTATACGGTATAGTTTGGTATCATATGCAGTTTATCCCACGGTATTGTATTATATAATATGCATCACGTTACACAGCTTCACATCGTAATATTTTATACTGTGAGTAACCCTGTAGTTCACACCCTTAACATTAATTTTGGCTTTTCTAAACAATCTGCCTCGCTGAAATATGAGTTTTTTCTATCTCACCATTTCACTGAGTTTATTATACTTGACTGACAGTTGTATTAGCTGTATCTGTATCAAAACCAATATCTTGATATTGTTTCTGATTTTATTAGAATGAATTGAGCCGACCAAGTGCTTCTTCGCTCACGGTTCTCAGAGAAATATGAGACAGAACCAGATAACAGAGATGTTTCAGAAATATATATTCATATTATGATATAAACAGATAAAAGTTGTAAATGAGAGATTTTAGAAAATGAAAGTGAAAAGAAAATGCTTTAGTCACTTTACCATCTGTTTTTCTACATTCACATTAAAATCTGCCTGTTTTTTCTGCCTCATGCTCATTTTAAGCATTTCCACTCAGCCTTGAAGCTCTTCCTGATCATCCTTACAGAGCGTCATTACCCAGAACTTATTACACACATTAATTACTGCCTGGTTATTACTGACACGCGCACATTTTCCTGTTTTCTTCTCCCTTATTTAATTTCTCTTCTCTCCATTTTCAGTGTACCGTTGTTCCTTCATTTCCTCTCTCCTCTATCCCTCGCTCTCTCACCTAATTTTCTCTTTTCCTATCACACCTTGCACTCCCCCCTCCTTTTTATTCTTGCTCTCCTGGACTCTTCTGCTTCTGTGTGATGAGGCCTTAAGATCTCATTAGCGCCCAAGCTTAAGACGTGTCACATTCTCACCCTCTGCCGTGGCGGCGGAGATGATGTACAACACGTATGCCTTTCATCACCTCTCTCAGACGCGCTACAGGTTTTTTGACGGATCAAATCAATACTAGTGTATAGAAACAACTCAGAAAAAGACTGTGAATTAGTCATTTTTTAAGGGATACGGGTCAATCTGATCAAAAATCTGGTATTACTTTCTATATCCCTTTCACCAAATAAAAGCTAAAAAACATATTAAGCATGAATTTGAAGCAAAAGATGTAATCATTTGCTTTGATTTGCCTTTATCTCATTTTTTCAATGTCTTCAGGCAAGGCCGCCCATAAGGGGGGTATAGAGGAGAGAGCGCTCTGGGTACCAGCCAATGGGGGGGCCATTAGGGACCAGCTGAAACATGATCCATGGTAAAGGTAGGCTTTGATCACCATATTTTATTTTAGACCTGAATAATAACCACTCTTATCAAAGCAATAAAAACAGAATTTTATTTATTTATGCTGTAGTAAAATTTGGTCTTTACCAAAATGTAAACCCCTTTGATTAAAAAGGATAGGTATACTGAACTAAAACATTTGGAAAGCAATGCCAGACTACGTATCCTAGAATTGATGTGCAAAAACACCAGGATGCCTGAACATAAAGTAGAAGAAACTGAGACAACTTTAATGAAAATGATTAAAAAAATGCGAAAAGAGACAAAAACATGGGTGGTAAAAATGGGCTAAATGTGTTTTAAAAGAAGCACTAAAAATTCAAACAATGGCCAAAATTGGCAAAATATGCAAAAGGCAGAAAAATTGGCAAAAATTTGGCAAAACAGTGGCAAAATATGCTGATATAAGCCCTACATTGATTTAAAGTGATAAAGGCCAAAAACCCACAAAAAATGGTTAAGAGTGGAATTAATAGGTCAAAAATGGGAAAAAAAATGATCAAAAATGGAAAACTTTAAAAAATTAAATTACTGGGGCTCAAGTACCACAAAAAATGATGAAATATGACAAAAGGCAACAAAAATAGGTTGAAAATTGCTAAATAGGACAAATACCTATGAAATGGCCAAATGTAGAGGCAATAATAGGTGGCAAGTGGCTTAAAAAATGGCAAAATTGATCAAAATTGGCAAAAAGAAGAGGCTAAGTGGGTGAAGGGGGCAAAATTAGATTGAAAGTTACAAAATACATTAAAAAACAGCACACACAAAAAAAGTGGAAATAGCGTGAAAAGTGCAAAGTGAAAAGTGTAAAAAGTGGCAAAAATGGGTTAAAGTCTGAAAATTGGCAACAAGTGCCAAAAAATGTGTATTAAGGGCAAAGAGCAAAAAAAAAAGGAAATTGTTGTAAGTGGCAAAATAGGGCAAAGAACTTTGAAATAGCTACTAAATAACCCACAAAAATGGTTAACAGTGGAATTAAAAAGTCAAAAATGAAAAAAAAGTATCAAAAATGGGAAAAACTTTCAAAAATCGCATTACTAGGCCTTAAGCAGTACAAATGTGAAATATGGGTAAAAGGCAACAAAAATGGGTTGAAAGAAGCAAAATAGGACTAATAACTATTTAATGGGTCAAAAGAGGTCAAATGTAAAGGCAATAATAGGCGACAAGTGGCTAAAAAATTGCAAAATTGATCAAAATTGGCAAAAGGAAGAGGAAAAATGGGTGAAGAGGGCAAACTTGGGTTGAAAGTGACAAAAAATACATTTAAAAAAACAGCTCACAAAAAAAGTGGAAATAGCGTCTAAAGTGGCAAAAATGGGAAAAATATCAAGAAAGTGTCATATATAGGCTAAAACATGCAAAAGTGACAAAAATGGGTTAAAAGTCAGAAATTGGCAACAAGTGCCAAAAATGTGCAATATGGGCAAAAAGCAAATAAAAAAAAAAAAAAAAAAAAAGGTTGTGAGGGCAAAATTGGCTAAAAACTGGCAAAATGGTTGAAAAGGGCAAAAATGCATTAAGATTGATAAAAAAAAGTGTCAAAATGGGCAAAAGCGAAAAATGGGGTTAAAAGTGGCAAATAAAGGCAAAAATATGCAAAAACAGGTGAAAAGGGCAAAGCGTGGCAAAAATGTGTTTAAAAAGTGGTGAACCTTGTTAAAACGTATCTGTTAGCCAGGATGCTAACACCCATACATTAACATCATTAGTAAATCCTAACCACTCTCAGGGATTTTCAGGCCCCGCCAGTGCTGTGGTCAGGTCTGTCTACAGGAGGGGGGTTTTCAGTCCTGGTTTCTCTCAGGTTGTTTGAATCAGATGTTTGGTTACTGTAGCAACAGCTCCCATTAATGACTCGTACAGATGCTACTGCTTATCTCTCTCTGATTTGATCTGAAAGGAGGCTGACACAGAGGGGTGAGAGGGAGATGATGAACTTAAGAGGTTTTAAAGTGCAACCACCAGACGAGGGCGCTGTTTAGCTCAGAGGTGCAACATTTAAAGAGAGGGCCACCGGGCCAATCATCCCATCTACTCACAAAGACTGTCAGGAGCAGAGGAAGAGGGAAATATCAACTATTATAACAGAAGATCCCTGCAGAAAAAAAGAGGTAAAGTGTCAGAAAGATCTTAGATGATCTTTTATATTTATTTATTTTTTTCATATTGTCACACTTAAATGTTTCAGATCATCAAACAAATGTAAATATCAAAGATAACCAGCCTTGTTTGCTTTATTAGGTCATAAAGAAGAATCAGAATTCATTTGAGCCTGTGTCATAAACAGCTTAACACCTCTCAGAGAACCTTTAAACAAACATTTGACACAGCCTCAGAGTTATCTCAGGAATATCAACACACCAGAGCCCAGTTTAACATCTTCCTCCTGCCAATCCACATTTTTCCTAAACACAACACCAGAGCTCTGATATTTTTATGTCAGAGAGCTCACACTTTCATGATATCTGGCCAGCTCACACTCGCCCTCACTGGCATCCACAGACACTGTCTGACCCACCATGCTGGCTGATCAGATTACACACCGGTATTAATAGCCACCCTCTCCCCTTCCTCATTGTAAACTAATCGCTGACATGATCCCAAACTGTCTCAGTCCGTCTACTTACATCTCGCTTTCTCTCACATTTCATGTTTCCACCTCTTTTCTCCCCTTTAGATCCCGTCTGCATGAAATCGATCCACATGTATGAGCGACGTGGAGAAACATGATGTACATGATCCTGATGTGTTTTTTCTATAGTCATTTAAAGAAAAAGTCATGAATCTTTTGGACATTTGAATGAAGAGATCAGAAATGACTAAACAGTGTAGTAAAACTATTATAATTGTGAAGCCATGATGTTGTGACTCATGCAGAATGTGGTTTGGCGCTGTCCTGCTGAAAAAGACATCATCTGAATGGAAGTGTATATGTACCTCTCAGTAATAATGTTGCCTTCACAGTTGTGCATTCAACCCAGGCCATGAGCACTAACACACCCTCTCACCATCAACAGATGCTGGCTTTTCAACTTTGCATTCATCGCAATCTGGATGTTTCTTTTCCTCTTCAGCCTGGAGGACTTGATGGCCATTATTTCCAAAAACAGTCTGAATTGTGGACTCTTCAGACAACCACACATTTCTGTACTTTAGGTCAGCTGGTCTCAGGTGAGCCCTGGAACTAGAGAAGTTCAGGTGAATCTGGAGTCAAAAGTCAGGAGAATTCAATGCTTGTTTACACCCTTGCCCCTTACATGCAAAGATTGCTCCAGATTCTCTGAATCTTTTGATTATATTTTGGACTATACACGGTGAAACCTCTGAAATACTTGCAACTGCATGTTGAGAAATATTGCTCATGAACTGTTTAACTATTTCCAAGCTTCAATTATGCACAACCGCTGTCACCTTTCGTTTTCATCATTTAACTTCTCTATAGTCAATTTAGATAATTTAGAGGTTAAAAAACTTGTTTAAGCCATCACTTTTTATCCTCATTGTCAGCTTCATTAGATACGTGTCAATTCCATGAAATCATTGTTTTGTTCCTCTTACAAAAAATGAATTATTCTTCGTCCATTTTATCCTGCTTATTTGTTTAAATGGTCTGAGCAAAACACACAAAAGCCCACTCTGAATTTGCCAAAGACTCCACGTAAAAGCCAAACAGGCTTACATGTGTTTGCACCAAGGAGAGGCTTCTGTCTAGCCACTCTGCAGTGTTAATTTCGTCTACTAAAACTGACTAAAAATGTTCGTCGACAGCCATGACAAAAACTAGACTAAGACTAACAAAAATAGATCTGTGATGACTAAAACTAGTAACAAATAAGTTTAGTTTTCATCAAGATGACTAAAAGTAGATAAAATGTAATTTAGTGATATTTTTCCACTGTGGGTAAATCTGTCAAAAATAATGCAGCTGTAGCTATTCAGCCTCTCAGCTGTAGAAAGCAGGGACCCCAGGTTAGGCAGGGTGCATAGAACACACTACCATGATTTGGTACCAGAGGACGGCAAGAAAATAAATGCTTGGACTCAAAGTAAAGGCTAAAATGTGAGGACTTTCATGGACTAAAACTAGACTAAAACTAAAAAGGATAGATCTGACTAAAATGGGACTAAAACTAATGCACTAATGCATTTCATTTAATGACTAAAATTAACAATAGCTGCCAAAATTAACACTGCCACTCAGCCATAAAGCCCATATTGGTGAAGGGCTGCAATGATGGTTGTCTTTATAGGAACTTTGTCCCATCTCCACGCAGGATCTCTGGAGCTCAGAGTGACCATCAGGTTCTTGGTCACCTCTCTTACGAAGGCCCTTCTCCCCCTGATAGGCTCTATGCACGCATCACTTTTGCATTTAACATTAGGCCGCTCCCAAACTTCCGGTCAGAAGATTAAACGTGAAAGAGAATGGCGTATGATGGTAGAGTCGTTGCCGTTTACCCCCTGTTTGCAGGAGTTACCAAAGGTGGTTGTCAGTGACAAGTTAACTGGTCTTTGAAACATCATTTTAACACGTTTGGATGCCATTATGATAAGGCGTAAACACAAACGACAATTAAAAAAAAAAACAAAATAACTGACTAGTAAATGCAGTATAGGACGGTTTTCTTTTGGAGAACGATGACAGGAGCTTGTATCCTTGTATGATACATGCGTAACACCCTGCCGAGCATAGAGCCTTTTGCTCCGTTTGACTGGACAACCAGCCCTTGGAAGAGTCCTGGATGTGCCAGTCATCTTCCATTTGTAAATTATGGAGGCCACTGTGCTCTTCAGTGCATCAGAAATGGTTTTGTAGCCTTCCCCAGATCTGTGCCTATCTACTTCACTGTCTCTGAGCTCTGCAAGCAGTTCCTTAGACCTGGCTTGGTTGGCTTGGTTTTTGCTCTGATATTCATTGTCAGCTGTTAAGCCTTCTATAGAGGTGTATGCCTTTCCAAATCATGTCCAATCAATTTGATTTACAACAGGTGGACTCCAGTCAAGGTGTAGAAACATCTCAGCAAAGATCAAGAGAAATGGAAGAACCTGTGCTAAATTTCAAGTGTTTTTGCAAAGAGTCTGAATACTTACGTCCATGTGATTTTTCAGTTTCTTAATTTTCAGTCCTGTTATGTTATAGTTAAATATTGGTTGAAAAGGATTTGCAGTAATCTGTTCACACAGCGTCTCAACTTTTCTGGAATTTGGGTTTGTATTTTTGAAAGTCTGAAATTTAGTGAAATACTCCAGACCCTTATCAAATGTCTTATCATACACATTTGGTTATATATCTAAATTGAGACCAGTCAACCAGGGCAAATTTGAATTTCTTCATGACCTCCGCAGAACATGCAATACTGAGCATTTCTCCACTCACCTGTCTGTGCTCATGAGAGTTGACAAAATGTTTGATACTTTTACATTTTCACATCAAAATGATAATAATCCATTGAATCCACAAGAGCCAAACCTGAAAACAAAAGTAGATGGATTTTTAACAAAAAGCTACCATGAGTTCTAACGCCATGGTATCAAACAAGAATTTAGTTTTTTTCTGGTATCATATTACAGTAAAGATATCGAGAGAACTCTACTGCCCACAGAGCAGATCTCCCCTCCAGCCCTCGACATGGACGCCATCTTGTCCACAGCACTGTCCCTCAGAAGCCTTATTTTTAGCAGGAGTCCGACTCCTCTGCAAAACTTAATATGGGAATGGCATCTTGGAGCTCCTCTTTCCTCAAGCTCTCATGGTACATCCATCTATACCTTCAGTCTTCAAGACACTGAGCCGGTATCTGTTGCTCTGCAGCACTACCGCTGCTCTTTTCATAGCCTCAGCTTCAAACAGGTGGCCGTATGACCTAAGCTTAGCTCCCATGTTTCCACCCATTTGCTATTTTTCTGACCACTGCTCAGGACTCCCACCAACCCCCCTGTCACTGTGTGTCCGACTATTTTGGCAGCCTCTCCAGCTTGTGCACAGCTCTTGCACCAGAGGGATCAGTGTCTTGCCTACTCACGTACCCCAAAGAGAGCCCCTCCTCCTCTCTGCGTCCCAAAGCGTCAGCAAAACCACGTGTATGAGTTTTTTAAAGGGAGGCTGCCACTGTCAAACCTGCTCTTCTCTAGCCAGTGGGGAAAGGAAGTAGACTTTGTTCCTAACTCTCCCTGTTTGACACCAACTTGCGTTAGGGACAACGTTAAATAGTTAGTTCTTTCTTCACGTGAAAGTCAAGGCTCTGAGAAGAGGCGGTCTCACAACCACCAGGTGACGATAGCCATGAAGTGGGGCTGGGTGTTTTTAGGGGTCTTCCTATCTCTGGGGACCCTGTCCTGGGGGGAGAAGGGCCTGGAGATCCCCGAGTATGACGGCAAAGACCGCGTCCATGACCTCACCTCCAAGAACTACAAGTCCATCATGAAGAAGTACGACGTGATGGTGATCTACTACCACAAAAATGTGGACGGGAACCGCAGCGCCATGAAGCAGTTTCAGATAGAAGAGCTGGCTTTGGAGGTGGGTCCGTGCCAAAGCATGACAGTGGATGGATCTGTGGCTGTAGGGAAGAGGGGAAGGAAGGGAAGGGGTTTCTCTTGGAGAATTTTGGCTCCAGTTTGGGATTCTTGGATGCAGTCGTGGATTTTGCACTTAGCGCTTCAGATATGTGGGTTTGCGACTGTTGACAGGTGACGAGGAAGGTAAACGGATCATGTGGAAGTTCTGGGGTGAGGTGGAAGTATTTGTCAAGAGATTGGGTGAACACATATTCAGCGTCTGTGCCGGTCGTCTTTAATCAGGTTGGCGGTTTGATTGACCCCAGCTCCTTTGGTCTACCTGGCTAAGTGTCTTTTGGCAAGACCTTCAAGTTAGGCATTAGTAGCAGTGCATGAATGTGTATGAATGGGATGAGTTGGTACTGATGGGCACTACATAGCAATCTCTGCTATCAGTTTATGTATGTAAGGCTAGTTCAGTCCATGTGGCATTTTACCACATGAAATCAACCCGTGCCAACTGTCTTGTTTTTAAACGAGTTGTAACTGTACTGCTTAACTTGACTCTGTGGATCTTAAGAACACAGTCTGTCCAAAATTTTCAAACATATGAAACTTGAAGAGCTTCTTAATCTAACTCTTGTGGGATTCTTTTCTCTAGATAATAGACCATATTCCCAAAGTGGCCATGTCAAATGTTATCTGTTATAATTCAGGCTGTTTGTCATACAAATGTAGGGACTATGACAACTTATTTTACTTCATTTTTTGTTCTGATTAACGAGCAAATATAAAAGACACTAGCACCCCAAAGAAAAACTCTACTACATTTCATTCTGAAAACATGTTTGGTAAGACCCATTAGATTGAAGCTAATGTTGGCTTCAGCTATGCCCAAGTTAAAATAAACATCTGGTAATCACAGACTTACAGATAAAGCTTGAATTAGATATATTAACATTTGTGTTGAACGTTTATATGTAAAGCCATAATAAGTAGACTTCTTTGCACTGAAATTTTCAAATGTGATTGAAAAATGTATACTCTAATGTTACATTTATATTTTAACTAAGTTCTTATATTGCAAATTACATTGGTTTTTACTGGAAGTACATAATTCGTTGGTAACTGCCTCTGGAAGCTGCATTTCATTCATGCTTTGAGCCACTGTCTTGTGATAGACCACAATTATTCTCTGCCATTGGTTAAAAAGTTCAGCCACCCCACTAATGTGCAAGCTACGCCCCCCTCCATTTCCTGGTCAAGTTGAGACCATCACTACTCAGCACACCAACCTCTACGACTTCTTGTTTTGAATTGAGCACTCTATTCATTTAAAAATGCCTTCCATATGATGTATTTATTAAACACTAAACTGACATTTTTGTCCCATGGGTGAATTCCCACTGAGAGAAAAGCTGTTGAAAATGCCACTCTTTATTTGTGCAGAACGCTTTTCAAGAAAGAGAAAGAAAAAACACCTTTGAAATTCCAATTGTTGTTGTCTCTTAAGTAATGTTTCTTAAAAGGCTAAATTCAGTTGGAAAATTTTAAAATTGCCTTCCTTTTCATTCAGGCTGTCAAACAATTAAACATTTGTATCTCAATTAATCTTAGATTAATCTCTGTTGTCTGTAAAGATTGTACTTAAAAACATATTTGGTTAGAATATTTCAAGATTGCCACATTTTTTAAAAAAGGCTGTCAAACATTTAAAGATTTTATCCTCTCTTGTCACTAAATGATGCACTTAAAAAAAGACAGATAAGTTTGAATTTTTTTAAAATGCCATCCCTTGAATATAGGCTGCAATTAATCTCAAATTAATCTATATTGCCTCTAAAGAATGTACTTTATAAAGCAAGGTTCTGTAAGAATATTTTATAATTGCCATACCTTTTCAAGGTCTGTAAAACTGTTACAATTTCAATTGCGATTAATCTCAGATTAATCTCTTCTTCCTATAGAATGCACCTTAAAGTTCAGATTCAGTAGACATATTTTACATTTGCCATTCCTTTTCTCAGGGCTGTCAAACCAGTTATATTTTAAATCACATTAATCTCAGATAAATGTGTCTCATCTCTGAAGAACGTACTTTTAAAAGCTAGATTCAGTTGGTATATTTTATAATTGCGTACCTACTTATTGAGCTGAATGAAATGATTTAAAATTTTAAATCAAGATTAATCTCAGATTAATCTCAGAAAGAATGTACTTAAACAACAGTTTCAGTTGGTATATGTATTATTGCAATACCTTTTTATTCATCTGTCAAAGGATTAACATTTTTAATTACAATTTATTTGAGATTAATTTCTCATTTGCAAAAATTGTACTTTTAACCCCTTTAAGCCTGTTGTATCACATTTGATACATACTTTTATGATAACTCTATCTAATCAATAGGATAATAAATTACTTAAAGAAAACTAATGAATACAATCTGATAAATGATAAAAAAAATGGCCTCAAGTGGATTATGAGTTTCCAAAAACACCTAATATATCTAATGAGATACAAAAAATATATATACATGTTAAATTCTATGGAAATTTTTTCTTTTTCTTTTTTTTTTTCCTTTTTTGGGGGGGGGGGGTCAGTAGAAAGTGAAATAAACATTCTGGCTATAATTTTTGTTTTCAGGCTTTAATGGGTTCAAAGCCAGACTCAGTTGTTATATGTTATAAATATAATATCTTTTTAATAGAGCTGTCAAATTATTACATTTTTAATTGAGATTAATCTCAGATTAATCAATCTCATCTTTATAGACCATGCTTTTAACAGACAGATTCAGTTGGAATATTGCAAAATTGCCATGATATTTTTATGGATGCTTAAACACTAAAACTGAACCAAAATTAATCTCAGATTAATCTCACTTGTTTCTAAAGAACGGGCTTTCTGAAAAGCAAGATTAAGTTTGTGTATTTTATAGTTGCTGGAACTTTTTATTATGGCTGTCAAACAATACAGCAAACATTTTTTTTTTTAAATCTGAGATTAATCTCAGATTAATCCCTTATGCCAGAGTGTATTATAAAAAAGCCAGGTTCAGTTGGAATATTTTTCATATTTTTTAACAATATTTTTTTAATCAAGGCTGTCAGGTGATTAAAATTTAATCAGCAGTGAATCCTAGAAATACTTGTTGGTTACTCACAAAATTTTTACTCATTATGTAATCTCACTGTTTTGCACTTAAAACGATTCCTGCCTCATTTTGGGTTTCTGTATTGTCTAAAACTTAAATGATTTCCTATCTGGATAAAAACTTGCTTTTATTTCGAGTCAAATTAAGGAACCTTAGGTAGAATGAAGCTCATGACATGAATTTAACGATGGAGGGAATGGTGAAAAGGTAAATGTTTGATATGCTTAAGCAAACTATACAATAAAGCATGAAATTATTCATGATTTTTTAAAATTAGTGCTCCTACCACGTACCCTAATCAATTATGATTAATGCATTAATGCTGACAGCTCTTCTTTTATACCGTTCATCAGCAGTGCCTTACTTTGACTTAGAATGTAATCAATTGGAATAGCAACAGAAAGTTTTGCTTTTACCATAATGTCTAGTCTATATGATGCACTGTGAATACCTGATTTTATCTAAAAGCAGGCTGTGTCTAATTTCCTGGTACGACCAATTTCCTGGTCTAAAATGCAGAGACATTTGCCATCGTGTCCGCTGGTGCAGCCATCACCATCACCTGCACACGACCTGAGGTGGTCTTAAATAAATTATATTCATTGTGAATACAAAGTGGCTGCTTCCTGTTCAGAATGCTATGATTCATAGCAATGCAGCAGCACCAAAAACAAATACATTGGTACTTGAGAGCTGGGGGCTTAAATGTACCAGTGGTGATGCTTGTATCCTGAAAGTTTAAGGAAAGATGTGTCCTGAAAACTCTTATTGGTTGGATAAATCTGAAGGAGTCCCTTCCAAGCACCTGGGCCCTACTGTCAGCCAGTGTATTCACCACAGCAATCCCCTGCCTGTCAGAGCAGCAGTGTCTTCTTACAGAGTGTACCTTACACTAGCCTCCATAAGTCACCTCTGTAAATAGCCCAGGACAGCCCTGCATGCTTAGCAAGAGGCTAAAAGCCCTCCTGGGACTAGCCCAGAGTTTAGGGCCATATCTCACCAGGACTACTGCTCCCAGCAACACTCTGCAATACTTTCTACCACTACACACCCCCGTGGGCGCAGGCTGGGGTCCTAAACCATCATTTACACGCACAAGTCATTGGATCTGATCAATTTCCTCTCACGGCTGCCAAGTTGTGCTTCTTGGCCTGGTGAGGAGATGCTTACTGGAGCAGGTCCCTCCTGGACTGTAACTCTGTCACCGACTCGCTGCCAGCTGGTTGTGACCGTTCAGCCGGCCAATCAGGAGAGAGCACAAAGGGTGCTCAAGGGGGGATGCTTAAAATAGCTGGTCATTACCACCTATGAATCAGGAAGTATGAATTATTAAAGTGCAGGGCCCGGGGAATCAAATCTAAACTGGCTTTGTTGTGAGCTTGGACCCAACATGGATGAGTGACTGTGTCGTTCATGAATGCTTCTGTTCTGAGTCACCAACCCACTCTGTGATATAAATGTCATCAATTCAACACGCTGTCAGGAGAGTCATTACTTATGTTTGACCACATCTCACTGCTACCAAAATAACGGCAGAAAATCTATTTCTCACAAGCTGGAAATTCAAAATAAATGAATTTATTTACATAACAGTAAACCTCCATTTTAATTTCATGGGTGGATTTCATACGCTGTTGAAATATTTTCAGCTCAGAAAAGTAAGACAACTGAATATGACTCAAAAGAATACATCCATATATAGAGATGGCATAAACATGAATATAGAATTATGATAAGCTGAATAATGATTTAATTTGGAAAACTACAGCGCCTATACATGGATGTTTGCCCTATTTTGATTTTATAAATCAACCATGGTCAACATAATTAGACTTTTTTGACAAGAAAAATTACAGCAAACCTCTTTAATGCCATGTGCTTAGAAGCATCCCCACAGCATGATGCTGCCACCAACGTACCTCACAGCTTGGATGGTGCAATTGTGGTGATGTTCAGTGTTATGGTGTCTCGTCTGATGACCAAAAAGCAACATTTTGGTCTCATTAGAGCAAAGAACTTTCTTGCGCTTAACCATGGAGTCTCCCACATGCCTTTTGGCAAACCCTCGTTGAGATGTAAAGGGTTTTTTTCAACAGTGGCTTTCTCTTTTCCACTCTCCCATAAAGCTGTGACTGGTGAAGAAACCCGGGCAACATACTTTCCAATAACCTTTTCTCTGAGTTGCTTGGTGTGTTCTGTTGTCTTCATGGTGTAATAGTAGCCAGGAATTAACCAGTGACCGGGCATTCCAGACACAGGTGTCTTTATACTACAATCACTCAGGTGATCTCCATCCATCCATCCCTTTCAGAGTCACAGGAGGCTGCAGCTGTCAATGAGTGAAAGATGGGGTACACCCACCAGTTGATCACAGGGCTGACATACAGAGGCACACTCACACACACGGGCAATTTAGAGTCACCAATTAACCTAACGAGCATGTCTTTGGTGGTGGGAGGAAGCTGGAGTTTCTTTTTTACAGCATAATAAGGGAGAAAAGCTGTTTAAAAGTAGCCACCCCTTACTTGTTTATGCTACAAACTACCTGTAAAACAATCTGGTATCCCTCACAGTGTTAAACTGGAAAGAAGGGACACTTTTAACAGCTTTTTTCCTTCATTATAGATCCACAAAACAAAAATAGTGGACTGTATAGCAGTGGTTCCCAACCTTTGGCCACTGACCGACCACCGTTTTGTTTCTGTTTCACAATTCTCAGCAAAGATAGTAAGACTATGACATGGCTAACTAGCACTTCATTGATTATTAAATCTATTGGCAGCAAATGTCACAAACTGTTTCATCCCTACTATGAGTGTGTGGATAGCATCAGCAGAGACTCCATGTAAAGAGGCTACAAACCTCAATACACTGAACTTCTTTGACAACCATCACTAGAAGGCTAAAGTTGGACAAGACAGAAATCCTGACAGCTTGAAGAAGTCACCGACAAGCTCAGCAGATTCATCCTGTCGTTCCTAAAATATGACCTGCATTTCACCTTTGACTCTGGGTGGAATTTTCTTAGTCTGTGAAAAATAATCCTATGTATCCTCTCTGCTGTGAAGGCCTGTGGAAAGATGAACGTTGACGCCCTTCTTTGATTTGGAATACTCAATGAAAAAAGAAATTCCATTTGGTGACTAGAGAACAAAAGCTGTTTGCCAAAGTGGGGTAAAATGGTGACATGATGTGCAGACCATATTAAAGAATGGGTGGTATGTTTGACTTTGTGCCAGTCATTGCATTGCTGTGAAGCCTGACATTACAAACTATTACATTTTAAAGCAACAATAACTAAAGTGTGTAGGTTTGTTGCTTACATAATATTGAGGTTATGAGTAAAATACAGTTATCATAGCTTGAATTTGTAGCAGCTCATGCTTTTGCTGACCTCCATGGCTCAGAAATCTCCCCCCTTGTGGACAGCCTTCATGTATGATGAAAGAGACAGGTTGTAATGGCTACTCCTAAGCCATAACTGGGTTACGTTGCAAGGGTGAGGGATGTCTGGGTTGACTTACTTCGCCTGCTGCCTCCGTGACCTGACCTCAGATAAGTGGAAGAAGATGGATGGATGGATGGATGGCTTACTAATACAGAGAAAGCGACTAAATATGAACTCTGGAGAGGTACAAATGCTGTCACATTAACTCAGGAGCACTGGACTTCAGTGAGTCATTTTGTACATGCCCTCCTGCATACTTCTATAATGAAGAACAGTGGCAGACATATTGTTTAACAGAAATAGCACTTTAACATTTCCACAGCACTTTTTCTCTGATAAACATTTGTTTTGGAAATAAATTAACAATATTTCACATTCTAGATTGTGCTAACAATAGTTGCATAGATAAAAGCATATTTAACGCAGATAGCAGCATTAAAAGGGCATCTATTTAGCAGTGGTCACCAATCTTTTCAGCCATGACCCCCAAACAATAACCCCAGAGACGCTGGTGATGCAAGGCTTGCATACAGCTGCTCAACCATGAAAACCCATTAAATGAAGCTCCCGCCACACAGTTGTGTGCTTACTTTAATTTCAGCGGAAGTTTAGAACTCTTCACTCTTGATGCACCATGTGACTTAGCAGTTATTGACCCCGCTCTGTGATTTTACCTGGTCTTTCGCTTTATGGCTGAGTTGGTGCTATTCCTAAACGCTTCCACTTTCTAATAATGTCACTATACAATATCCGTCTTATTGCAAAGGTGGCATCCATCACAGCGCCACGCTTGAAGTCACTGGGCTCCTCAGAACAACCCATTAAATATCGCAAATGTTTGCAGATGGAGACCACATGGCTAGGGGCTAGTTGTGCAAAAACCGGGACTTAATTTCTGTTAACATTTACAAAGGGAGGAAGACAGAGTGTGGTTTAGTAGCTAGGTACAGCTGGGTGTCATCTGCATAGCAGTGTAAGTTGATGTTGAATATACGAAAGATAAGACCAAGAGGAAGTAGGTACAAAGTGAACCCAGGACAGAACTTTGGGGAACACCAGAGACATTCTAAATACTCATTAAATACTTTTTGATGACTACCTCACTTTTACCTTTAGACCCTTTGGAAGTAGAAGACCCAGTCAACTGCCATCCTTTTCAAAGTAGTAAAACCACCATAAATCTTTTTTACCACTCAGATTTTCCATGTTTCTTGCTTTCCTCTTTACCTTTTGTTGGAATTTATTGAATGGTTAACGCCATTGATGGAGAGCTTCATGTTTGGCTTAGTACCAGCTCTTATCACGGATTTCTCTCTTCTGTTTCACGGCCGCAAATTAAATGGAAGCAAAACCAGGAAGCAAAACTGACAGCAATGATGTGTTGGTCTTAAAATAAGCCACTCCACCTGCAGCCTAAGATATCTCTCATTATTAAAACTTAGACAGCAGATTACTGTGAGGCTAAAGTCATCTAAAGATGTCTTTATATGTAACCCAATATGTGCAAAAATTAGCCACCATAAGCCAGTGGCGTCCTCAGTCAAATTAGTTAATTTCACATCATAAATAATGCAACACTTTTTCTCCGTCTAATTTTGTGAATCCATCGAACTCTTCTCTGTCTTTTTGCCTTTATATCCATGCACTCTTTCTCTTTCTCTGTCTGAACTCTGACCATTGGCGTGCTGCATTCTGTAAATACCCATAGCCATCAATCACTGCTCTCCACACAGCTCAGGTTGCAGCGATCTGTTACTTACCACCCTCCAATCCTCCTCATACAGTCTCACATTGTTGCTAGGGCACCCTAGACAGCATTACCACCACCTTATCCAACCTTCCTTTAATGTCAAACTGCTTCATCTACGGCACTTCAAAGAAGAGAAGTATAGTTCATAAATTATGTAGGAATCCAACTGATGATTTATACTATATTCTTCAGCCTTTTCCCCTTTAGGTTTAATAGTTAACTTAGATTTATAAAGTGTACTATCTTATTTCATTATTCTTCATGTGTTTATTAGAACCTAGCCATATTCATTGTGTCAGCCAAAGAATTATTGAGCAGTTTGCCACACTAGAACATTCACCTTGTTGTCTTTAAACCATTTCTGCTTTTGCTATGTTCCTCAGGACACTGTCCTACTGGGAAGTAAATCTGCTCCCGAGCTGTAGTTCTCTTTCAGACTGAATAAGATTGTCCAGGATTTTCCTATATTTTTCTGCTTTTATTTTACCTTCTACCATTACAAGCCTTCGAGGGCCGACTTCTGAGAAGCGCCCCCACAGCATGATGCTGCCACCATCGTGCTTCACAGTGGGAATGGTGTGTTTATGGTGATGTTTGAACATCATGTGTGAGCAAGTGCTTTGGCAGACACCAAACACAAGGCATCACAGCAAACACATCCTTCTCACTGTGAAGCACAGTGGTGGCAGCATCATGCTGTGGGGGTGCTTCTCAGCACATGATATTAAAGAGGTTTTTTGTCCTTTTTTTGTTTCCAAAAGGAAAAAAAAAATTATATTGACCATGACTGATTTATAAAACCAATAAAATGGTTAAACATCTAAGGGGTCTTATATACAACACAATTAAAGCATCCATTAGACAGAAAAACAACAATTGAATATTGCATTAGCCTTTTCAGTTAGACATGATTTGATCTGATTCAATTGTGTACAATACGAAAGATACGATCAAGAGCATACCTTGGACACAGTTATTCAGTGTGATATGATAGGATACTGATTGAAAGATATATGAATGATACGATTTGGTATGATACAGTACCTAAAATTTGTCTCTGACTCCAATGCTGCCTACACTTAGCTATCCCTACAGAAGAATCAATAAACAATAGAGAAAGAAATTCCCTAAAGGGAGAGCTAAAAGGACAGACTTGGGCTTGTTTCCCCCAGGCTGTATAAAAATTCTCTGTGACAGAGGTGATTGAGGTGCTCTAAAGACAAGCCAACACAAACTCTAGGCTCATAATAAACTGGGAACCATCCTGGTTTTCCACTGGCTTTTAATTTATCTTTGGTGTTCTCGATCTATTTTTCTGAGAGATCTTGGAAAAGGTCAGCCTGTCACCAAGGAAACCCTTATCCAGACTGACTCCCTGAGCCCTCCTCCTTTCAACAGCACAATAAATTTCTCCCTCTTACATTTTTAATGTTGGTGGTATTCATGGAGAGATGGATCAAGCTGGGGTCTATATTAAATGGGCTTTTTTTTTTTTTTGGCTGGGTACCTTAACTGTTGGCTGCTGTCTGATATTCCTCTTACAGAAGTAAAATCAGAACTTTAAATTGAATTCAAGAAGCATAATTTAGGACTAACAATAGTTAGTTAGTTAGTTAGTTAGTCAACATACGAGTATCATGCGCATTGTCAAGAAAAGATTCTTGTTTTCAAACTCAAAAAAATTTGAAAGAGCTGTTTACAGCTTTTATAGTCAATTGCCAGTTAAGCTAGCCAACCAGAAAGAGCTACACAGTATCAACAGATGTTTCTTAAGAGAATGGCTGACCTGTATATATAGACGAAAGCAGTGATGGACTCACAATGTTTCAGGGGTGAAAAAATCAAAGGGCACATGCCGTATGCAGTGAGGCACCAGGGCACAAAAAGTTGTCATACATTTATGATGAAAGACTTTGAAATACTTGCTAAGATGAATGGGATTTTGAAAATGATGGGATTATACATGCTATAGCTTTGTGATAAAACAAACAAGGGCAGGGTCAATTATCATGTTTCTATCCAATAATAGGGCACCCTAGAGGGTGCTTCACCATATTTTGTCAACAGGAAGAGCAGCCTTAAAGGGCAATGTTTCAAATCTTTCTACTGGAAGGCACTCTAGAGGGCACTTTACCTCATTTTTCTCACTTGGAAGGGCAATATAGAGTGCATTTTTCATTATTTGTCCACTGAAAGGACACTATAGAGAGCACTTTATCATGTTTTGTTTACTGAACAAGCATCATAGAGGGCAATTTTCCAAGTTTTTGCCTACAGGAAGGATACTTTATCATGTTTTTCACTCTGAAAGGACACTCAAGGGGACACTTTATCATGTTTTGTCTACTGTAAGGGCAGCACAAAGAGTTCTTTTTTTTTGCCCATTGGAAGGTCACTTTACCACATTTTGCTCACTTTAAGGGCATCATAGAGGGCATTTTCCATGCTCTGTCGACTGGAAGGGTACTCTAGGGGGCTTTTTTCATATTTTTCCTCTGATAGTGCACGCTTAGGGGATATTTATCATGTTTTATCTGCTGAAAGGGCACTTTATCATATTCTGTCCACTGGAAGGCTACCATTGAAGGCACAGTTTCACATTGTGTCTATTGGAAGAAACCCTAGAGGGCTCTTTTCCATGTTTAGTTCACTGGAAGCGTACTCTATGGGGCACTTTATCATGTTTTGGCCACCAAAAAGGCTGTCATAGGTAGTAGTTTATTTTGTTTTTTAATAAGAAATGGCACTGTAGGGGCACTTCGATATATTTGTACATTAAAAGATCATCATAAGTGGCACTTTACCATTAGCTGTTTATTGGAGGGGCACCATAGAGGGCACTGTTGGAGGCACTTTATCATGTTTTGTCTACAGGAAGGGCACTGTTGGAGGCACTTTATCATGTTTTGTCTACAGGAAGGGCACTGTTGGAGGCACTTTTTCATGTTTTGTCTACAGGAAGGGCACTCTTGGAGGCACGTTATCGTGTTTTTTCCACCTGGACAGTACCATAGAGGACTCTTCTATGTTGAGTCCACTGGAACAGTACTATAGAAGACTTTATCGAGTTTTCTTCCTCTCACAGGACACTCTCGAGGGCACTTGCCATTTTTTTCTCTGCTGGAAGACCAGCATAGAGGGTACTTTACCTTATTTTGTTGACTGAAGGGGCATTTTTTAGGGGACATTGATATGTTTTGTGCACTGGAAGGGCATCCTTTGTTGACTTAATTAAGTTTTCTCCACTGGAATGTATTTTAAAAGGCACTCTATCACAGGGATTCTCGAACTAGGACCTCGAAAATGAAGATGGCTGAGACTGAGGACCCCCACTGTAGCTGAAGGTAGTTGAGGCAAAGTAGAACAGTGCCATACATTTTAAAGATTAGTTCTATGATCATGTTTTTTATGCATTTAAGTATTTTTAGGCAACTTATACAAATTGGTAAAATATAGATTTTTACATCATTTAAAAGTGTTCTTTGATTTTTTTTTGGAAGGCAGCCCCCTCACAGTGTCTCATGACCTCCAATAGGGTTGAGAACCACTGCTCTATTGAATACTGCCCACTGGTGGGCCCCATTAGAGAGCATCCTGTCATGTTTTAACCCCTTAATCATGTTTTAAATACCATAGGGAGGTAATAACCTAACATATCACCACTAGATTGAACACATTCTTTTTAAGCCTTGTAGTAAACCACACTTGACCTTGACTAGATTACCTTTGAACTATTGGGCGCTGGTCAGTAGGTGTTTACTTTGAGCACATTTATTCCATGCTACATCCTGTGACCCTGACAGGCAGCCAGATAACTACGATCAACTCTGCTTTCAAGCGACAAACATTGGCACCCCACTTCCAGAATGCATAAGCAGGGCTAGATCACATTACCACAACTTATCTTGGACTAGGCCGGGGCCAAGAGGGTACATCCCCATGGCTCTCTCACCTGATGAACCCCACATGAGATATTTTAGCATCAAGCATCTTTTCCAAGATCAACTCCAATACGGTCCAGCATCTTTTCCACAGGCTCAGAATTCCAGCTTACTCAGCTGTCAAAAATGAATATTTAATGACCCTCATATCAAGCGTGTGATAACGATACCACCACCTTTTAATAGATCTCCTCTTACCTTTCTCGTGCCACATCTCGACCCCTAATTAAGAGTGTGAGAGTGACGCTAAATTAAGAACTCATTTGTCAGATGCGATATAATTAAAAGTGACAGGATTTATGTTTGGATTAAGTGTCCTTGATGTAACTCTCCAAAGACCTCTCATCAGTGTCAACGTGTGGAGAAACCATTTTGAAGGCCAGCACAGAAATCTAGTTCCTCTATTTTCTTAATTACCACCTGCTGTTAGAGGACTGTTGAAAGAGTATTGTTCATGGGGATTTTTAGAGTCTCAACTGTTGAAACAGTATTTTCTAAGAGTGTACTATCATCAAGGATTTTCAAAGTTTGATTAGATCAGAATGAAGCAATCCACAGTGGTTTTTCTATCATCTTTATTCATGCCTTCACTCCAGTGATGAGTCACTGCAGGGTTTGCTTTCTCAACGGTACACTCGTACATTCGTACGTACATTTTGGCCATTCTTGTCAATGTGATATCTCAGGAACAATTAGAAGGAATCAGTTGATTTTGGAAGTCAAAGGCCAAGATCAATAACTCTGAGGGTTTTTCTCCAAACTTTTTAGGGTTTGGAGGAACAAGGTCTCTGTCAAACAAAACCCCAGCCCTCCTCTTGGCCCACCCCTGGCATTCATTGTCTGATTGTTGTATAGAGCAGTGGTTCTCAATCTGGGGACCCCCACTGTACCTGAAGGTGGTTTAACACAGCCATGCACCTTTAAGAATAGTCATGTGCGGACAAGGCCGCCCATAGGGGGAATTCATGGAAGAGCTTTCTGAGGCCCATGGAGGTCAGCAAAATCATGGTCCATTGGAAAGTGAAGCTGTGATATCCATATTTCAAATCTAACCTGAATGATAAGCACTCTTTTAGAAAAAACAAATATCTTTATTTATTCGTGTGTTGTAAAAAGCCTTCTTAAAAATGAAAGGAATGAAAATGGTTTAAAAATTGCTAAAATGGGTTAATAATAGCAAAAAAAATGGTGAAAAGGTGGGGAAGTTGGATTTTAAAAGTAGCAGGAATGGGTTAGTAGTGGCAAAAATTTGATAAAAATGGCAAAAAATGGGTTAAAGTGGTCAAAACTGGCATAAATAATGATAAAAGGGAGTTAAAATGTGGCTGAAAAGGCTTTAAATTAGCAAAAATGTGTGGAAATTTTGATGAAATGGGATGGAGAATTGATATAAACTGGCAAAAAAGGGTTAGCTGAGAAAGAAAAAAAAGGCAGATATCGGCAGAAATTGGTTAAACTACCAAAATTTGGCATATCAAATGGTGAAATGTGGTTAAAAAGGGAAAAATTGGGTGTAAAAAGGGTTTATATGGGGCAATAATGGGTCAACAGAGACAACATTAAGCTTATTTGGCAAGAATTTGTTTAGAAGTGGCAAAAACAGGCAGTAGAAAAGTGGTGGAAAGAGTTTAAAACTGACCAAAATAGGGGTTAAATGGCAAAAATGTGATAAAGTTGGTGGGAAAAAAAGATGAGAAGGGGTAAGAAATGTGACAAAATTTGGTGTAAAGTGGCAACAGTGTAATTTAAAAACCATTCTTGTTTTTTTTTTTTTTGTTTTTTTTTTTAGGGCATCTGGAGACCCCCTCTCAGTGTCTCATGACCCCAAAAGGGGTCCATACCCCAAGGTTGAGAACCACTGGTTTAAACTGACAAAAATGGGTTAACTGAGGCAGAAAAATCAGCAGAAATTGGTTAAACTGGCAAAAATGGGCAAACTGAATATTGAAATGTAGTTGAAATTGGCAAAATTGGGTTAAAGTGGCAAAAACGGGTATACAAAATGGTAAAAGGGGATTTAAAAGTGGCATAAATGGGGTTAGAGAGGCAAAAATAGGTGAAAATTTGATAAAATGGGATATAAAGTGGGAATAAGTGGTTTAAACTGGCAGAAATGGGTTAAACTGGCAACAATAGGCATAACAAACAGTAAAATGTGGTTAAAATGGGCATAAAAAGTGGTAAAAGAGGAGTTAATAGTGGCAATTATAGGTCAACAGAGGCAACAATAAGTGCAACGTTGCGAAAACAGGCAGAAAAAAAAGGGGTGGAAAAGGTTTAAAATTGACAAAAATTGAATCTCAAGTGGCCAAAATGTGTTACAACTGGAAAAAAGTGATGAAACGAGTTATAATTTGGCATAATAGGTGTAAAGTGGGTACAAAAGAAGAAAAAATGAGTCCAAATTATGCAAAAATATGAAAAGTGGAAAATAAAAGTGGAAAAATTGCGTGGGGAAACACAGCTGTCCGAGGCCTTTGTCTGAACTAGAATCATAACAGTTTAAAAATCTGGCCCTTTCACAGCTCAACATGTTTCTATGATTCTGTGGTCTTTTCCTCTTTCAGAGAGGTGTTTTGTAAAGAATAAACTCGATAAACTGAACCTCTTGAGGATTTTTGTCCCAGGCATGAATCATCTCTTCAGTGTTTCGGTGCTGCATGAATTGAAATAATGTTTATGCTTTTTTAAAAAAAAGAAGTCAAAGTGGAGGCAAGCTCCTTTCTCCTGCTGATGAATAGTGATGTGAATTTTCAAAAGCAGCCTCTACAGAGCACTTTGGCTTGTGTTTGGATGAAAACATCTGATGGCTTTATCACCACTGGTACTCTACCCAGCAGCTGATGACTGTACTCTCAGCAGCAAGCTGTTTGCCTCTCTTTCCTCCTCTATCCATATCAGGGAATGACTTCATCTATCACTTATTTATAGGAGGAAAATGTCCATGATGCGTATGGGATCAAGCTGCCACATGAAAGATTCATACAGGGGTTTTGTTTGGCTAAAACTATGTCTTACATTCTTATTACGCATAAGCAGCGTTTTTCAAAGCTGGAGTCCTGACCCTCCAGGGGAGTCACCAAGGGGGCCTTAAGGGGGGAATCCAGAAAGAAAGGACTTACATATTAATATGTGAGTTTTTGATGTTATTAATCACTAAAAATTGAAATATGTGTTCCTTTTGTTTACCGATCTTTTGGTTTACTTTAATTTTAAAAAAAGATCTCAGTGGATTGTGGGATATGTATTTCATTCATCCTTGTAAAGAAATATGTACACAGTCCTGTGTGCTTTTTTATTCTCCATATTTGTTTACCTGTTTTGTGCCAAATCCAATGTTTTAAAGTCATGAGTATTTATGTGGCTGTTTAGTTTGGTTCATGAATTCAAATAAGGATTTTTGAAAATGTCTAAGGGGGATATGAAAGGTGAATTTTACTTCCGAAACCAGAGCTGCCAAAAAAATGGGCGGAAACTATTAAACGCTATACAATTAAGACATTAAAATAATTATGTATGTCATGTATGGACATGTTACTCACTGGATGCCAGTGATTGATTAACTGATGTTTACAAATTACCTGCTGTAATCAGTGTAGAGCACATTTTTACCAAGAAAGTTAACAAAGCTTGAAATCTTGGCTTTGGAAGACTGCAGATCATTTTATAAAATGTAAAGCAAAGCATTTTCCATAGCAACGTCTCATTTGTAACAGAAGTGCAAAAAATCAGCAGGTCTCAACTGGTAGGTCGGGACCCAAAAGTGCTGTTATGGCGGAAGAGATTTGCGTGGATGCTGCTAAAGCTCCAGTTTTATCAGAACTTGACAACATTTCTTCGTTAAAAGAAGAACAAAAAACAGCAGTGAGTTGTTTCCTTTAAAAAACAACAAAAGTCGTGTACTGACATGGTTCACGTTATGCAGTTCTACATGGAGTTTATAAGCTGCACACGAGCACCTCGGTAGTGGCGACGACGTCATGTGTTTTGTTGCTCTGATTGGCCCGTAAAGATGTGACAGACAGAATGTTCATCCAATCACCCTCTGAGTTTTTTTTTAAAGGCTCTGCCCTTTCCCAAACGCTGTATATCAAAGGTTATCCATCTAGCATGCCAGGTTAACTTGCAACTGCCTGAAAAGCGAAAAAAAAGTTCTGTGGAAACAGCCCCCTGGATCGTTGTTTTTTTTGGGCTCTGCCTGGCTCCAGCCCTGGTTGTCACATTTTGTACTCCAACCTTACCTACGTTACTTTAAATAATTTGAAAAAATAACTCAGAAATTTGGGTCACGAATGCTTATTAAGGAAGTAGTGGGTCCTGAGGGTAGACCAGTCAAAAACCACTGGTTTAAAACATTAACTCATTTACTGGCGACTTTTTGTGTAGTTTTTTACAGATTTTTTTTCTGTCACCTGTATAGCTCCCAACTACACCTTGTGCATGATTATCCACTTTGATTAAGCTTAATGTCAGTGCAGGCACTTTCACCATCCACTCTAGCTGATGACATTATAGTAGCCATGTGCCAGGACAGCTAGTGGCGTACGTAGATCATCCTCCGGATGTTCTTTCCCTCTGAAACCAGGTTTGATTAAACAAGAGTTGTGAGATCTTATACAGACAGCCAGCGTGTGATCTGGCCGATTCAGTGAGTTTGTGAATGTTCGAAGGATTATGCGGTTAATCAGTTGTAACTGTCCTAGAGTCAGACTGGTTTTAAGACAGTGTAATGTGTAGCTGACTGGTCCCAGAAACTAGTCGAGCAAACATGAGGGACTTTGCTATCAGAGACTGATATGTGACATGTTTGTAGAGCTCCTTCTTGCTCTCACAGTGAGTAAGTCACAGATGGTTCCAGACACTTCTGCCCTCACTATGTCGTGAGTCAGCTCGTGTGCCTGTGAGATCTCTGAAAGCTTTCCAAGCATTTCATCATGTCTCCCATGAAAGCATGTTGTGCTCAGAGAAAAGAGACTTGTAAACTCCATGTTTAAAGTAAAGAGGATGATTTGTGTTGAATTCACGGTACTGTAAATGTCTCATTTCTGTGCAGGAGCCTTGACTGAGCGGTGCAGATATACGCTCGGTTGTGGAAAAGCAGAGTGTATGTTTTATACAATATAGTATCTGAATCTTTCATGACCACCCCGGCGCAGTGTTATGTAACAGCCTGCTGTAGAACGTCCTGATGTGTTACAGCAGCCATTACTAATTCAAAATCTGGCTGGGGGGAAAAGCTGCCTGAACTTCTAATTTTGCACAGATCCCAGGACGGCTCCTACAGGAAGACGGGAAATACTGCTGCTATGAAAACCTTTTAATCCTGCTCAGTTTTACAGATTTCAACACTTAATTTAGTGGAGCAGCAGGCTCAGGCGGAAATTAGAGATAGGGAAATAGATGGTAATTCAAATTAACCTCTTTTTGAGGACTGTAGCATTTTTGGAGAAACTTTTTCACTTAACATTTTTCAGTTTTGAAATGTTATATGTTCCCCATAATGTTTGCAATTTTTATTCTTGTCACAAATTTAGATTTTTGTCCCACATTTGTCTGATTATCATCTTGGCCCATTTTTGAGGCTGATATTTAAGTATTCATCACTTCATATGGCAGCATGTAGCATAGTCAACAGCAGCAAACATTTCCATGGTTTCACTAGTGCAGGAGTGTCCAAACTATGGCTGGGGGACCAAATGCGTCCCGCGTCCCATAGCAAATTTTTAAATATAAAATGAAACATGGCCCACATACAACAGCAAACTGTTCCCTGACTGTATTGTACTTCTTAGTTTCAGCACTTCTTAGTTTTAGCTACCATGCTAATTCTGTAAACAAACATTTTGACAGGAAGAATTTATCAGTTTTCATCAATTTTTGACTTCACTAAGACAACACTGTAAATGGTAAACATATTGGCAACCAAAGTAATAATGTTACCTTGATTTATGACACCCTCATTAATTACCCCACTAAACAGCAGCACCAGTAGTGTTCCAGGTGTGTAGCCAGGGCTAACCAGGTCCCCCTGACATCTGACTGGCCTCCCCAAAATCCTTAAATGTCCTTGTCAACCAATAACTAGCCATGTGAGCACACTCAATCACTAAGAATAAAGTAATGTAAATTAGACTGGTTTATAATGGTAATATTCTTGAGGTGAGGCATATGAAAGTGGCCCCACTATTCTTATATATTTCAATGAAAAAGTTTGGACGCCCCTGCACTAATCACAGACATTTCTATGACACTCTGGGATTGTGGATATTTTCGTATTTTTTGGCAGAGATCCCAAATAAACTATTTTTTCTTTAAAATAGAACGATAACTTCAGAACTTTTGTCTTCTATGGGAGCATATACCATTGTTTCACACCCAGTTAGCTTGTCGTAACTATGACTTGGATATTTCTGATAATGTGGCCCATGGTCAAATCTGCTATGGAGAAAATGAATGGTAATTTTGCTTCCAGAACCAGGCTATGACAGGTGCAGACCAGCTCTGCCCATTTCAGTGGTTTACATGTTGTTCTGAATTGATGAACCTGTTTAACCCTCAGGCCCTCCTAGAAGTTTATTCAGGGACAGAATTGTACATTTCTGACTTTAATCTCAGAATTCTGACTTTTTTTCCCACAAGTCAAGAAAAAAAAAATCAGTCACCCTACTTCTCTTCTGTAGAGATGGGAGACTGTTGAAAAAACTCATTATATCTCAGCGAGGGTTCGCCAAAAGGCATGTGGGAGACTCCATGGTCAAATGAAAGAAAGTTGTTTGTTCTGATGAGACCAAAATTGAGCTTTCTGACAAGACACCAAACACCGCACACCACCATTAACACGCCATCCCTACTTTGAAGCAGGGTGGTGGCAGCATCATGCTGTGGGGATGCTTTTTGGCAGCCCTTCAAGGCTTGACGGTAAAATGAATGCAGCAGAATACAGGAAAATCCTAGATGACAATCTTACTCAGTTTGCAAGAGAACTACAGCTTCAGAGAGGATTTATTTTCAAAGCCCAGACCTCAGTCCAACAGAGAATTTGTGGCTCCCCGTACAACCTGACAGAGCTCAACCAATTTGGCAAAGAAGAATGGAGTAAAACTACAGTGTCCAGATGTGGAAGCCTGATTAAATGAACATTGCATATTCTTCATCATTAAATGTTATAATAATAGGAGATCATTGATATTATCATAGGTGTGAATGCAGGGAAAGTCTTTCATTGCAAAGGGATGAAAGCACTTTGAGGCCTGAAGAATCGAACATAAAAATTGGAACTTAATTCAGAATAAATGTGGACAAACTCACAAGATGCTTAGTCATCAGTTTACCATGCACACCAGTGGCATCTACACTGTACATACTTTCTTCATCAGCTCTGAATATTTTCACTGTAATTATTAATGACAGTAAAGAGAGTTCTGTCTCTGCAGCTGGTGCGAACTTTTCCCTTGGGTTCTCTCTGAGTGACTTACATCATGAGGTGACGCACGTAAACGAATGAGTGACTCATCAACTGCTCAGTTGTTCGTTTAAGAAGAATACAAAGACTACATGAGAACGGTACAAGAACTCAGTGGGAGATCTAGATCTAGATCAGTGATAGAGAAGGGAACAGCACGACCAGTTCTTTTACATTGATGGTTTTACTCAGGCTTTTATAAAGACTCAGGGTCAGGGTCTGAGAGGGCCACACACAGAGTATAGAGAGAGTTAAAAAGGTGATATTCAAGTGGATGGATAGATAGGATAAAGCTTATACCAAGCACTTTTGTGGACACTGAAGAATATTTTTAATCAAAGCTAGAATTGCATATGGATGTAGCTACTGTAACTGTTTTCTTTGGTTACTAGTCTGCCTTTTTCAGGCCTAACATTGGGTATACAGTCCCAAATAAAACTGGTTTCAGGTGCAAAAATTTATAACCACCAAACATGGGATCACAGTGTCTGCAGGCAGGGCCGCCTATAAGGGGGGATAAAGGGGAGAGCCTTCTAGGGCCCAGCTAAATGGGGGGCAATGGAGGTTGGAAAAATCACAATCCATCGTAAAGTCAAGCTGTCATAACCATATTTTACTAATGTATAGTCACTCTTATTAGAGCAACAAAAATAAATGTTATGTATAAATGCTCTAGAGTAAAATGAAAAGTAGCAAAATGAGGTTTACAGTTGCAAATTTATAACCAAGATCACTAAAGGGGAAACTAACATGAACTGCATGAACAAACAAAACAGAGTTGACATGAAGGAGTTCAACTATCTTGGGGTCGTGTTCACGAGTGAGGGTAGAATGCACCGTGAGATTGACAGGCAGATTGGTGCATCGTCAGCAGTTTTGCAGGTGCTATACTGTACCGTCCTGGTGAAGAGGGAGCTGAGCCGAAAGATAAAGCTTTCAATTTACCGGTCGATCTTCGTCCCAACCCTCACCTATGGTCATGACTCTGGGTAATGACCGAAAGAAAGAGATCACGGATACACATAGTCAAAATTAGGTTCCTTAGGAGGGTTGCTGAACTCAGCGTTAGGGATAGGATGAGGAGCTGGGACATCCGGAGGGATCTCGAAGTAGAACCGCTGCTCCTTCATGTCGAAAGGTACCAGTTGAAGTGGTTCAGGCATCTGATCGGGATGCCTCCGGGGTGTCTTCCTGTGGAGGTCTCCCGGGCACATCCTACCTGGAGGAGACCCCGAGGCAAACCCAGAACTCACTGGAGGGATTATATATCCAATCTGGCCTGGGAGCGCCAGATGTGAAGTGTAGGGGAGAGGGACATCTGGGTTGACTTACTTTGCCTGCTGCCATCGTGACCCAATAGAACCCATCCAACAAGATGGATGTATTTCTAAAAGATGGTAGGGAATAATAGCTCCACACTGCCACCCACTATTCTATTAAAATGATAGACCAAAACAAAACGGCTGGGCGTCACTGGATCTAGTGGTAGGTAAAATAACAAAAATGTTTGATTCTCTTTCCCACACAGGCACTCAAACTTTCATTCTATACTCAAACTCAGAGAGCCAAATGATGGTGTTGGCTCACTGGCACACTGAACTGAGCAACAACCTGCTCCCTATGTAACCGCCCAGCCCTGCTGATCACTAACCTCTCTCTGCTGGGAGCAGCCATCACAGGTGCAACCAGTTTTCCTAGATGAGCAGGGTGAATTGTGACCAAGTTTTTGGGGGTAAAAAATAAAATTCAAAGTTTTGCATTTCAAAATGAGCCTAAATGGGGTTTGACTCACTTTTGGAGTAGCCTCAAGTGGCCACTGGTGGAACAGCATTTTTTGGAGAATTAAGAGAATCAACATTTTCATTTCACATGACAATACAGCTTGATTGAAGCCATACTGATTTATATCTGTCAGAACTGTGAAAAGTCCAACATGTACAATTAGCCCTCACTTAGGATGAAGAAGAAAAGCGTCCAGCAGGGACAGAAATTACAGAGAATGGTGGTGGCTGGTTGGAGAGCTGGATGAGTGTATGGATGAATGACATGCAAATTACTGTGGTTACACTTCAGTTATTTTCCTCTTTTGTTCAAGAAGCTTTTTCAAAAATGAAATGTCTTGTGAAGCTCTCTTATTTTCTGGCACTTTCTGTAGAAAAAAAAAATACCTGAATGTGAAGAGAACACAGACCATAGGGGCCAAGGAATGAATTATATGCCTTCAAAGTTGGCTAGTCCTTGCGTTGACCTGTTCTATTGACAACAAATACAATACTGTGTTTGCAATGCAAAAAAACGGCATGACCTGCTGCCACCATGCTGGTGATTGACAGAGGTGTAGGTTTGGCTGTATTGAAATTTGACCCATCTCCTGCACTGAAAACCCAGCACCCTCTCCTCACTCATCATTGGGTGCTACAGCCAAGTGTAGCAGGTACCCAGAGAACATTTTCTGACAGCTCACCATGGCACTTTGCCCTCATGTTATGTCACCTGGGAGATGGTGCCAAGTGATTGTACTGCTGACATCGAACTTGACCTTAGGCACTTGGACTTAAGGATGGGTCATGGTCAAGGAGGGAACAATGTGATATTGATGATAGTGCTGATCTATTCGTAAAGTACTTTTCAAGCTATTAGACCTAAGGGCTTTCTATAGACAACATAAAACAAACTAAATGTTCATTTTGGGGAGGTATTTGAAACACCAATTTTACAACTTTATTTAAAAGTCAGTAGATCAAATACTAACTGAGACTAGTCCAAATCTTTGTAGCCATTACAGTTGTTGCTGAATCACCCTGCATCTTAACCTGGGACTCTCAAAATACAGCAGGCCTAACCTGGTAGATTTAATAAAGCTTTCTGGACAACAAAGGGTTAAAAGTTTACCAATTCATTTGGGTTTTAGATGGGTATGGGTCATGATGTTCAAATATTTAATTCATTCATAAGAAATCAAAGTAGGCATGGTAACTTTATTTCCACAACAGTGTTAATTTTCGCAGCTATTTTTAAATTTAGCTTTATTTTTTAATCTTTAAATGAAATGCACTTTAGTTTTAGTCCCATTTTATCCATGTCTACCCTTTTTAGTTTTAGTCTAGTTTTAGTTGACAAAAACTCAAAACATTAGTCTAGTTTTAGGCCATAAAAAGTCCTCACATTTTAGTCTTTACTTTAAGTCCAAGCATTTATTATCTTGCCTGAATCTGGTACCAAATCATGGTAGTGTGTTCTCTTCACTCAGCCAAACCTGGGGTCCCTGCTTTCTACAGCTGAGAGGCAGAACAGCTACAGATGCATTGCATTTTGACAGATTTACCCACAGTGCAGATATAATGCAGATTTTGAATGTTCAGCGAAAACTAAATTACATTTTAGCCTAGTTTTAGTCATCTTGACAAAAAACAAACTTAGTTTTTGTCAGTTTTAGTCATCACAAATCTGTTTTTGTCAGTTTTAGTCATCAAAGATCTATTTTTGTTAGTCTTACTCAAGTTTTTGCCATGGAAAAAAAAGGCTGCAGACGAACAGTTTTATCATAGTTTTAGTCGACGACCTTCACATTGTCCACATAATGATTTTTTTCATGTCAGTTGTAATGTGCTACAAGACGTGGCTAACATATAGCCCCGTCTATAGCCATGTGGCTAGCATATATGGAAGCTAATTGCCATTTGATAACAAAAGAAGGAGAAAGTGTTGAGTAGCACAACTAAACCAACCCAGCTTCACTTACCTTAGGGAATTATCTATTTATCTTTACAGTTTCAGGTAGAGTTTAAGTTAAAGGATAAATGGTGTTGCTGCTAACTGGAAACTGGAAACTTGATGTGTTAGCATTAAGCTAACAACAACATCCAGGTCCAACAAGGAAATGAGTCAGTGGGAATATTTCCAGTCAATGATGGGGACTTCTAGAATAGTGACTTGAAAGAGAAATCCCTGGATGTCAGCCTAAAATGTCAAAATTTGGTTCTAAAATTAATGGACAACCACTGCAGGGAGGCAAAAAATGCTGTAATGTTGTTCTGCATATCCTGATGTTTGGCCACCTGATGCAAGTAAACGAATGAAACTCATCGCAGTTTGCTTAATGTGTGGAACAAGAGGGCCAGGCATTGGTTAAAGTTGTATTGTTTATATAGAGTTTAACAGCAACATGATTTTTACATACAGGTTTTGTAGCATTGCCATCTTATTTGATAGATTTAACCGTGCATCATCTGCATATCAGTTAAAGTCTGTTTGAGGACTCCTGTGGACACTATCTTTTATCTTTCTTCTGATTTTGTTCTATAGCTAAACTGTTTGTAACTTTAAAAATGATTGAGAATGCTAACATGTTTCTTTTCAAAATAAAATCTATCACTCATTAAAGGGATATTTTGTTATTTTTGATGTTGGGTCCCCAGAATGATACCAGTATTTGAATGTAGTATTTTATGTCTGTAAATGGTGAAATCTCTTAATCCATTGCTACTGCACATTAAGAAAAATCATTCACAAACTGCTGGGACTATTTGCACACAGTCTTTTGGAAGACCAATTTGCTTGGAAATTTTTGGACATTTTTATGGGTATTTGGGTAATTTCTTTGTAAATTTTCCAAAATTGGATTGTGGATTATCAGGGAATTTGTTTGGATGTCTCCGTTTTCTTCATAGAATTTTGGGGAAAGTATTGGGGAATTTTTGAGAATTTGCAAAACAAAAAAATAAAGGAATTTGCTTTGTAATTTGAATAATTTTGCTTGAAATTGTTCAGGAATTTGCATGGAAATTTTGGCAACATTTTAAAAAGAATTTTTAGGCTTCAAGATAAAGTTCTGCTGAAAGATTTTAGGACTATTTAAAGAAATTTTGACGTACTTTTTGTGGAATACTTAAAAAATACGTTTAAGAATTACATAAATTTTAGGTAATTTCTTTGACATTTTGGGGATTTTGGGAAGGAAAAATTCCCAAAGACAAAGCGAATGTTTTAACTTGCCAAGTCCTATGTATTCTAAATAAGATGAAGAAATAAAAATTCTCTCCAAACTAAAGCTCAGATCTCAGGAGGTTAGACGAACATGAATTGTAGGTCTGTTTAAAATGAGCTAAATTAGACGAAGCAACTGGACCCATTTTTAACGCTGTATAGCTTTTTTGCCGGTTGCCCTCAGTACACTTTCCTTTAGGGGCAACACAGTTGAACTCTCTTGTGGATAATATATTTGCTATTATCAAGTACCTTATACAACCTGATGCTAAAGATACTAAAATATCCCTGAGAAACCATCAACCAAATTTTTTGGACATGGACACCAGTCAAAATCAAATAATACTGGTACATGTTTTAAGAAAATGGACAACAAAAAGTACAAGTTCTGGGCATCCAGTATTGAGTTATTAATGTATTTAATCACCAATATATGCAGCAACCTTCTAAAAAATGTCTACAGTGTGTAAATATACTGTCAAAGTTGTGGAATTTGGATAGCTATAACAGTGTGTCGTCAGCATAACGGTTAAATGTCCTGATTGGTTGATGAATGAAATAGCCTGATGGAATTAGAAAAGGACCAAATATTGATCCATGAGCTCTGCTGCAAGTGGTCTGTGAATTAGGAGAATCTTGTTAATCATCTGTTGATGAGGAACGGTGAAGGGATGCCTCGTAACTGAGCTACAAAAGGTGTTTAAATGACCACAGGAGTGAAGAGACGAAGAAAGCAGAAACAGGAGATGTTGACTGAGCGTGTTAACTGGCTGTGCCATGTGTCTTCATCCATTCATCATCTGCCCTTCCCTTCTCCCCTCTCCACGCCTGTTTCTATATGTAACAGATCTTTTCCTTCTTTTCTGCTCTCAACGTGCTTTCTTAGCCGTCCTTATATAGCTGTACAACTCCCTGCTTTGCTTTCCATCCCACTGCAAGCACCAACAACCTCTTAAAAATACCCCCATGTTACTGATATGACCAATGCCTGCCATGTTTGGGGAGGGATTTGGGGAGAGCTTAAGGAATTAGTTTTGGCCAAGTTTAGAACTTTTAATTCAAACTGGTAAGATCACTTTGGCTTTGTATTGTTGGCACTGCCTTAAGAGTAATTGTCTTTCTATCAACTCTGCTGCAGAATGGTTGTTTCATGTCTTTGAAAGGAAAAACCTTGACTCAGGCTCATGTATTGGTTATGTTGAGTAGAAAATGCAACAAAACAAGGCTCCATTTTCATTTAGCTCTTGATTAAAGCAGAGGAAAAGCGAACTTGATTGTATGTTATTGTTGCATGATCCTTAAATTGCATTTGTGACTATTTTGTCAATGTGGTTGTATATTTTTACATAATTCGGCACTCATCTGCAACTAGGCACTGACTGAAAGAACTGTCTTATTTCCTGTATAAAGCCATATTCACACTCATCAAGCATTACCTCAGGACCTCATGTGATGTAGGAATTAGTCTCTGAAGCTACAGTAATTCCTCCTCATTTAGATTTACCAACCAAACTACATCTTTGGCTTTAATCAGGGTGTAAAAAGCCCACCCAAGATGTTTCTGTTACCCCTGTTGGTAGTGAAGAAGTATTTTCCCCTTGAATTTGAGGTCATGAAATCATGGCTGAACATTCTCCTTCAGGATTTCCTGGTAGAGAGACAGACCTACCCACAGAATCAGCAGGGCCCCTGAAAATCCCAGAGAATGGGCCCAGTAGTGATTTATTGATGATATCAATGCATTTGTGTTGGATCAGTAGAATTGGTGTTGTATCCTGGCTAATAATTTCATTTTTGCCACTTTTAACCAGTTTTTGCAACTTTTGAAACAACCTATCTAGATTACTTCAACTGCCACTTTTTAACCAGTTTTCACACATTTTCCACCCATTTTAGCCCCTTTTTCCTTTCTTAACCCATATTTGCTGCTTATTCCCTTTTTGCCTCTTTAAAGCCATATTTGGTGCTTTAAACCATTTTTGCCACTCTGAACCTCTTTTCACCACTGTTTCCACTAATTTTGCCCAATTTGTTTCCACGTTTAACCAATTTTAAGGCATTTTTGCAACTTTTTCACTACTAAAGCTGCCCATTTTGCCCTTTTTAACCCATTTTTGTTACTTCTAAGCTTGCCCCTTCTTCCTTTCTTTACTCATATTTGCTACTCTATCTAATTTTTGCCTCCTTTAAGCTACCTCTGGCACATTCAAATGCTTTTTGCAACTCTTAAACACTTTTCACCCCCTATTTTGCCAATTCGTTTCCACATTAAACCCCTTTTGGCCACTTTTTTAACTGGTTTTCACAATTTTTTTCACTTATTTTAATTGTCACTCCTACATTTTTTCACCAATTTTTGTCTTTTATTTTGCAAGTATTCATTTATTTTTCCTTATTTTGTCTTCCTTTTGATGAAGTGCTGTTACTTTTACGCCGGATTCCAGTCAACAGAATATTCCCAAGAGTGCTGGGGAACATCAGGATGTTTTCAGTCAAATGTAAGACGAGTCTTTGAGTTCTGGTCAGCAGTGGTTTTAGCCTTGAAACTCTCCCATGGATGCCACTTAAACCCATTCTTTTTTTTATATTTGACTCATGAACTCTGACCTTAATTGAGTCAAGTGAGGCCTACAGGTTTTTAGATGTTATTCTGGGTTCCTTAATGACCTCCTGGATGAGTCACTGATGCACTCTTGAAGTAATTTTGGTGAGCCGGCCACACCTGGGAAGGTTCACTGCTGTTCAGGGTTTTCTCTGTTTGTGGACAATGGCTCTCACAGCAGTTTAATGGAGTCCCAAAGCCTCAGAAATGGCTTTGTGACCTTTCCAGACTCACAAATCTCAATAAATTTGATTTCTAATCTGTCCTTGAATTTCTTTACAGGGGTCGTTACTTACATGTTTGGTTTAATTGAGTTATCTTTGTTAAATATTAACATTTTTGAGGATCTGAAACATTTAAGGAAGGGGAAAAATACTTTTTCACAGCACTGTAAAAAGGAGGGCATGGGAATAAACTAAGAAAGGATATTTCAGTAAGACAGTCTTAATTGTCAATATGCTTTTAAAATGTAAATTCTTTTAAGTTAAATGATTTGAATACAGGTAAATTAGGCGTTTCTATTTAGCACATTTAACATGGGGTCAATGGGTAATGATTGTCTGGTAATACCTTTGCTTTCAGTCCCAATATCATGATCATGTCACCAGTATATGACATTAGATAAAGATTAAACGCCCGATATAGAGTTTTTATTCACTTACATGTGAATAATCATTCATAGATAAATGAAATATGGGGCTTAAAATTGAGTGTTACAGATATTCCTGTGTGTATTTGGCTTCAATCATCCATGTTCATCATCAGTGTTTAAAGTTTGGACTTATTTTGTCTCCTGTGAAGGCCCCTCCCATTTGTTGTAAACCTGGAGGCTGTGACTATTGTGCTTTGCCCTAAAGCGTTACCTCTTCTTGCAGTTGACAACAGCTCAAGCAGCACATATCTTTCAGGTATGTTAAGGTCTGCCTTTTGTGTCTGTAAAGCTCGGCTGTGAAAAACAAAGACCCTCCTGCTGCTGCGGTACCTGCTGATTGTTCTCCACTCCTTGACTGCAGTTTGGTTTAAAAAGAGATGAATTTAAACGAAGCGACATCAGACCAGTGGAGACTGAACTGCTTTCAAAGCGGCTTTGGCTGTGCCAGAGTCTACATTTGATTGTACCAGTGTATGCTACGTAGTACAGAGGTTTATTTGGAATAGACAAGGTTAGTATTGTATGAAGAAGGCTGTCTTCTAACCCATTAATCAAGCTTTACCATTTACATCCATTCACTTCTCACTATTAACCATCCAACCAATGATGCAAAAAGGTATCTACATCCTTGTCAAAACACTTAGAAACAAAACTGTGGACAACCAGGACTGTTTCAGAATTTCAGTGTCTGGCTATGCTCTATACAAAGGTTAGCTATACAAGTGTTAGCAGTCGCTTACATTAGCTAATGGGTTGTAACTGTGGCAGACTGTTTCATCTAGTTCATAAATACCTTAATCTGGTAATGGCAATAGCAGGGGAATCCAGGTGCTGCCAACAATTTAACCAAAAGTCGGAAACTGCACCTAGGCTGTGTAAATGTAAAGAAAATAAGTTAAGGTACAGAACTGAGATGGCCCAAAATTTAAACATCTGAGATTGACGTTGCCGTATACAACAAGAAGAGACACTGGCAACAAAAAAGTAATAACTTTTAAACCATAAATTGTAGCCACTTAATTTTTTCTCCTCTTGTAGCCCTCTAATGTGCCATTCTAATGATGCTATCCATGCCTTCATCGCCCCTATGGAGGCTCCTCTAGCAAGCCAGGAACTTGGATGACTTTCCAGGTTTTTAAAGAGTAAATCCACACCAGTAACTCCGATATATATTCTAATACATTTTTTTTTATCCATTTATGATTACCTCCGTCACTAGCTTTGCATTTAGCATGCTAATCCAGCATATCGTTTTACCACACTGCTTTGTGACAAGCTGTGACAACCAATGGCTGTTGTGTTGTCACATCATACATTGTCAAACAGCGCATGTCTTTATACTTAAATCAGGATGACTCAAAAACAGCCAATGCAAAAAGGCACAAGGACATTTTTTTTTGTATATATGCTAATTTTTCACTTTTTGAAGAAATGGGAGAACTAGTTTGTGCAAAAAAAGCCTTAGTCATTATTGTTTTCTGTGAGCTTGAATTTTTGTTTATTTTTTTTTTGTCTTTATAGTCCCATAACTTTTTCAAAATTTAAGTCACATTACTGTAGCACACAAATCCAAAAAGCAAAGGTTTTCCCAAATAAAAGGATGTTTTGAGCTTGACTGTGCACTGCAGGGTTAATGTTTTACAAGTTCTTAAGACAATAAGCTCAGGCAAGACAAAATTGTAAAAAAAAAAAAAAAAATAGCACAGGACTCAGAGGGTTGAACTGAAAGTCTCCTGGAAATGACACTTTACACCAGTCAGACACTGAAATCACCCTTCATTTATTCTATACAAAAATAGCTTATAGCTTTTAATATATTTCAGAAAACAAAATGAAAAATGTGCACTTTTTGACTTCTAATTAGGGTTAGGCTTAGGCACCTAGATGATTAAAGTTGTCACCATAAATAGTCCGCCCTAGAATTACTGGTAGGTTGAACTGATAGTTCTTCTAGTTACTTTAGAACCAGAATGTCTGTTATAATGGCTCAGTACTATTTCTAATTTACCACAACCCCTACCTCTTGGTTTCAAGTCCCCCCTTGTTCCTATTAAAACAAAGTCACAAGGGGTTTTAGTGCAATCTTTCCTTGCAAAGTGGTACGACTCTTAAAGAACCTGGTACGTCATCAATAGTCAACGACAGCCTTCACTACAAAAAGACCATAAGGCTTTGAAGCTACATTAACTGAGATAACATGCAGTATAGTTTATTTTTGAAATTTTAACAAAGAAACTACCAACATTTGTACACTTCTCCACTAGAGCAGCCATTATGCTGATAATTCACAAGGCCTTCTGGGAGATTTCCCATAGCACTCTGTTTGGAGTCTCTGGAAAATCTCCATTTAAAATGCCATGGACCTGACAAACTTGACCCTACCTAAAGGGATGTGCACAGTGAGCTGACCGTTAAATTCAGATATCAAATTTGCCAGCGCAAGTTTTTCACATTCGTCAAACTAATTATCTATCGTAATTTAGAAGCATGGGCCCAAAATACCAGTAAAATGCTCTTTTAAAACTATAATGAAGCCTCCCACCACTATTAGCAGTTGTAGCTTTACTTTGAACGAAAGCTGTATTTTGAACGAAAAACTGAAAGTAAAGCTGTATGTAGGCTGTTGAGTGGTATACTCACGTTTATCTTCTCAACTGAAGTGATAAGTACATTACATTAAGCAAAACACTAATCTGCAAAGAGGAATGAAGGCTGGCGGAGCTCGCCGCTAACTTTAGCCACACTCTATTCAGCAGACCAGCCTCACATTATATAACCATGTGATGAATTGACTGTGTTCTGAGCGTTGTTCCCAAATAAGAAAAGTCATGTAAACCCAATTTCAACTTGTGTGTGTAGCTGAAAACAAGAAATAGCACCCAATCCCTGGAAAAGAACATGCAAAATGTAGGGGTAGGGCTAAGTGGCAAGTATAGTAGGGTGTAACAGGACTGAGTCGTGGTCCCCAACCGCTCTGACTACTGCATTACTGCTATTACTGCTCTTCTTCCTGGATGTAAACCAGCACAATGGGCAGGTGGCATCACATGCCAGTAGTTTGAATCTATTTTGATCGAGAAAGCAGGGACTATAGACTATAGACCAGGACGATTTATAGCCACGTTTAGAACAGACATTTCAATGCTAACATGCAAGGAGGACCAAAGGCTGGTTATGCTAGCACCGCTAATGTTAGCCACACTCTGCAGAGTCAGGTCTCATGTTTCGCTGTGTTAAATTACTGTGCTCAGGCTTCTGCTGTTTTGGTCGACTTAAGGCAAGCTGACTAGTCTGAATTAATATTTGGGTTTAATCAATAAAGTTAGTTGCTAGGAACATACCTACTTATGATTAGCAAACATAATCCAAAACAATCAGAAAACAATTCCTAACATTGGCCTAGACTGAATTTGAATTTGGTTTTTAATTAGAAAGGAAATAGGTCCCCAGTTTTAATGTAGTTTAGGTAACAAAGATGGCTGCCCCTGATTGGAAGCTTTCTGATTCTAGTCCTAGAATTTCTTCAAAAACAGGATATGCTAATATCAGACACAAATGGTGTTAGCTAATGAATCATGTCACGCCAAAACGTAGCAGTAGAAGTCATTTGGATTACTTTTGCTCGCTAGGCTAAACTGAGCTAAGCTATGATAAGCCTAGCTAACGTATGACATTTGGCCCAAATGTTATCAAAATGTAAAAACACCTTAGAGTTAGCAATGGACTGCTTTTGTGTCGTTAATTGAAGGAAACAGGACTTCAAAATAAGCTAGCTAGCAGCTGGCTGTCGCAAAAGTTTCTCAACTGTATCAGTTATCTTGAACAGTTTAGTTCTAAACCAACTGTGAAAACTAAAGCAGATAAAACTAAAATTATCAGCCTTGCCAGACCGATTTTTGGTCAAATGACCCATTTACAATAAATAAAGCCTTACCCTGTGTAGTTAAGTTAGCTGTTGGCCTTCATGGTTATCACTGTCTTTGCCTTATTTTTCAGGATTAGACTGAAAAATTGCCCCAAAGTTAAATCTTGAGCTAATGTTTCTAGACCAAAAGAATGGATGGCATTAAGAGTTGCCTCTGAGTAGCAACTTAGCACATGCTGCACCAAACTGTACGTACTGCACAAGCTATTTGTGCTGTTGCCTTGAGGTGTTTGGCTGCTTTGGATGTTTTACACTTTGCAATGCTGCTTTGCAAACTGCTACATTGAGCTTTTTTCACCTATCTCATGCAAAGTTAACCTCTCAAAAGAGTCAGCCATTCTTAAAAACGCTCTGCTAGTGCTAAACAATACTGTTAAACAAGTAATCATGAAGAATGTTGGGAATATTGAGTTTATTGTAAAACAGGGAGATGAAAACAGAAGATTGTACAGTTTGGCGCATGTATCCAGTGGCTTTACTTTGGCAGAGTTTGAGCTCCTCGCCTTTCCACGGCACCTGTCGCAGCGTCTCTTCCCCTTGACATAGTTGGCTCATGTTCTGCTCCTCTTGTTCTTCTGGAAACCCCGCTGTCCATGCTCCTCCCGCGCCGGCTATGAGGGCTGTCAATTGTTGGCTTCAGTTTCACTCCGATTTAGAAAGTGCAAGGCAGCAATCCAAGGCTTTTTGCTTTCAAGGCTTTAAAATTAGTCTGAAATGTCAAGGGGCTGGTCATGCAAATGAAACTGAAAGTGCTCTTTGATGGAGTTTTAAGATTAGGAGATGTATCATGGATAAATGAGTTCACTGCTTTGATCGGGCGACTGAAACTGAAAACTTCTTTCTCTATATCTCCCCTTACTCCCATTCTTGTCCCCACTCCCCCTCCTCTCTGTCTCCATCTAGCTCGCAGCCCAAGTGCTGGACGATCTCGATGATGAGGACATTGGATTTGGCCTGGTGGATGAAAAGAAGGGCGCTGCTGTTGCCAAGAAGCTGGGTATGCCTGCCAGTCTCTGACAGAGGCCTCACTGGTGAAATCTTTGCCTAATTGATACCGGCAGATAATAAGCTAAATCATTAAATTAGCATGAATCATCAGTTTTCATTTGGTGTTAGCTCTTCTTTCAGATTTATTAAAAAAAAAACCTTAGCTGTTTAAATGATATTATTAATTAATTTAGAAATTATTTTACATATTCAGTTATTTATTTAGTTTTATCATTTAATATTTCATTGGTTTATTACAAAGGATTTCATGTATTTCAATTTTTTATATTTATTCATTTAAAAATTATTTATTTAGGGGTGTATTCTTAAGGTGTTTTAGAATGCTCTGAATCAAGGTATTTATTTAGAAATGTAGATAGGTTCTACTTATCTATGTTTTGCAGGTATTTGGTTGTTTGTTTCTTTGTTTATCATCTACTTTATGTTATTTTTGGTAAGTATTTATTAATTTAGCTATTATTTATGGAGGTATTTTGGAATTTATTTGTTTGTTTATTTGTTTGTTTGTTATGCTTTAGTTTTTTGGAATTCAGGTTTCACATTTTATTTAGTTTTATTTATTCACTATTATATCTTTCAGCTATGTGTTTATTTTTCATCTAGATGTGCAGTTATTTATTTGTCATTCAAATGTTGATGAATGTATTTACTTTTAGTTTTTCACTTCATTTAATTTAGCATTGCAGTTTTTTATTTTAGTTAACATTTATTTGAAAAAACAGGTTTTCAGTTAAAGTATTTTGGTATTTATTAATTATTTATTTATTTATTTATATTTTTAGTCATTTATTTGGGTAGTTTTTTATTTTAGTAGCTGTTCAAGAGTGAACATTTATTTTATTTATGAATTGTAATATCTTGTGGTAACTTTATTTATGGGGTTATTCAACTCATAAGTTATTAACATTGATGTTAAGTTTTTTATTTATTATCCATCTATTGATTGAATTATTCCGTTTTATTTTTCATAATTTCATTTGCTTATTTCATAATTTTTCATGTGTCTAGATTATTTTGTACTTAATAATTTTATATTACGAATACATCCTTAAGGTGTTTTGAAATGTATTGAATAGTTAATCTGTTTTTTTCCTCAGAAATTTAAAGAGCTACTTGCATAGGTTTTTTTTAAGGTACATAGATAATTTTTTCATGTGGAAATTTGCTTATTAGTTATTTAGTTTTAAGTCAATTTTGGTAGGTATTTATTCATTCAGCTATTATTTATGAGGCATTTCTGAGTTTATTTGATGGTTTGCCGTTGTTTTGGAATTTAGGTATCACATTGTTTGGTTTATTTATTTTCTAAGATGTTTTATTAGTTGTTAACATTTATTTTTAAAAATGTGGTTTTTTTTCCTGCTTTACATTTGTTTAGATGTTTGGGCATTCATTTTTTTAAATCTAAAAATTCCCTCATTTTCTTTGGTAGTCTTTTCTTATTTTGGTATCTGTCCATTTATTTTGTAAATCTTGGTAACTGTATTTATTGAGTTATTATTTTCCATTTATTTATTCATCTATTGGGTATTCTGCATATCTGGGTTTGTTTGGTAGGCTTGTGTGTGGTAATGATGAGTTAAAAACACAATGCATGCAACAACAAAAGTATTGCAGTCATAAAACAGACATAAATATAGAACATTACAACAAAACAAATTGAAGAATTTACAACATAAAATATTCTTTATAAAAGAGCAAAAGATGAATGAGCCTTTTTCAAACAATTGATTACAAGGCTGAGTCTAGTCTTAGGTCTGATTTTTCCATCTTAAACTTCTCCTATGGGATTAAATGGCTACTATCAGACTGGATTTTCCTCATACACAAAGCTGTAAGGCAAAGAGTAGAAGTCTGAGTCTGACTGTGTGGACAAAAATGAATCAGTTCTGCCCTCAAGTGTTGACCAAAGATATCACAGCTTTTTTCACCAGCAGCACTAAATGATGATGTGCTAACAAGCCATATGTGCACTGCTTACTGGAAAGTATTTATGTTGTTGGCAGCATTGAAGGAGATGATATTCACTAAAGCTTGAAAGTTTAATCATAAAGAAATTACCAAAGAATATGTGACAAACCTTTAACGTAATGTTTGAATGATTTGTGCCAACAGGTCTGGAAGAGGTGGAGAGCATCTACATCTTTGCTGACAACGAGATCATTGAGTACGATGGAGAGCTGGCTGCAGACACCTTGGTGGAGTTCCTCTATGATGTAAGTCTTTCATGGGTCTAGAAGTCTAGTTTTTAATGCAGCATGGTCATACAAATAAGATCATCTCAAGATATTACAAAATGTAAATTTTCTATAACTCAGTTTCTTTGTCTGTCTGATAGTCTGCATGTTTTCATATTAGTATTTGCAACATTTCTACTGGATGTAAAATAAAAACCCTAATTCAAAAAAACTGGGACGATGTGTACAATTTGAATCAGTATAGAATCAATATAGAATGCAGTGATTGGCTAATCAATTTCATCATATATTCAAATATATTCAATTGAATACAACACAAGATATTTAATGTTTTAATTGATGCCTGTAACATGTTCCAAAAAAGTTGGGACGGGGCAAGAAAACTTACTGAAAATTGTGGAATGCTCAGAAAACACCTGTAACACTCCTCAGGTGACTAAGTTAATTAGTAACAGGTGATAGTTCCATTACTGGATATAAAAGGAGCACTCCTAGTTCACAGTAAACAATAGTGGAAAGCTCTCCATTTTGTAAACACTTTGTGACCTATAGCTCAACATGCAATTTCAAATAATTTAGAGGTTTGACAATCTAAAGTTCATAATATCATCAAAAGATTTAAAGAATCTGTTGGAATTTCTGCAAATAAGGGCCAAGGCTAAAAATCATCACTGAATACCCATCACCTTCAATCCAGGTGGCACTGCACTGAAAGCAGGCATCATTCTGTGATGGGTATTACAGGAACCCTCTGGAAAACCAGTCAGTTCACATAGTATGTGAGGGCATCTGCAAATGTAAGCTAACAGCCTACCATGTAAAGTGAAAGCCATTTATCAACAACATCCAGAAGCACCACTGTACTCTTAGGGCCCAAGATTATCTGAGATGGACTGACCTGAAGAGAAAAAGTGTCTTGTGGTCTCACAAGAGGAAATAACGGCTGTAAAGTACTCCATGCTAACGAGGAAAAGGGCCATCCAGATTGCTAACAACACAGATTGTGAAAGCCAGCCACTGTGATGGTGTGTGGGTGTATTAGTGCCAATTACATAGGTCACTTGCACATCTGTGAGGACACTATTTATAGTGAGAGGGATATACTGGCTTTGGAAAAGCATGTGCTTCCAATTTATGAGTCTTTTTAGGGGACATCCCTAAGGGAGAAGATGCCACATTCTGCATGACATACAACAGCATGGCTTCACAATAACAACAACTTAAACCCTGCACTGTTAACCTCTTGAACATCAAGCAAGAATGAGAAAGAAATCCACTTTCAATACTTTAAACAATGACTATCGTCATTCCCTAGACACTTATAGAGTGTCCTAACTTTTTTCGAACATGTTGCAACAATCAAATTCTGAATTTGTACGTATTTTACAGGCAAAATGTCAAGGCTATTGGGCTTCATGTTGATTCCTTGCTTTCCAGGCATTCTTGTGAGCACGATACCTTGACGTCATTGGGCCTCATTGCCAGCCCTTGCTTAAAGCATTTGCACCCAAGAAAACACCCTGGTCCTTCTCCTTGACCCCCCACTGTACTTTCGCTGTCAGGTATTTGGACCTTCACAGTAATATTAGTACTCCCGTCTTTTTGCAGGTGATTGAAGACCCTGTGGAGATCATTGACAACGAGCGTGAGCTGAAGGGTTTCCACAACATGGACGAGGTCATCAAGCTGGTTGGCTTTTTCAAGAGCGAGAAATCTCCTCGTAAGTTGAATACTCTGGCCTAGTGTCTTAGCCTGTAAAAGTTCTGCTTGTTTTTAATCGATAATCAGTTTTTCTCCTTTTCTCCATGAAGACTTCATTGAGTACGATGATGCTGCTGAGGAGTTCCACCCCTTCGTCAAGTTCTTTGCCACATTTGACCCCAAGGTTTGAAAATGTTTGAATATCTGTGTTGATTTGTATTTGTGTGTGTACCCCAAAATGCAGACTTTCATGCTGGATTTATAGGCTAATGGGAATTCTATATGAGGGCCATGTAGTTTAATGGATTTGTGAGAAAAGTAACTTTGAGGTCTAGATTATAGTACTGATTTTTGGCTTAAAAACAAACTTTTAAAAGTTGCATTAATGCTTCTTTTTTATTTCAGATCGCCAAGAAACTGAAGCTGAAGATTAACGAGGTTGACTTCTACGAGCCCTTCATGGAGGAGCCCGTCACCATTCCAGGAAAGCCCTACATCGAGTCTGAGCTTGTTGAATACATCGAACAGCACGACAGGTGAGACTTTGTTTGATATCAAGATGATGTTATGATCCAGGTTGGCCTACCAGTCTGTTTTCATTATGGCGAATCTTTCAAGTTAAGTGTTGAAAGAGATGCATTTACTGGTGCCCTCTACTAAATTCAAGCCCTTATCTACCTTTACTTAAATCTACAATATGTAGATTTTTTTCTCACTACATTGTCAATAATATTTCCTGAAAGTGACTACTGCTATTTATCTTCAGTTGAGGTCTTACATAACATCAAATATTTCCAACAGTTTTCAAGCACAGAGAAATTCTCATAATTGTATCAGGATGTTTTGGACATTACATTAAAGACTGCTATATAATGCAGAATGAAATGCTACTGGAAACTGCCCTTCTGTTGTTGCATCTCAGCGCTGTTTTTGCGGGACTACAGGTATTCTCTGCCATCAGTTGTGAGTCCAGTTTTCCAAGTTCAACTTTGCAATGTGGGACTAAGTTTGTGGTCCCACTAGACTATTCCAGTCTGAGTAGACTGCTCAGCTCCAGAACTTACTCCTATTGAATTGAGGATTCTGTCCATTAAAGACTCCACTCCAAACATTATATTTGTTAAACAGTAAACTGTGTTGGTTTCATGGATGAACTTTTATGCAACCAGTGATTCCAGAGTGCTTTGAAAGAAGCTTGCAGAGCAAACCAGGAAGACCCCAATCATCTTTGGTCCCTCATTATGTTTAATCCAGCAATGAAATTAAAGTATTGGCATACTGTTTAGTAAAGACCCCCTATGGAGTGTTTGATATAAACATGCAAACTGCAGAGGCATGGCTAGAGGTATTGTCAAGGGGTGTTTTGGGACTGAGCTTATGTAGGGAGCACTTGGAGTCCAAGACAAATATCCAAAAAAAGAGGGGGGTTAAAAGGTATTGATTCATATTGTATCAAATCATACAATTTCATATAATTTTGTATCATATCATGTCATATTGTATTATATTTTAATGTATCGTATTGTATCATATCCTATGACATCATATAGTATCATACTATATCGTATCTATGGGATCATATCCTATTGTAGCATATTGTATCGTATCCGTATCCTATCCTATTGCATCCTATAATATATTGCAGGGGCGTAGCACAGGGGGGAAAGGGGGTACTTATTACCTGAGCCCTGAGTAGATATGGGCCTTTTAGAAGTCTGAAATGAAAAGTGTGTTTTTATTTGTTTTTTTGTCTTAGTAATTATCATCACTGTTGAAGCAAAGCCACTAAATGAATTGGTCTACAGACTGAAATTTGAATCAAATAGAGTAAAATAAACTTTTGGGGGCCCCTGCTCCTCCCCTCAACAAAGTCCAAATGGTTTAGTCCAACCCTAGTACTTGCTAATTAGTATGGGGATATTATAATTTTAAAAATACATGGATATTCGTATAATGATGCAACATTTTTTGCTTCGCTGGCTGGCTAAAGGGGGGCCTGTGTAATTTTCTTTCTGGGGGCCCAAAATCCCAAGCTGCGCCCCTGATAGATTGTATCATATGGTATCATATTATATGGTATCATACTGTATTATGTCATGTCTTATTGTAGTGTATCTGAGATCTATGGTCAACTGAAGTCAACATGGTCAACTCTGAGACAAGGGAGCGTTACGTAGCTATTTTTAGACTGAAACAGACATTAACAACAATCTTGCTTTTTTTTTGTTATGCTTGACATTAAAAAAGCAAGATGACAATGGATTACACCCATTTCCTCTCCATGAATCAGCTCCTTCATGTCTCTGCTGGTTGTCCTCCTGGCTCAACAGAAACTCTGGGGTCTTCCCCAGCATTAAGCCCACTTCTTTTCTTTGCCTTTCAAACCCTCTATCTAAAATTTTGCTTTATTCATAATTTTACTATGCTATATGTCAGATTTGTGTCATATTCCATTTTATTATAGTGATAAGTTTGACTTGATTTGTTTTTTGTCGTTTTTGTCTTACAGACCCACTCTGAGGAAGCTTGAGCCACACAGCATGTACGAGATCTGGGTAAGAGACTGGAACCTACTCTTTATCAAACAAACATCCCCTCCTTAGAATGTTTTCTTTAACTTCATTTAAATTTCAATGCCATCAACATAAAAAACATTTCTTATTGCCTTTTGGTATTCCCAGGAAGATGACATTGATGGAGAGCACATTGTCGCCTTTGCTGAGGAAGATGACCCAGGTTTACTTTCACCTTTGCTCTCTCATACTCATTTTAACAACACTGACTTTTCCCCAAAGTGTTTATATTAGTACACCTATTATAAAGCTGGAGGATACCTTTTCCCATGTTTAATGTCTGAATTTGTCTTTAGACGGTTATGAATTCCTGGAAATCCTGAAGGAGGTGGCACGCGAGAACACTGACAACCCCAACCTCAGCATCATCTGGATCGACCCTGACAACTTCCCCCTGGTATGAAAAAAAAACACTCCAATCTGCTTGGAAGCACATTTTAAAGGCTTAACATAAATGCAACGTGTGAAAAATACATCTGATGCAAATACACTGAGGTTATGACTTCCTAAATGGAGAATAAAGTCTTTGGGTTTGTTCTTAGCTCTGTGTTCACACTGATGGGACACTAGTTCCTCAAAATCAACTTTTAAATGCACGTTGATATTTAATTTTTACAAGGATTGCATGTTTTTGACAAATTTGTAGGGTCAGGATTTATGAGCCTAACGATGTCCTCCTCTGTTTGACTCTGTTCCAGCTGGTGCCTTACTGGGAGAAGACCTTCCACATTGACCTTGGTTCTCCTCAGATTGGTGTTGTTGATGTTGAGGATGTGAGCAACCTTTCTCATTCTGTGGCCTTAGAAAGGCCTGTGGAAAAAAAGTTTCAGTTCTTGTGAAAGAACCTGGAAAAACATCAGACTATCAGCTAGAGAGTTGAGTTTGTGGCTCAACTCTTCTAGCTTCTAGTTTTTCTCTTACCCTAACCTACCCCTAAATCTAACCAAACTTTTACCCTTACCCTTAACCTCACCTAAACTAAACCTAACCTAACTTTACCTAATCGTACCTTACCCTAACTTACCCCTTACTCTAACCTACCCTACCCCTAACCCTACCCAAAGCTTTTTTCTTTAATCTGAACTTACCCACTACTAAATCTAGTCCATGCTTTACCTTACCTAAACCTACCCTAACTAACCCTAAACCTAACCCTAACCAAAACTTTCAGCTAACCCAACCTTACCCTAACCAATCCCTACACCTGCCCAACTCCTTAGCATAACCTAAACTTTTACCTAACCTAACCATACCATACCTAAAAGGGCAGAGCCTTTGAAAAAAAAAAAAACCTCAAAGGGTGATTGGATGAATGTTCTGTCTGTCACAACTTTTTGGGCCAATCAGAGCAATAAAACACTTGATGTTGTAGCTGCTACCAAGGTGCACGTGCTCCGCTACCGAGGAATAAACTCCATAAAGAACAGCATATTGTGAGCCAGTTTCATCAAGTCCTGATGAAACTGGCGCTTTAGCAGCATCCACGCTAATCTCTTCCGCCATAATGGCACCGGCCTCTTGTTGCTGCTTGCTTACGTCACCACTCTGCCGCGCCCGAAAGTACTGCCCCTCGACGCTGATTGGTCCTGTCACTTTTTAAGCGGGCCCAAACGGTGCAGACGGGAGCTTTGCAAGATGGATTCGCCAGTGAGATACACGAAAACGGGTGTATCCATCTGCTTTGCAAGGTTATACCATACCCTAACTTACCCCTAAACATAAACAGAACTTTTGTCTAACCTAACCTTACTCTAACATACCCCTTAACCTAAGCTAAACCTTGACCTAAGATAAACGTAGCCTTACTCAAACTACCACTAAACCTTATCTATACCTTTGCCTAACCCTAACTTGCTCCTAGACATAAACACAACTTTTATCTAACCTAACTTTAACCTAACTTATCAGTTACCCTAAAAACCCGTAACCCTAACCTGAACTTTTACCTAACTTCACCTAATCCTACTCTTTCTCCAAACCTAATCCAAACTCATATCTCACTTTACCTAACTCTAACCTAACCTTACATCTAAGCTTTTCATTTACCTAACCAAACCCCTAGTACCCCTTAACCTAGGCTAAACCTTGAGATAAGATAATATTACCTTTACCTAACTTACCTCTAAACCTAATCTATACTTGTGCTTGACGTAACCCTACCCAAACTGATGCTAACTCTAACCAAAATGTTCACCTTACTTGTTAAACTTTTACCCAGTTTAACCTTACCCTAACTTACCCCTAAACCTAACCTCAATATTTACCTGACCTAACCTTACTCTAACTTAATCTTAATCCTAACTTTAATATAACCTATCCTTACCTTAACCAACACCTAAACCTAACCTAAACATTTACACTACCTAACCTCGCAATGACTTACCCCAAAACTTAACCTGAACTTATCTAACCTTACTTTACCCTAATCTTACACCTAAACCTAACCTAACTCTTACTCTAACTTACCCCAAAAACGAACCTAAACTTTTTCTTACCTAACCTTACAATAATCTTACCCCTTAACCTAATCCTGTGCTTTTTACCAAACTTTGTTCCTACCCTAAATGACCCTTAAACCTAACCTACACTTTTACCTAACCTAAACTTACCCTACTTTAACCCTAAACCTTACCCAAACTTTTACATAACCTTTCTCTTATTTGACACTTAACCTAAACTTTCTGAAAAGTACTTGTTTCATTTAAACTACTACTCACTTTTGAGGATACTTTCATTCCAGTACTTCCTTTTTACTTATATATCCATATGTCTTTATCGCTGTTAGAATTTAAATTGAGCCAAAGAATCAATACGTTTAAACTTGAATACAGAGAAGGGTGCTTTAAGACAGATCAGGCATATATTTGTTCAAAGCAACATTTAAATGTAATATTTTAATGACATGCAATGACATGCCCAAAGTTTGATTCAAATGCTACATATTGTGCATTTAATCCACAAATCAGCTGTAACTTTCGACTTTGAATCAAAACCAAACTGTAACCTTTCACTTGTCGAGCTTTAACGAGTTTGTTCCTCTACAGGCTGACAGCGTGTGGATGGAGATGGACGATGGCGATGACATGCCCACAGCCGACGAGCTGGAGCAGTGGATCGAGGACGTTCTGTCGGGAAAGATCGACCCCGATGATGATGATGAGGAGGATGACGACGATGATGATGACGACGACGATGACGACGATGATGACGATGATGATGATGATGAAGATGATGACGACGACGATGATGATGATGAGGACGATGATGAGGACGATGACGATGACGATGACGACGACGACGATGATGATGAGGACGATGATGATGATGATGATGATGAATAAATGATCACTTACATCAATCACATCAGTTTATTGATCCAGTAATGGCAAAGCACCACTTTTTAACATCTTTTGGTAAACACACTTTGTGTCGGTTTGCCTTCTGTACGGTTCCCTCCAAGGGACAAAAAGAACAAACCTATGGGAACCTTTTACCGTCTGTCAGGGAAGGAGATTTTCAAAGAAGCAGAGCATTTGTAACTCTGTCTGAAGTGTTACAGCTTTTCTGACTTCTTACTTTTTTAGTTTCACTGTGAAGAAGCTAACGAAGGCTAACTTCCCTGTTTGTTTTCTACAGTTCCTCACATTAACTGTAATTCTGTTTCAATGACATGTTTTCTACTTGATGAAGAGAAGAAACGATCACTTTCTTGTACTATAGTAAGAAAGAATTGACCTTAGTTCACTGGAGAGTCTTAAGATTATTACAATCTTGGAAAAATAAAGTACAGGATAATAAAAACAACTACACCTTAACTTGTTTCTGCTCTCATATTAAAAATGAAAGACAAAATATAAAACAGAGAACCAAATCTGTTTGTCTGTGTCATCCCTCCCTGTGTGCATATTTCTGTCTTTCTGTATGTTAAACTAGTAGTTCCCACAGAATCCTGTTCTGGGGTTTTGTTACAGGTGAGTGTCACCTGGAACCATTTCTGTCCAACTGTAGCTTGAAACATGTTGGAAGCACCCCCTCGAAAACAGGCTGGCAAGTACAACCCCAATTCCAAAAAAGTTAGGATGTTTTGTAAAAATGTAAATATAAAACTGAAAGCAATGAGGGCAAATCTCATAAAAAGAACATAAACAACATATCAGATGTTTAAATTGAGACATTTTACCATTTCATGAAAAATATTGGCTCATTTTGAATTTGATGGCAACAGCACATCTCAAAAAAGTAGGGACGGGGCAACAAAAGGCTGAAAAAGTAAGTGAAACTAATGAGAAAAAGCAGGAGAAGCATTAAGCAAAGCATGTAAAATTTTCAGAAAAAATGCTCCTCAGTGTAATATTGCAAGGCCTTTGAATATACCAACATAGTATCATAAAAGATTTGGAACATTTGGAGAAATCTCTGTGATCAAGGGACAAGGTCAAAGGTCAATATTGGATGCTAGTGATCTTCGGGCCCTAAAGCAACACTGCATTTAAAGCAGTCATGATTGTACTGGAAATCATTGCATGGGCAAAAGAATACAACCAGAAATCAGTTGGCTGTGCCATCCATGAATGCAAATTAAAGCTGAATCATGCAAAGCAGGAGCCATATGTGACCACTCTCCAGAAATGCTTCTATCTTCTTAGGGCGGAAACTCATTTAGGGTGCTATCACATTAGGCCCTGTTTTTTTTTAACTGCGCAGCGACGCGATTCCTCCCCCTCCCCCTTCCCCCCACTGACTTGCTTTCACTCTAGCAATATCAAACCGTGCCCAGGCCCACTTGCGTATTTACTCGGTCTGAAACAGCAGGTGGTGGTTTGCGCGTAGCTGGTTTACAACCCCGCAAAGGAGGAGAAAGAAGAAGAAGCTACCATGGCAACCACTGGGGTCATGACCTGAGTGAAGACTGCTTTTGTTTTGACCCGGCAAAAACTCCATCCTGCAGCCATTGATGATTAAAATCACTTTTTAAGATGCCAGCAACTTCGTTCTTTGTATCTGCACATCTACGTGCAGCTCAGAGGATTAAATGGTCTTGCAGTGGTTTTTGAGGTTACAAGACTTTTATTGCCTTTGCACCTCCTCTCACTGACTCCAACTTGTGTTCATCTGTAAGGTGAATCACAACAGACCGTTTATTGACTGGATTCTGACGATTTCCACTTTTTATTGAGGAAAAATGTGAGTAAATTGCCGTGCTGTTGAAAGAAGTTTAGTTTTTACGATGAGGTCATAAAGCTGATACGACGCTCTGTCCTGTATCTGAGCGCGGTTGCATTCACATCTCATCTGAACCGTGCCAGAGTCCACTTGAATCGCAACCGAGAACTACTCCCCAAGTGGGCCCGGGCCCGGTGCCCGGGCGTGGTTCGTTTGCATTCACACTTCCCAAATAAACCAGACTCTGGGCTCAAGTGCACTTGGATCTGAGACCAGGCCCTTAATGTGAAAGCACCCTTAAAATGGACTGAAGCAAAATGGAAAACTGTTCTGTGGTCAGATGAATCAAAACTTTTAGGAAACCACAGTCTTTGTTTCCTGTGAACTAAAGAGGAAAGGGACCATCCAGCTTGTTGTCGGTGCACGGTCTAAAAGCCTGCATCTCTGATGGGATGGGTTTGCTCTAGTGCCTAAGGCGTGGGCTGCTCACATCTCTGGAAAGCCACTATCAATGCAAAAAAGTATAATCCAGACGACGTCTCTTTCAGGGACGGCCTTGCATATTTCAGCAAAACAATGCTAAACCACATATTTATTTCTCTTTGTTTCATAAAGAACTAATAACTTCTCATAATTTTAACTTTAAGTTTCAACACAGTAACATATAAGAAAGTTCTACATGTGAAATATTAATACGAAGATCTGTATGCGTTTCACCAGGCATAGAGAGGCTGTTCTAAGTCAAAAGAATGAGAAAAATAAAAAGTAAAATTGACCGAAAAACAACAAAAAAAGCATGAGGCACAATAAGAGGTCAGCAGATTTTGGTAAGATTAGAGGAAGTCAGAAAAGGTCAGCACAGATGTTTGTATGGTTAATGGGAACAGATACAATGAACAGGATGAACAGTGAGTCTTTGGTTCCACTTTCTCATGTGAAGTGAAACTTCAAACATGCACAAATAACTTGTATCATCAGTTTCTGAGGTTACTTTCTTAGAACTAAACTACAAACATGTGTTCATTATAATCTCCAACCCACATATTTCCTCTTAAATACTACAAGTATGATGAGTTCTGTCACATGTTCATCGGTTGTTCGGCCAAACCAAAAATGAAACATTCTTTTGGATCTGTGACAAGTGTGACAAGCAACCTGGATCCAATCATATAAAAGCAGCAAGACAGCGGAACCTTTCTGCATCGTACAGAGGAGACCGGCCGTTCTGTTCTGGCTGCTGCTGTGCTCTGCAACAGACTTAAAACTACAAGGAATACCACTTCTGAAGCATTAAATCTCAATCAAGCCTTTTTAACCTCCACCGCAAAGATGTGCTGTGAGTTTGGTGATCTGAAAGCACAGATAGCAGCTTTAGAAACTAAGCTACAGGACAGTCAAAACCAGATTGCAGCTCTGAAGAGCAAAGGTAGAGTAAATCTTCAAGATTTCATAATGAAAATAACCTGTTATCAGTGCTGTATTATGAATGTTATATGTGAATATTTCTCCTTCATATAGAGAGAAAAAAGGTGGTCTTCAGTGCAGAGGTAGGCCCGAGAGGAAACATCGGACCTTATGGCTCAGAGACGACAATCGCTTACCAGAAAGTGATCACAAATGTAGGAAACTCCTACAATTCATCAACAGGTAAAGTCAAAACTTAAGAAACTTCTCTCTAATGAGATATTTTACAAGCTATAGCATCATCTATGCGTTGCTCTTAGTGTGCTTATCTATGATCTTAAACTTCAATATTTGAATAATTTTGCTTCATTTTGATTTGAGCAAGAGCCACCTTAAACTTGAGCACTATAAAAGTTTGGGTGATTTTAAACCAGCATTGAGGACCTTCATATGCATGTTTTACAGCTGAATGGTGTGGAAATGTTCTGGGTTAGTATGATATTTGGATTGATTATGAGTCAGTGTATTTTATGACCAATGAATTTTTTATTTTAAATGAAAAACAACCAGAAAAAACTGTTAAAATAAATCATTTAATAATTGAATTAATTAATTTAAAAAACATGCCCTTCACCATTAAGGACAGTTCATTTTAAACTGGGAATCAAAAAAATTAAAAAAAAAGAAGCTTTTATGAGTCTCATTTTTTCCCCCTTTCCATTTTCCAAAAAAACCCCTAACCCTTTTTACAATGAAATCAGTGAATTATTTTATTTTATTATTTTTGTCCTGATCAAAAAAAAAAAAAAAAAGGAAATTCAAAAAAAGGAACACTAGTGAAGTAACATTTTTTTTTCCTCTATGTGTGACCCAAAGCAGATACAGTGAAAAAAAAGAATTTTACATCAACAGTGTTTTTTTGTTTAATCTTTCTTTTATTATCAGAAGAAAAAAATAAAGATTAAAAAAATGAACCGGGGTGCAGATGAGTGTGTATTTTCAGTGCCGTTTCCTGGTTGAAAAAGCCTCAGAAATCTGAAGGAACTCTTGATATTCTGTTTTGTTTTGTTTTTTTTTCTTGAAAAAAAAAAAAGATTTTTTAAAAAATAGCTCTTTCCCCATTTTTCATTTCAATCTCAAAATCTGAAAAAAAAATCAAAAATTCATCCACAGTAAGTTTTCATCTATTCATTTTTATAAAATTCTAACAAAAGACTTGAGAATATCATGAAAAGGATATCATATGGCCCAATGGGAAAGGTGACTGTTTCAAAATAAAAGCCTCCATGTCAAAAAAGACAGTATAATAGAAAATATTACTTGTGCCGTCTTCATGGAAAAAAACCTCCAGCAGTCTGGTCTCATTTATTCACACTAATTAATTTTTATTTTTTAAAATAACACAGTTATCTTTACAATTTCTGTTAAGATCATTTATACATTGTATAAATCAAATTGGCCAATTATTTTACTGTAAAACACAATAGATACCTATGTAGGCTTTTATTTTGACATAAGGGCTTTTATTTTGAAACACGTATCTTTCCCTTTTAGTCACATTTTCCTGTTCTTTAAATCTTTCTTTTAAACTAGAAAACCCAAAAACATACTTGACTAATTTTTTTAACTTTTGTTTTCCTAGGAAAAAGCTATTTTTTCAAAGATGAAAACAAAAACAAAACAAAACAAAACAAAACAAACAAACAAACATACACACACACACACACACTCACACACACACACACACACACAAACAACAAAAAACTGTTGGGGTCTTTTTTTGCCTGTTTATTTTTGTTATTCAATAAATTAATTTCACAAAGGTTTCCACTGATTTTTGATTCTTCTTTCAACCATAAATATCCACCATCCCATCTAACCAATACAGGCCCAAAATGTCCAAATTTTTAAAATTCAAAAATAATCATTTTGAAAAAAACAAAAAAAAACAAACTAATTTTACAATTCTTTTTCGAAAATGAAAAAAATATGTTTCATGTTTTCCATTTTTATCCCTTATTTCAAAAGAACTGCCTGAAAGATCTAAGGGCATGTTTTTTCCATGCTTTTCTATTTTTAAAGAGTAATTGGAAAACAGCCTGAGAGAAGAGAAGAGATTTAAGCCCCCCCAATAAAGTGAAAAACAAAGAAACTCCAGAGCTTAGATGGTTAGAATTATTTTTTATTACTCCTTCTAACAATAAAAAAAGAAGATGCAAGTTAATATTTTCTTGTCTTTACAGGAATTTTCTATGCACCTTATGCTGGAATTTACTACTTCACCATCTTCCACCATGCTGGAGGACGTCCCGGGACCGAGCTGTTCCTCTACAGGAACGGCCAGCGTGTGGTGCAAACGCAGAATCACCCAGCGGTTCACGAGTCAGCTCATAATGGAGGGAACGCCGTGTTCCTGCAGTTGAATCAAGGAGACCAGGTGTATGTGCGCTTGGGTCCAAACCAGCACGTGTACGGCTCTGGATACCACACGACCTTCAGCGGTTTTCTGGTCGACATGTGAGAGCAGAGAAGACGGCAGCTGCCACTATGATGAAATCATTTTCTTCTGACATGTTTAATCTGAAAATGAGTCCTTGACTAAAGTTTTTCATGTCTGTGCTATGGTGGGTTTCTTGTTACAATCTAGTACTGTGTGGTGGCAGTTGATAATCTTGATGCAATTTTATCCTTAGGAGCTTTGAATGGATATAAGACAAGTATACACAAAGAAAAGCCAATGCCTGCAGATAAAACCTGTAGATAAACCATGTAAGTTCAAAATAAAGCTTAACTTTACCAAATGTTGTTACCTCATGTGTAGCTACATAAAAATGAACCATTTTGATCAATAAAGTGAGAAATGTCAAGCACAGATGAAATGTGTCTTTTGTGTCAGAATGAAAACTGTAAGAATGCTTCAACTATGAAACAGACTTAGATGGCCCTGTGTGGCCTTTAAAGCAAACGCAACCATCTTTAACCCCTAAGAGATCCTAGGGGCATTTTGTGCCATTCAGTTTTTTTGTTATTTTTCAAGCCATTTTAGCTGTGTTGAATGAATATAGCTCAAATTTGCCAGAGGATATTTTTTTTTTTATTTCTAAATTGTCATGTCAGTTCCTTAAATTAGCCTCAAATGGCTAAGCTACACAAAAACCGATGTATTTCTTCTTAAGGACAAAAATGTTCCATTGAAAACTTTTGAAAATACCATTTTTGACCCCACATTTATCTTAGCATAAACTAGAGCATTCCTTTATATTAAAATTTTATTTTGGATTACTAGCATTCATTTTTAAAATTCATATTTGTCCACTAGGTGGCGCTACTTTTTCCATTCAAAGCATGCTGCAAAATTCCCCACTTATCACTGTTTTCTGCGAAGGTACCTTGCTACTGAGCATAACCCTGCTCAACCAAAGAGCCAAAATGCTGAAAAATACCTTTGCAAGAGCTAATTTCAAAAGTGATATCAAATTTGAATTGCATGTTTAAAAGGGGCACCACCCACGCATGTGGGAACTAAATATGTAATAACCACATTTAACCTTTAAATTTAAATCAGTCTCATTTCTCAAGTTGTGAACTCTCGTTTCAGGAATGAATTTACCAACATGAAACTTTATAGACAAATTACTTAAATTTTTAAGATTTATTGCGAATAACAGGATTGCAATGTATAAACCATGTAACTAACATGAATTATGATATAGAAAAAGAAAACAGGAAATGGCTAAACGTAACAATAACAGATTATGATCCAAAATTTTGGAAAAATAATCAAACAGTAGAATTTGGGAGTGGATTTTGGAAAATAGGTCTGATTTGATCAGTGGCTTTTAATGGGACCTGAGTGAAACACATTAACCCATTCAGCAGGAGTTAGACAAGAATCGTCTACTTTGTCGTAGAGGGATGGAGTCCTCAGAGATGAGCCATCTAACTGGAAAGAGGAGGGTCTGTGGCTACCGCCTGGACCAGCTGATCCGCAGCTTGGATCCGGTTGTTCAGGAGCTGACGAGTTCTGCAAAGTTGAGTGGCGATTAAGGGGGGTACACACACAAGGATTTTCTAAATCTTAAGAGATTTTTTATCTGTTAGAGACCCCACACATGAAGATAAAAAATCAGGCACTGAACAGTTTTAATCCACACACATCATGACTCTGTCCACTGCCGATCTAGAATCTCGTCCTCCAAGCCAGAAATGTCGCTTGATCACACGTGATCTAACAAACACGAAGAAGAAGAAACATAGCAACAACCGGAAAACACAACACGCAACATGGAAGAGGACATACAAGAAGAGGGAATGATGGTGTTCTTGGGACTATTTTTAACGGAAAAATCATGAACTAAAACAAAAGACTGTGGAGAAAATATTGGAGACAGCGAGAACACAGACTTTATAGTCTACTAGGCGAGCTAGAGGTGAGTTGTTTTTATTTACGCCTGCTTACTTGTTCCTAAGTCAGCTCACTTCTTGATTGGCTACATTTTGTTCTACGTCACAATTCATGGAGTCATGACTCGGGAGTCGTCGGCTTGCCCCACACACGAAGATTTTTGGTCGTAAATATTGAACAAGTTTAACATTTACGATCGTCGGCCCAGACCGTTTTCAGAGCCAGTTATTGGGACACATTCACTCTTAACACATTTCAGACCACAGGATAATCTTATAGGATAATCTTATAAGACCTAAGATAATCAGGCATTTGCCATCCTTGGTCGGGAAGGGGGAAAATCAGGACAAAAACAGCCTGATTATCTTTATGTGTGTACCCCACTTTACACAGCAAGCAATTTCCTTTCCCCTGATTCAGGTGGACTCATCCAGTTCAAAATACAATCCTCAATTTGTCCAAACAACCGTCAAAAAACACCACTTCAGTAGTTTGAGAAATTCAACAGGTAGGTTAATTTGGTTGTCAAGTCTGGGCGTGCAGAATTCAGATAACGTTACAATAAGTATTAAAGAGATTTGGGCTGCTGTGACTAAGCCAAAATAATACAAAACAACTAAAAAAAAACACGCTGGAACTAGATAAAGTTGGCGAAAACTCACGGAGGCCAAAACCTTGGGAGAAACGAATAGAAAAAGCTGAAAAGCGTGCAAGACGCGGCACATGTACAGGCAGTCTGAAAGCCCCGACTTGTTAACAAACTGAAAATCCAGGCCTGTCACGATCAAGACGCCTGTCGCGCTCCCAGGCGGAAGCGGGCTTAAGAACTAAAGCAAAGAGAACAGACTGCAAACAAGAAGAAGACAAGACTAAAGAGAGACCGGCGTGTGCTTGAATGCACCGCTTTAAATCTGGGGACGGGTGGGTTTTTCGTCGCCTCCCAGAGAGGCTGAAATAATGAATATCATCTTTCAATCGCTACCTTCATAGGATAAAAACTAGCCCAGCTCATAAGAGGAACCTTTTCATATCAAGTCATGAGAGAAAACTCAACAGAAACAAATGTACTTCAGTTTATCTCAATCATCTTAGTTATGGTTCACTTTTAATAACTTACCAATGAATGTAGTTTACATAAGGCTAAAGGGGCATTAAGAAGAAAAGGAATAGCATAAGCATTTATACAAAACTATAATATAGCACCAAACTGCATTCTGCACATGTCAAGTATTTGTCCTCATGGGAGAAATGTAATTACCAAAACAGGACAGTAGATGGCACTGTTGGGAGTAGAAATTGTAATCTTCTATTTTAGCTATAAGAAGAGTTGTTAGAACAAGAAACATACCATCATGCTCCATTTTCTATAACTCATCCAAATATGACAGTGTCTTGTCCCAGCAGGGAAAGTTTTCTACAGGCAACATCTGTTTCTTGCTGTGTGTGTCCACAGAGAAAAGGCAGAAGCATTTCAAAGTGCAGCTATGAAAGGTTTACAATCCAGGTGTCCAAAGGTGTGAGCTGGAAATTTGAATTAAACAATAAACCCACTGGCAAGACAATAATCTTTGATATGAAACAGCCAATGAGAGCGTACCAGTCATGAGGTGTAACTGTCCTTTGAGGTCTGCCTTTTACCAGGTGTGTCAAGCTGGGCGTTGCAAGGTGGAAAAGCTTCCTCTCCTTTGGGAATTTAAAAACTCAACAGAAGTTTTAGCCGGGGTTCAAACTACATCTGGCTGTTGTTGTTACTCTGCAACAAGACTCTGAGCCTCAACGAGTACCACTTCTGAGACATCCAATCCTCGATCAACACTTTTCATCCTCCACTGCAAACATGTGCTGCGAGTTCGGTGAGCTGAAAGCAAAGATAGCAGCTTTAGAAACTAAGCTGCAGGACAGTGAAAACCAGATTGCAGCTCTGAAGAGCAAAGGTAGAGTAAATCTTCAAGATTTCATAACTAAAATAACCTGTTATCAGTGCTGTATTATGAATGTTAAATGTGAATATTTCTCCTTCATATAGAGAGAAAAAAGGTGGTCTTCAGTGCAGGGGCAGGCCCGAGAGGAAACATTGGACCTTATGACTCAGAGACGACACTCGTCTACCAGACAGTGATCACAAATGAAGGAAACGCCTACGATTCATCAACAGGTAAAACCAACACTGAAGAAACTTTTTTTTTTTTAATTATTTAATTTAATTTTTAAGTTTTTTTTAATCTCTGGGGGAGTACTTCAGCTAATAAAAAGCTGATATAAAAACAAACCACAAACTTGTTGATAATAGTTGTTTGGATTCTTATGATTTTGGATTGAATAGGGGTTAGTGTGTTTCATTGCCAAGGGATTTTAAATTTGAAATGAAAAATCCTAAAACAAAATCAAAGCTGTATCCGCGTAAGTGTAAAAAAAAATCCCTGCTTCTGGTTAAATTAATTGTCCTTTCTCTCCAATAAAGGCATAAAAAACAAATCTAAAAAAACCACCTTTTTTTCATTTTTTTCAATTGAAAATGGGAAATGGTTGGGTTTTTCTTCCTGTTTTGATTCTCAAATTAATAGGAAGTACCTGAAAGGCCAAGGACATGTTTTTCCATGTTTTGTTTCTGTTCTGTTTTTTAACAGTAATTGGGAAGCAGCATGTTTCCTGATTTGAATTTCTAATTTCAAATTTGAAAATTTGAAAATGAAAAAATATTGTAATTATAAGTCTTATAAACTATTTCATGAAATTTTGAAATGTCTTTGCTTCAACGAAGAAACTACAAACCTGGGCACTGGTGTAGCTCAGTTGGTAGAGCAGGCACCAAAACACAAAGCCTATAATCCTCAACACGCTGGATTGATGCAAGTCTGTCTTCCCCATGTTTCCTGTCTCTTTTTTAGGTATCCTGTCTGAATAAAGGCAAAAAGCCCCAAAAACAATGTAATAAAGAAAAGAAAAGAAACTACTGGGCCAACATGGTTAGAATTACATTTTATTATTTCTTTTAGCATGAAAAAGTCAATTTATTGCTGTCTTTATAGGAATTTTCTGTGCACCTTCTGAGGGAATTTACTACTTCACCATCTTCCACCATGCTGGAGGAGGAACCGGGACCGAGCTGTTCCTCTACAGGAACGGCCAGCGTGTGGTGCAGACGCAGAATCACCCAGCGGTTCACGAGACGGCTCATAACGGAGGGAACGCCGTGTTCCTGCAGCTGAATCAAGGAGACCAGGTGTATGTGCGCATGGGTCCAAACCAGCACATCTGGGGCTCAGGATACCACACGACCTTCAGCGGTTTTCTGGTCGACATGTGAGAGCAGAGAAGACGGCAGCTGCCTCTATGATGAAATCATTTTCTTCTGACATGTTTAATCTGAAAATGAGTCTTTGACTAAAGTTTTTCATGTCTGTGCTATGGCGAGTTTCTTGTTACAATCTAGTACTGTGGGGTGGCAGTTGATAATCTTGATGCAATTTTATCCTTAGGAGCTTTGAATGGATATAAGACAAGTATACACAAAGAAAAGCCAATGTCTGCAGATAAAACCTGTAGATAAACCATGTAAGTTTAAAATAAAGCTTAACTTTACCAAATGTTGTTACCTCATGTGTAGCTACATAAAAATGAACCATTTTGATCAATAAAGTGAGAAATGTCAAGCACAGATGAAATGTGTCTTTTGTGTGCTTCAACTATGAAACAGACTTTGATGGCCCTGTGTGGCCTTTAAAGCAAACACAACCATCTTTAACCCCTAAGAGATCCTAGGGGCATTTTGTGCCTTTTAGGGTTTTTTTAATTATTTTTTTTTCAAGCCATTTTAGCTGTGATGAATGAATATAGCTCAAATTATCCAGAGGATATTCATAAAAAAATCATCTGAGTTCCATTTGTTGTTAAAGACCAAAAATGTCCCATTGAGAACCATTGAAAATGCCATTTTAACCCCACATTTATCTTAGCATAAATTAATGCATTCCTTTATGTTAAGATTTTATTTTGGACTGCTAGCATTCATTTTTATAGTTTATATTTGTGTGTGTGTGTGTGTATTATATATTTTAGTTTTTGTTTGGGGGGGTCCACTAAGATGTGTGAGCATACTAGGGTTAAATACCCCAAAAAATCTAACAAAATATGATATGTACATTTGAGGCTGAAGTAGTTTTAAAATGATTTGTTAAAGTGGAATAAAAATTAATATATAATATTTCACAATAGTTTTTTGGAGGCGGACATTTTTTGTCATTAGGGATGAATGTGGGAGGAAATTAAAGGAACTCTTAGGGTTAAAAATATTTACTGTCATTTGAGGTTTTTTTTTTTTTTTTACAAATGAGGGAAATTTAATCTATTTTATTTCAGATATACAAGCTGAGAAAGCCAAGAAATAAGAGTCACTAGTTTACTCCTAAACGACTTGTCATCCAGCAGCAAGAACCTAAACTTGCAAATTAGATAGGTTGGCCAGAATCCATATCTGTCTTCAGGCAAATCCATCCTGCAGAGCTACAATCGACAACACAGAGCCGGAATATTCGATAGCTGCTGCTGGTGTAGAGATAAACTCAGATGTAGCTGTGGCATAATGTCAGTCTTATCTGAGCTGAGCCACATTTCTTTATTAAAAACAAGTGCAAAGAGCCACACTGAAAGCTTTCATTGGCGGAGAATATGTTTCCGCACTTCTACTGACTGGCCCCAGTATGAGTTTTATCCACCAACAATCTCCACTGTTCATGAACTTTGACAGCACCTGCTTCAAGGACTGTTCCAACAGCTGGTTGAAGTCTGAGTGAGGTTTCAGCTAATACCTACCTGATCTACCTGATAATTCTCTTTTGGCTATTTGATCATTACTGCTTTGTTATCTGATCTGAAGGGCATGCCTCTAGTGGACTGGTGTGTCATGTCCATTGAAGGACTTCCTTCTGCTACTTCTGGCATTCCAGCACTGCTTGGTGCTGCTCTATGATCACAACACTATCATCTGACCTGCTTGCCCAGTGTAAAGTTTCCAGTCTTTCAGCCCTCTACACTTCAAGGCTTCCAAGTTTAAGTGGAGTCTAAGGTGACTCACTTTCATGCAGTCTTTGCTGCCATCATCTGGACTTTCTGAGTTGTCTACTAGTCTTCAAATCAATTGTAGTTGTTTTCACTGGTAAAATCTGAACATAACAGGCCCTCATACACTTGTTCTTTACAAAAATCAATGTAAAAACTATCCGTTAACATGACAGTGTATTAGGGCCACTCTAGAGAAACACGAGGATTTGTTAATTGTTAAGAAAAATCTCCAAATTCACAAGTTTAAAAAGTTGTGAATTTTGGAGATTTTTCTTGTTATAAATCCTACATTTACAGTCATGTGAGGCCAAAAGATTTACAAGAAATCAAACTGAAAGTTATATTTGATTTTTTAAAATTATTATTTAAAAAACTCTACATTTTGGTTCATTTACATTTACAACCTTCAAAGAAAAAATGCCTACATTTTTCTTGTAAATTAACAACTTTTTAAACTTGTGAATTTGGAGATTTTTCTTAAAAACTCAAAAATGTCAAATGTTATAAATCGTTTGGCCTCACAGTACTGTAAATGTAGGATTTATAACATTTGACATTTTTGAGTTTCTTTTGTCAAAATTTAAGACTTTATAAACTCAGAAATTGCAAGTTTGTCTTGTATTTTTCATACGTTTTAAACTACGAAATTCTTAGGTTTTTAACTTGTAAATAAACAACTTTATTATCTTATTATTGGAGAAATCGCTGTGATTAAGGGCTAAGGTCAAAGGTCATTATTGGATGCTAGTAATCTTAGGGCCCTTAGGCAACAGTGCATTCAAAACAGGCATGATTCTGTATTCAAAATCACTGCATGGGCTAAGGGGTACATCCAGACATCAGTTGGCTGTGCCATCCACCAAAGCAAGTTAAAGCTGAATCATGCAAAGAAAGAGTATTTATGTGAACACTACCGAGATAGGCCACCTCCTTCTCTAGGCCAAAGCTCATTTAAAATGGACTGAAGCAAAATGGAAAACTGTTCTGTGGTCAGATGAATCAAAATTTTAAATTGTTTTTGGAATAGAGAGGAGAGGGACCATCCAGCTTGTTGCCAGTGCATGATCTAAAAGCCTACATATCTGATGGTATCTGGTTACAGGAGTGCCTATGGCTTGGGCAGCTTACACATCTGGGGAGGAACTATTGATATTGATAGAGGTTTTAGAGCAATATATGCTCCCATCCAGACGACGTCTCTTTCAGGGACGGCCTTGAATATTTTATTTACAACTAATAACAACTCAGGAGTTTTGGTTTTCAGTTTCAACGCAATTGCATATAAGAAAGTTCCAGGGGTGCAATATGAATACAAAGAACTGCATATGTTTCACCAGAAGAGGCTATTCTAAATCAAAAGAATGAGAAAAATAAATTTAAACTAAAATTGACAAACATAAGGGAAAACTAGATGTCAGCAGTTTTTGGGAGGATTAGAGGAAGTTATAGAGGGTCAGCAAAGATGTTTATGTGGTTGATGGGAACAGATAAGATTAACAGGATGAAGGGTAAGTTCTTGGAAACTTTTGGTTTCACTTTCTAATGTTAAGTGAAACCTTATAAGTCCACTAATAACTCACATCAGATGCTGAGATTACTTTCCAATAATAAACACCTGACAACCCCACAGAGACATCACCATACATGGATGTTTTTCATGGAAACTACAAACATGTTCATTATAATCTCCAAACCAAATATTTCATCTTACAGAAGTTTGAGGAGTTCTATCCCACAGAATTAAAATAGTGCTACACAAGTTTTTATGTGGGCAAATGTAACTTTTTGTTAGTTGGGTGTTAAGCCAAACTGAAAGTGAAACAATTTTGGATCTGTGGCAAGCATCCTGGATCCAATTATATAAAAGTAGCAAGACAGACGACCCTTTGAGCATCATTTAGAGGAGACCGACCGTTCTGTTCTGGCTGCTGTTGTGCTCTGCAGCAACACCTGGAGCCTCAGTGAGTACCACTTCTGATCAACACTTTTTATCCTCCACTGCAACCATGTGCTGCGAGTTCGGTGAGCTGAAAGCAAAGATGGCGGCTTTAGAAACTAAGCTGCAGGACAGTGAAAACCAGATTGCAGCTCTGAAGAGCAAAGGTAGAGTAAATCTTCAAGATTTCATAACTAAAATAACCTGTTATCAGTGCTGTATTATGAATGTTAAATGTGAATATTTCTCCTTCATATATATATAGAAAAATCAGTGGTCTTCAGCGCAGAGGCAGGCCCGAGAGGAAACATTGGACCTTATGACTCAGAGACGACACTCGTCTACCAGACAGTGATCACGAATGAAGGAAATGCCTACAATCCATCAACAGGTAAAACCAACACTGAAGAAACTTCTCTCTAATGAGATATTACACCAGAAATCTGCATGTGAATCATTAAATCAAACGTCTGATCCATGTCTTGTTCTTAGTGTGCTTTTCTATGATCTTAACCTTCAACATTTGAATGTTGTTGCTTCATCATCTTGGTCTGAGCTAGAGTCAACTTAAACTTGAGGGTTGTATAAGTTTTAGGGACTTTAAACCAGCATGAAAGACCATTTGACCTGTGTATGCAAGTATTTTACAGCTGACTGGTGCTGAATTCATGCCACCTTCATTTGTTGGAAATTCTCTGTATTGTAAAAGAGTTTTTTTTTCATCTCTTGGGGAGTACTTCAGCTAATAAAAAGATGATATATAAAACAATTCAAACACTTGTTAATAATAGTTGTTTGGATTCTTATGATTTTGGGATGAATATGGATTAGTGTGTTTCAATGCCAAGGGATTTTAAATTCGAAATGAAGAAACCTAAAAAAAGATAAAAGCTGTATCCCTGTAAGTGTAAAAAAAAAAAAAAACAGGTGTATGTGCGCATCGGTCCTAAAGGGCACGTGTGGGGCTCAGGATACCACTCGACCTTCAGTGGTTTTCTGGTTGACATGTGGGAGCAGAGAAGACGACAGCTGCCTCTATGATGAAATCATTTTCTTCTGACATGTTTAATCTGAAAATGAGTCTTTGACTAAAGTTTTTCATGTCTGTGTTATGACAGGTTTCATGTTACCATCTAGTACTGTGGGGGGGGCAGTCGATAATCTTGATGCAGTTTGACCCTCTTTGCAGATGAAACCTGTAGATAAACCATTTAAGTTAAAAACAAAGCTTAATGATATCAAATCTTGCTACGTTATGCGTAGCTACATAAAAATGAACCATTTGATCAATAAAGTGAGAAATGTCAAACACATGTAAAATATTGCAAAGTCTAACACGCAAATGCACTGTGAGAGATTGTGTTATGTCTAAGATGTGAAGGTTTAGGTCAGCTCGGTGAACTGATGGCATTTAACACAGAGGGGTTGCACGCTTACAAGTCAACATAATGTATTTTCCATCTATAGTCAAAATTTTCCTCTGCTAAGGTTAGGGTTATAAGTGAGTGGCTCTTTTTTGTATACAGTGAGGAGAACAGCACAGAGGACTGATATTTGTGATATTTGTAACTTTATATGTAGTCTTTAATTAACTTTGGGTCAATGACCATTTAAGCTGAACTAATCCTCTCTTTGTCCTTCTACCAGTAAAAGAAAAGCAGTAAATTCTAACATGAAATGCGTCTTTTGAGTCAAAATGAAAACTGTGAGAATGCTTCAACTATGAAACAAACTTTTGAGGCTCCTATGCGGCAAACACAACCATCATTAACCCTAAAGTGATCCAATTTGTGCCATTCATTTTTTAAGCCATTTTAGCCTTGTTAAATGGAAATAGCTCAAATTTGCCAGAGGATGTTCATTTTTGAAAAATTTAAAATTTGTTCCAAATTAGCCTAAATGGCTAATTTGTGCGTGAACTCCTCAGCGATGGGCATGCGATTCTCAGGATGCTTTTCTGAGCACAACACCTGCACAAGGTTACGCAAATCAATACTGCAATCAAACTGACTGCTTACAGCTGTTTTTTCATATTACATTCTTTGATCCCAACATGAGTAGCAAAAGCCAAAAAGACGCATCATTTCCCGTTTATTTAATTGCGTTTCAGAAATGAAAACTAGAAAATGAACAGTATTTTTATTATTTGATCTTGTTTTTAAAACAGAAAAGTGAACAACGAGCCATTTTCATCCGTTTTTAGTTTTCATCAATTACTTTTTCTTTTTTTAATTCTAACAAAAGATTTGAGAAAAATTATGATGTGACCCAGTGGGAAGGGTGAATGTTTCAAAATAAAAGCCCCCATGTCAGGGTAAAATAGTATAATGACAGAAAATTTGTCCTATGCTGTATACATGGATAAAAATCTCCAGCACTCTGGACTTATTTATTCATACTAATTTATTTTCATCTTCATAATAACAAAGTCAATTAAACCATGAGTACATTTCCTATTAAGATAAATTATAACAGAATGTTTAAATGCAATAAGCAGATTCTTTTACTGTAAAACATAATGATGGCTATGTAGGCTTTTATTTTTAGTATTTCCCTTTCACATGTCACATGTTTTCCTGTTCTTCAAATCTCTCTGTAAAACAAGAAAACCCCAAAACATACTTGACAAGAACAAAATATGGACCCATTTTTTGAGTTTTGCTTTTCGTATGAAAAAGCTTTTTTCTTCAGCTTTTTTTAAATGAAAAAACAGGAGGCTCATTTCAACCAGAAATATCCACTGTCCCATCTATATGTTGTTTGATGGTTGTGGTTTTGTTGATGGTTTGGGTGCCTTTGCTGTCAGTTGTTTGGTTTCCGTGGTCTTCTGCTTACTTAAAAATTCTTAAAAGGTGCCATAAAAAAGGTATCACTATTATCATTATTATTCTTACAGAGGCTTTAGCCCTCAACACACTGGTCATGGGATTGTTTCCTGGTCTCTGCACTGTGTGGTGCATGTTTTCTCTCAGTCTCAATCCTCATCTCTTTTCAGCTGTCCTGTCTGAACAAAGGCAAAAAGCTATCGTGTACCCCTAGTCTATTAAGATATAAATAAAGTATGTGGCCTTTTAGGTGACAAAAAAGTAGGTTTTATTGAAGTTTATCTTTTGTCAAGTCACAAAATACAGTCACACAAAAATTACATTACAGAAAATACATAAAATAATTAAAGCATTATATCTAGCTTTTAAAACACACACGCAGTTTCACTGCAGTTAGAAAGTTCCACCAAAAATTATCTTTTTAACTGAAAATAAATAAGAGTTAAACACAAAATGTGAAACTATTAGAGTTTCATGTGAAGAGATCACATAAAAGGTATGATGAATGGTCTTCAAAAACATTTACAGGGCTTTGAAATTTCTGCCACTAGAGGTCTCTAAACACAAACAGTGATGAGATACACTCACCGGCCACTTTATTAGGTACATCTGTTTAGTTGCTTGTTAACACAAATAGTTTATCAGCCAATCACATGGCAGCAACTCAGAGCATTTAGGCATGTAGACCTGGTCTAGACCAGTGGTTCTCAACCTTTTCAGCCTGTGACCCCCAAAATAAAAGTGCCAGAGACCAGGGACCGCCACTGAACCTGAAGGTGGTTGAACATAGCCATGCACTTTCAAGAATAGTCATGTGCAGACAAGGCCATCAATAAGGGGGGACAAAGGGGAGAGCTTCTGGGGTCCAGCCAGACTGAGGGCCCATAGAGGTCAGCAATATCATAGTCCATCGTAAAGTTGAGCTGTGATAGCCATATTTTATATTTAACCTGTGCTGTAGTAAATAGTCTTATTAAAAATGTAAATCCATTTTTCTTAAAAACAGAATTAAAACGGGTTAAAAATGGGAAAAATGGTGGAAAAAGTGGTGAAATTGTTTTTTGAAAGAGGCTGAAATGGGTTTAAATGGGCAAAAATGGGTTAACGGGGGCAGAAAATTGGCAGAAGTTGGCAGAATTGGGTTAAACTAGCAAAAATGGATATAACAAATAGTGTAATGTGGTTAAAATGGACAAAAAATGGGCTTTAAAAACAGTAAAAAGGATTAATAGAGGCAACAATGGGGAAACAGAGGCAACAATAGGCAGAAAGTGGCAAGAACTGCTTTAGAAATGGCAAAAACAGGCAGAAAAAAGTAGTGGAAAGTGTTTAGATTTGACAGTGCCAAAAATGTGTTAAAATTCGCAGGAATTTTTGGGAAAAAAGCCATAAAAGTGGTTTAGATTTTGGCAGAATTGCTGTAAAGTGGCCAATGTGTAACTTTTTAAAAATATTCTTTGTTTTTTTAAGGCATTTGGAGACCCACTTTCAGGGTCTCGTGACCCTCATGTTGAGAACCACTGGTCTAGATGACTTGCTAAACTTCAAATCGAGCATCAGAATGGGGAAAAGCGGGGATTTAAGTGACTTTGAGCGTGGCATGGTTGTTGGTGCCAGACAGGCTGGTCTGTGGGGTTTTGACTGAGTTTCAGTTTGAAAAAAGGTATGTGCTGAAAACAATCTCAAGAAATTTTTACATTTTAACACATTGTTTGTATCAACACATAATCAATGTGATAATGAGTTATGTTACTTCACACTGATTTAATGTTAGCCAAATTACATTAGCATGTTAGCATAAAGTGATAGCGTAAATTCTATCCTCGTCTCTGATGTACTGAGGACCTGAAACAAAATAAGAGATATCTCGTGCTACAATGCATTTTTAGTTAAAGTAATACAGTTAAGAATTTTTTGTAGAAAATCTGAAATGTTTGTCCAAATTCCATAATTTTCCCTTTTTTCGTTACATTTTAATGCAGAGGGTCACAGCTTACATCTCTCATCTTCACCTTCAGCACTCTTCTCTTCTTTGTGGAAGACTTTTCCATGCAACCGTCTTCTCCAGGAAATTCTGAAATCACTTGAATTCCGGTGCTTTTCGATTTTGTCCTTAAGCTGATAAAAAAACAACAAATGTTTTGCCATTAGAAATGGGAAGTTTTATTCAAAGATGGGAAGAAACACAATTTACATTAGACCACAAATCCAAAAAGTTGTAACTTTCCTTGCACTTTGTTTTGGAATTTTTTTGTTCTTAGTTAAATTGGTTAACTGTTTGTTGAAGGGAGGCTAAATCAGACAGGAACTAAAGTGGATTGAAACAGCTGGGGTCTCATTTGTAAATGCTTACAGGACTTAAAACTGGCGTACGCCACTTTCAATGCTGAGTATAAGGCACAGGTGGAGAGAAGGGGTGGCTTATGTCCCGAATGTTTTTTTTCTTCCATTTTTTTATCATTAGGAACTTAAGCACTTACTGCAATATAAAAAGTGATTGAACATTGTTGAAAAATACACTTTTCAGCATTTTTTTGAATATATCAGTAACTGTAACCCCATAAATGTTGGTTTTTATGTTCTTTTCTTGAACGTGTAGTTGCAATTGTAAAACTTAACACCAAAATTATACCCTACCTATGAAATGTAACTTTAATATAAATATCAGACATTTTCAGGAGGCAGACAAAACAAAGGTACTGAACTTCAACGTGGTTTTAGAACAACAATGACACTTTTAGCACAACAGAAAAAGAAAGGTGTCAGCACTCGAAATGTCCTTTTTGGTAGTTTTATTCAAGGCAACAGGGCACAACGGATCAGCGAAGACTGAGTCGAAACGTGTCCGTTGTGCCTTGTTGCCTTGAATAAAATAACCAAAAGGACATTTTGAGTGCTGACACCTTCTTTTTCTAGTAAGTCTTTTTTGTCTGGCACCTTAAGGAGTTTTTTTACTTGGAGGGTGCTCCTTTTTTCGCTTTTTCTGTGAACTTTTAGCACGATAAAATAAATAAAAATGTTTAAATATGTCCACAGGGATGTACCTAGCCATAAGTTGCTTGATATTAAGATTTTTTGGAGCTTCTTTAGGGTCTTGGACCATGCTGTAGGGTCCAGGGGTCCACCCCAGGGACTTTTTGTGAATAATAAAAATCTCCTTTAATGCCAGCCTATTCAGTCTACACCCCTTATTTAGATCAAGAATACCCATCTTTATCACTGAGTATAGTTTTAGATGGCTACCTCATATTTGATGACTATATCTTGGGTACTCTTGGATTACTAGATCCCATCGCCTACCTTTGCTTGATGGCCAAACCTCCTGTCTGGCATATACGTACATATTGTACCTTTAATGCTTAAAAACCATTTATTAGTGGAAAGGCACAGTTAACCCTGTGTTTTGATGATTACCAGATTTAGGATGGTGTCTGTCACAGTGGGGTCATTCAGGTTGATTGTGGATTCCAGCGCTGTCAGCTTGATAACTATCAGCTTTTTTTCTAGTGAAAACATAAAAACAGACAAATAATAGATTAAACAATAAGTAGACTGTCTGTATTCTCATATTTTAACAGTCATTCTGAGATGAGAATTACTCACTGCTGTAGCACATAAAGGGAAGTCTGTCTTTACAGTAGTTTTCAACCATCTCTCCGTTGTGGTTAGCATCAAAAACACAGACAGCGCAACTCTCACTGAGATTATTAGGATGTCCGGGTACCCAGTTTTCGAATTTGGATCGAGAGCGGTCAGACCACGAGCTCCAGACGCTTCTGTAAAGGCCAGTCCAGACAATCCGTCTATCTCCCACCTCTTGCTGAAGCTTGGAGTTCTCATGGTCGTTTCTAACACATGCCAGGTCAGTGTAGTTCGCCCTGCAGTACGTCCGAGCTTCCCACCAATTCATTTCATAGTGGATGAAGACGTATTGCTGGGTGGTGTTGTCTGACGTGTCTGAAAATAAGACTTGGACACCTTTAGTATTCTGCTTTTTAAGACACATTGAAGAGGGTAGGTCTGGACTGTTATATATAAAGACCCAACATGAATCTGCCTTGAGCTCAGGACTAAGAAAGATTCAGAATAGTTAAAGTGGCAAGGAGAATCTTCCTTTAAACAGACAGAAACCTTGAGCAGAACCAGACTCAAGTTGAACAGCAATCTGCCAAAACTGTGGTGGGGAAGGAAAGGGATGGAGGGAAGAGCAGAGAGAGAAGAGGGAGATGGAGGAAGAAGGGAGAGAGAAATGCAGAGAGAGAGTAGAGGGAGATGCAGAAAGAGAGAAGAGGTTGATACACAGAGAGAAAGAAGAGGGAGATGGAGGAGGAAGGGAGAGGGAGATGCAGGAAGAGAGAAGAGGGAGATGCAGCGAGAGAGAAGAGGAAGATGCAGGAAGAGAGAATAGAAAGATGCAGAAAGAGAAAAGAGGGAGATGCAGAAAGATTAAAAAAAATATGCAGAGCAACAGCGATGTACATGATAAATGTATGACAAATCCAAATCCATCCCTCTGTTTTTAATATGCAGAAACTGGCAATATGGGCAACAATATGTGAAGAATCAGCAGTAACAGTGGTTTATAATTCATTCACTGATTGGAATCAGCAAGCCAACAAAAAATAAACTTACTGTTTATGAATCTGTTGGTACAGACAAAGGCAAACCGTAACGAGCAGTTCTCATCATGCCAGGTACCTTGATGGAAAAAAGCACACAGTTTTCCTCGTTTTCTTGTGGCATCCGGCTGACTTGAGTTCCATTTCCTAAATTTATCCTCCCCCTCTCCATAGAAGCCTCGGTCTGACAGAGTCCACTTCCAGGCTGAGCGTGAGTCATAGAACCCGATCCAGACCTTCCTCTCATAGCCGCTGCCCACCGCTGCGATTAGACGCGTCATGTCCTTCGTGTTGTCGATGGTAGCCAAATCAGAGAACTTTTCTCTGCAGTAATCTCGGGCTTCATGCCAAGACTTTGGTTCATCAATGAATTGGTAGTCATGAAGGCATGAACAGAGACCTGAAAACCAGACAGATATATTAGCTCTCTCCAAAGAGGGTTTAAGGCACTCTTAGAAATTGTGTGTTTTATGTTGGACAACCATATGGTTAAAGCTAGATTGACGACTAGAATTTCCTTTGTTATAGGGTGCGCTAAGAGTGGTCTGAAGTTGGAACAAATATGGGAACGCTTCTAAACAGGATCCAGACACACCCCTGTCTTCTCATTTTAAATGGACTTAGGCAATATGGAAAACTGTTCTGAGGTCAGATGAACAAAATTTAGAGTTGTAACGTTACTGTTGTGATAAGGTTTACAATCAGGGCTACTTGTGTTGGGCTTTGAAATAAACTCGATGCCCCATGCAGTCTTGATCCTGTTCAGGTTGATCTGCTCTACGTAGATTGAAGCGTTTTGGCAGAAAATAGACTCAGCACATATCTTGAATGGCATAGCATGGAGTAGTACTTCTGGCACAGGTTTGAGACAGACCAGAGCACATGCTGTTGAATTGCTAAGATTGAAATGGGGTGATTTACTCCAAAGCGCTTGGAGCACAGGAGTATGTGGAATTTGAGGGTAAGATAAAGGCAAAAGTACAGCAAATCAGTTTTTACTTGTGCCAACTTGCACTGTAACATGTACAGCCCATGTGTAAACCATCTCCACAAATTTATCCATGGTATTTTTTTGTACAGAATCTGGATAAAAGCTTAAAATTAAGTGATTAGTACAATGTCTAATATTCTTGGGTTTAAAAACAATGGAAATTCTAAGCATAACACTCATTAAACATGCAACCATTGCATACTCTAAGATTTCCTTGAAATCTGGTTCAAATTTACATCACATTTGAATGCATACTGGCCACAACAACAACCAATCAGGACTAAAGTTAAAGAACAAGAAGAAAAAACTATGTCTGCTTTCAGGAAACAAGTATTTTATGCGTTGATGCATTATTACGAATAGGGCTGCAAACAAAAACACCAGATGCTCCCCAAGTTCAGGTAACACTTGTCCTGGTTGTTCAATTAATTTTATCTGGATGCAAAAAGACAACGTTTTGGTTATTGACTCTTTTCTACCATGGATCTCATAATTCAACTCACTTTTTTCCCAGCTTTTGAGAGCAAAACTTGATGAGATGAACATCAGGGATCCTGGCCCAACCTTACTCTATCTACGGGGGCAGAGAATCTAACCTCCATCCATACCCTACTTATGTTTTGACATAAAAACTAGACTTTATGTTACGACATCTTTAATCGTTTATTTCTTTGGGAAAACTCAGTCTTATAAAAACCCCTTCTGATAGCTTTGACCCAGTTGAATTACTTTTGAACAACCACCTCTGTTACATACAGATCACATACTTTGCGTGGGAAGTGGCATACGCCAATTTAAGGTCTCATTTTGCGCTAATAAACAGACCCCTGGCCGTGCAGATTAATGTTTGGAATTGAATGTACAGGCTGCTATCATATTTTCAACATGCTTTCTCATCACACTGTATTGAAATGACCTTGTATTCACTGTTTAACATTACCATGTTATCAAAAGCTTGTTAGCAAAAATAAACTACATCAAAATAGGGGTATGTGAGATTTTAGAAATGTCTTTTTTTTTTTCCTTGGAAAAACAGTATTCATGCAAAAATGAAATATTTTCAATGAAAAATCAGTATAAGTTCATATTTAGTAGTCTATTCAATATCAATAATACTAAAAAAAAACCCAGTCCCCTCTGTGACAGGATGGATTGAACCACCTAATTATGATGCTGATAACTATTTTTGTGTGCACAAATCTTTGTTCATAATTAAGGTGATAATTTCTTTTTTTAACAGGTTTTTAGTTCTGTTTTTATTTCCAGATAGTTCAAGAAAGACTGCTACGAATGAGCTGTTGGAGTTTTAAATGGTTTTGTGCCAGTCCTGTCACTGTTTTCACCACATTAGTTTAAATACCCATAGTTGTGAGAAGATTTGCCATGAATTTAGTCATGGATTATTAACATTTGAAATGTTCAGAAAAAAAAATAGGTGTTTGAAATTTGAAAGTGCTTATCAGTTCCAGAAATTAATAAATCAGATAGTGATATCACAACACTGTCCGACATCTCTTTTTTTCCCAACCAAAAATGATTTGTGCTGTTTAGAGGGTACTTGGCTGAAAAGATATTTCACAGGGGGGTACATCACTGAAAAAATGTTGAGAACCACTGAACTACATCACACTTTAAGGTGGAAACTGACCTGATAGTAGAAGAACAAGCAGCATGGTCCCTCCTGTACCTAACGATGAATATTACATTGAAATAAATATTAACGTGAAAATCAGCTAACTTTTTTACCATTAGAGACAAGATTAATTTCATTTTCAACTAAAAAATGTTGAGATGAATTGTCGACTCATCTACATGTGACTGTTGGAGGTCATGAAAACCACGTCAGAGTTTATTAAAAAAGTAAAATGGGACACTTTAATTGTCTTCAAGTCAATATTCTGTAGCATATTTCTTACCAGGACACGCTGGCCTCCAGAACGGAGACATCACCAATCCTCTACTTCTTTATCTCAATCTCATTAAACCTGCAAATGTCCCAACTCTGCTTTCTACATCCCTCCTTCCTTCATCATCTTCTTATCCTCTCTCTTGACAGAAAATATGCATAGAAGACATGCAAAGCACTGACCATCCCAACTTATGACTGATGTAATGTGATCACGTGAACCTTTTGAGACGCCACAAACTGAAGTCTCCATTAAAGCATCTTTGTCTTTTTATAATGAAAATGAATAAGCAAATGGGATTGACAGAGGTCTATTTTCAGAGTTAGTGATAAATTTATTAACTGTGATAACTGTTGAAGCTGCAGCGATGCATCCATGGCTTATAAAAGGTTTGCTTGTGCTGAACTCAAATATGCAAACCAGATGTAAAGAAACACAAACTTATCTCAGGCAAAAAATGAGCTATCATGAGGTGACATGTGCTTCCTGGTTTGGATAGGCAAATATAGATTTGAAATAACATCCAGACATGGAAGTTCACAACAGTAGGCTGATAACTTTATTTCTGTTGTTGTTAATTAGGAGGTGCATTGTCAGGTGGTATTGAGACATCCCTCTCTTCAACATTTAAACATTTACTGAAGTAGTGCTTGGGTTCTGATACTTCAAGTCATTATTGAACTACACAAGTAGAAGAGAACATCACCTCGATGGAAGCATGTTGCTCCAAAACTTCTATGTACCTCTTGGTATTAATAGTGCCTTCACAGATGTGCAAGTGACCCATACCATCGGCACTAATACACCCTCATATGATCAACAAGTGTAGAGAACAATCTGGACGTTCCTTTTCCTCGTCGGCCCAGAAGATTCAGCCGACATATCTCAAAAAACAATTTGAAATGTGGATTCATCAGATCACAGCACACTTTTCCACTTTAGGCATGAAGAAGTTGGCAGTTTGTCTAGATGGTAATGTGTGGGTTTGCATGGTTGAGTTGTAACTTAGATTTGTCAGGTCAGATATGGGAGCATATGCTTGGTCCTCAACTGCTCTGGCCTCCTGATGACCAGCACCGGGCCCGGCCCGTGCCCCATCTCTTATCTTCCCAGCTGACCCTTCAACGATGTAGTCAGCTGCCCATGGCCACCCCTGGCATCTGGACCAGCCCATCAGGTCCTGGGCATGCAGTATGCAGTGAGCTGGATCAGTGCTGGTGTCTTTTAAAATGCTGCTGCCATTACTATACGAAGCAGCTGACCCTTCCCATCCCCGCTCTCCTGAGCGCCAGCATTGGACACAAGGTCTCGCCTACAATACCCAAAGATGCATGGAAGAGCAGTCGTCATAAAGGATTCCAGTCGGCAACTCCGCCCAACAGTCAACATCCAGGCCTCACAAGAGTATGCTAAGACAGAAGGACCAAGGACCGAAAGACTCTGATACTGGGAACACTTGCTCAGCAAGCCCATCACCCCATGCTAGTCCAAGTCACCAGCTGATCTCAGCCTCGCAGTCAGCAAATCAATGGATTATGATGCCAAAGTAGGTGAACTGCTCTACAACTTCTATGCTCCCACCATGCTCACACATCCATTTGGGAAACCTTCAATACACAGCATTTGGGGAAGGGCAAAGCCTTTGAAAAAAAACTTGGAGGGTGATTGGTTGAACGTTCTATCTGTCACACATTTACGGGCCAATCAGAGCAACAAAACGTGACGTAGCCACTACCAAGCTGTGCCTGCACCCCTTCTGACTAGGCTAAACTCCATAATGAACTACAAAACGTGAACCATGGCGAATATAGACATGTCAGTACACAGTACTCACTGCTGTGCTTTGTTCTTCTTTTAACGAAGAAATGTCGTCAAGTTCTGATAAAACTGGTGCTTTAGCAGCATCAACGCAAATGTCTTCCGCCATTATTGCACCGGCCACTTCTTGCCGCTTGTTTACGTCACATCTCCGCCATGCCTGAAAGTACTAACCCTCGACACTGATTGGTCCTGTCACTTTCTAGCCAGGCCCAAATGGTTCAGACGGGAGCTTTGCAAATGGATTCGCCAGTGAGAAACAAGGAAACGGGGGTATCCATCTACTTTGCAAGGTTATAAATGCACAGTTCTTTGTTTTGGCCCAGGAGACATGTATCTCTGATCTAGACACCACTAAATGATGAGTAGATGTGTGGGAATAAACTGAATAAAGTACACCATCACTGCTTTGTATCCCTTCCTGCTGCAGAGAAGCAGAGAAACTTGGACACTGTTAAAAGCACCAGTGCATTTATGAAGTTTGCTTTATTGCACAATAAAATGAGGTGGTAATATTGTGTGATTTTGTGGACCTCTTGCCAAAGTTTAGCCCCATCTTTGATGAAACTTCTGCAACTGTTAGCTGATTTCTACCTTGGATACACAAACAATTTAGGGATGTATTTCAAAAGGTGTACATTGTGATTTAAGTAGTAGTTTAGTGGTTACAGTTTGATACCTTTAAATTTAAATGGACGACTAAACTTCATCCTGTTTGGTCTTTATAGGCTTGTAAAAGTTTCCACACATACACCTGTCACATGCTCTCTAACTTGAATCTGAAACAGAGGAACTGATTTTGTTCCAGTCATTAAATGAACTAGCTGTAAAAAACGACTTCTCTTTTATTAAAATGTGACATTAGTTTCTAGTTTAATATCACAGTTGGGAGGTTTTCTTTTGGCTTTATTTTAGTGAAAGGCAAGTCAATAATCCTCTTATCTGAAGTTAAACATGTCAAAATAAACATGGCATAAACACAGGACATTTGTAATGCAATGCAGAGCTGCAGCATTCCTCAGGTCAGTCTACTTTGTTTGTTTCAGGTGTGTCATAACTGGAAAATCTTAACCATTGGACTTAAAAACCACACCCGTGAAGCAAACACTCTCCTTCCCTGTGTGAGAGCTACTATTATGTATTCCCATGACCATATGTTCCCACACAAAGCACCTGTCACAACCTGTGAGGGTAAAACTACCAAAACAGACACTAATAGTGGGTTAAAATGAGTGTTTTAAGGTAAGATAGTTGGCAGTCAGCAGAAACAAGAGCTGGGCTCTGCAGAGGAGAGGGAGGGGCCTAGCTGATGAATAACTGTGTTGACGTTACATTTTCCTGTTTCACAGCTAGCCCTGTCATGTATTCATTATCATTCATACAGCAGGAGTGTCACCTGCTCTGCCGTCACTGAGGAGGACGAGTGTGGCCCAACAGCTTCAGAGACTGTAAGTACGAGAAAAACATTAAAACAATAGACATTAAAATTAATCCATCGTTAAAGCTGATATTCACATTGTTCAGGAGGAGGTCAAGGCACTTGGTCAGTCTGCGTTCCTGCAAGAATCCTAAAAATATGCACATTTGTGTTGGCATAGCTTTTTGGATTAGTTGTACTGGTTCCACTTTGGTCTTAGTGGGGTTAAAGTTGTTGATTCTTTTCTCTGATTTATAAAAGTACAGTGCTGCTATACTCTAAAACAATGATACTCAACATGCGGCTCTTGAGGCACCTGTGGCTCTTTTGTGATGATTTGTGGCTCTTTTATGCCTTTATTTGAAATATTTTTCCCCCAGAAAACCTTAAATAGGTGAACTTTAACCTCAGAAATTATACATTGCAAGTAACATTAATCAGTTTGTTTCCCACTCTTGTACAGTCAGCTTAAATTGTCAACATTTATTTTTCGTTTGTATATCCATTGCCCTTGTTTGCAATTTTTCCCCCTTTTTTGCTACTTTCGATCTATGTTACAGCTTTTTAAGCCCAAGTTTTCCACTTCTTTTGCCCCTTTTCACCAGTTTTTTTCTTTCTTGTCCTGCTTTTTTGCTTTTTGCAATTTCTTTCCAGTTTTTTGACTATGTTTTGCCCCTTCTCATCCATTTATGCCACCTTCTTCCATTGAATGCCATTTTTCCTTTTTTGGCCACTTTTGTCCATTTAAGTCTATTTATACTCTTTTTTGCCACATTTTTACTGTCTTTTGACAATTTTTTCCACCTTTAACTCCTTTTCAATCAATTTTGCCACTTTTTCTCCCCATTTTTGCCAATTTTCACCCATTTTTTGCCACTTCTTTGTCAGTTTTTGACCATTTTGCCACTTTTATCCAGTTTGGTCTCTTTTCATGCATTTTGCCACATTTTTCCATTTTTATCTCCTGTAACTCTTTGTTGTTATCAATTTTTTGCTAATTTTCACCAGCTTGCTTTTTACTATTTTCTATTTTTTTCCCCTTTTTTGCCATTTTTTTGCCCCCTCTTGCACATTTAAGCTGCCTTTTGCCCTTGAATGCCACTTTTGCCCATTTGAGTTACTCATTTTGCCACATTAACTGTATTTTGACCATTTTTGCCACCTGTAACTTATTTATCAATTTTTGCCACTTTTTCTTCCCATTTTTTCTGACTTTCACCCATTTTTTGCTACTTTTTGACCATTTCACCACTTTAACTATTTTATCGCCACTTTAACCCATTTTCACCACTTATACTGTGGCTCTTGTAAAGGTTTTTCTTTTTTTTAAATTTGGCTCTTTGGTTGAGGTGGGTTGAGTAACACTGCTCTAAAATGTTAAAAAGGCTTTCAACAGCAGTTTGAGCTCACAGTCATTAATATGAGTTTCCTACAAATGCAATTATGAGATTACCTGTGCGACTATGACCACAGCAGGTTTGATGAGTCAGCTTTCCTCTGTTGGTAGTAGACTTAATGGAATTTATCAATGAAGAGTATAAAGACTGCCTAATACCCAAAAAGCTGGGATGTTGTGTAAAATGGGAATACACACAAGATATGGAGATTGGAAACTCAATGGCCTTTATCTCCAAAAACAATCTGAATTGGGAGCTCACTGACCACAGCCAACTTTTCCACTCTTCATCAGTCCATCTCAGATGGGCTTGGGCACAGAGGAGTTGGTGGCACTTCTAAATTTTGTGATCTATGCCTTAGACTTTGCATTGTAGAGTCTTCAACTATATTTGTTGATGCAGCAGCATTGTATTGAATGAGTTTCTGAAGGGTCCCAAGTCCATGAGCATTCAGTGTTGTTTTATTCAGAACTATCTCCAGATTCTGTCAATCCTTTAATTATCATGTGGAGTGGACTGTAGATGCTGAATTCTCCTTTCAATTTCACATCTAAAACATTGCTTATAAATTATTTGACTTTACCCACACAGTCTTCCACAAAGTGGAGAGCCTGAAAGGCTCAGGCTTGCGCCTTTTATACCCACTCATGGTGCTAACACCTATAACCAATTGATCTACTTACCTGTGAAGTTTCCACGTTTTTTTTAAGCCCACAACTTTCCCAGTCTTTTTTTTTTGCTTCTGTCCCAAGTTTTATGGAATGAGTTGCACGCATCAGAGTGTGTTCGTATTTATCATCAGCTTATCAAAATGAAAGTAAGATATCTTGTCCTAGTGTGGTATTCAGTTGAACATAGATTGCAAAGGTTTTGCAAATCACTGTATTCTGTTTGAACTCACATTTGAGTCCATTCACCATCAAAAATAATGGTAATAAATAAAGAAAAGAAGTGCTAAAATGTAAGCAAGTGTTGCTCAAAAGTACTGGTAAGCAGTGTTTATCACTTATAAACATAGGCTACTTAGCTAGGCTAGCTAGCTAGCTAGATCATTGGTCTGACTGTAGCTTCATACATGCTAAAACTTTCAAAATGAAATTGCATTAAACTTTCAGTTTGGTTGGGTGAGGGCTGAGGTAAGGGTTAGGATACCAAAAGTTAAAAGTAAAAACCTTAACTGCAAAATTAAAATATAGAAAGTCTAGTAAACCTTAATGTTGCAAATGTAGCTTATGTAGCTCTGTTGGCTGTGTAAGCTACGTAAATCGGAGCTGCATAGCTAATATAGCTAAAGCTCATGAAGCTTATGGATATCAAGATTAATTAAGCTACAATGCTAATGTTGGCTACAGAAGCTAAGTAGCTAATTTATCTATGTAGCTTACATAGCTGCATTAGCTTTATCTATGTTTGCTAAAGCTCAGGTTGTTAATGCTAACTTATCTACACTGGCTTATGTAGCGAATGTTAACTATGTTGCTAGCATAGCTACATTAGCTTTAGGTAAAGTGGACTATGGTGCATGTATCTACTTTTAAAAGAGGTTTATACTAACCTTGCAAAGCAGATGGATACGCCCATTTCCTTGTTTTACTGGTGAATCCATCTTGTTAAGCTCCCATCTGCACCCGATTAGAAAGTGACAGGACCAATCAGCAATGAGGGGCAGTACTTTCAGGCACGGCAGAGTCGTGACGTAAACAAGCAGCAGCAAGAGGCGGTGCAATTATGGCGGAGGAGCTTAGCGTGGATGCTGCTAAAGCACCAGTTTTATTGGAACCTGGTAACAATTCTTCGTTAAAAGAAGAACAAAGAACAGCAGTGAGTTGTTTTTCTTCAAAAACAACAAAAGTCGAGTACTTACATGTCTATAGTCGCCATGTTTCGTGTTATTCCCAGGAGCTGCGTGTTTTGTTGCTCTTATTGGCCCGTAGAGGTGTGACAGACGGAACATTCATCCAATCACACTCCGAGTTTTTTCAAAGCCTTCGCCTTTTCTCAAATGTTTACTTTTGAAGCTTTCCCAGATGGATGTGTGAAACACATCCATCTGGCGTGTCAGGTTAGGTTTATACATAATTTACACCCCATGTTAGACCTCTGATCTCTTTTCAGTTTTATTTATGGCACTTCCTTTAGGACAGAGATGGCGTCTCACATTACTGTGAGAGGGAACCTCTGAAATATACAGTTTGGAGTCCTGACTGTCTTGACTAAATGTCAAAGTCTGAGTAGGCTATGCTGTTTACTGAATCAAAATTAAATCAGTGAGTTCAGATCAACAGGATGCTGCTTTATTTTAAGAAAGCTTTCCCCCCAAAGTTGGCTGTTTCTTACCTCTTGCTATGGCTGTTTTTCACTGCTTTCAGAATTTATGCTAAGCTAACAGACTGCTAGCCACTACCTCTCACTGAGGAGGCAGGAAAGGCTTATCTCTTCGAATGTTAAAATCTTGAGTCAGCAGTAGCTCTGAATTACTCCTTGTGTAATCTCTTTCACTTTCAGGTCACTTTTCTTGACCCTGAGCTGTAAGCTAGCAAGTTTATGACTTAGGTAGCAGCTGCTCTTTAGTGTTACCAGTTCAAGGGGAATATTTAACTACATAGACTGTTTTGAGAATGTAGTTTATCAAATTTGTTTTGTAGCTATGTGGTTTCACTTTTTATTAGCTTGCTAAAATCTTAAACTCTAAAATTATTGACCTGTTCTACAAACCATCTCTTTAAATGTAAAAAAATTAAGAATAAGCCATAAAAATATTGTGGACATAGATATGATGAGTGGCCTATAGTCGCAAGTAATATCTTTACCAGCATACTCAATTATTTCTGTTTTCTACACTGCTGTTACAAAAAACTACACCTTTTAAACTAGTATTCCCCCAGGTTTAGATAAAATAAAGTTGCATCCAAATTGTAGTATAGAAGGATAAATTTCACATATTGGTAGGCCCTGGAAAGAAGAGTTTAATAGCTTTAGCTCAAGATCTCAAGTGTTTCCTAAATTTTATTTTAGGGAGAATTTTAATAGAAAATTTGGTTGAATTGTTAAAATAATGCCTTTGTCTTACAGTGCTGTGAAAAAGTTGTGTTTTCTTTTTGCATATTTGTGACACATAAATGTTTCAGACCATCAAACACATCTTCATATTAGACAAAGATAACCCAAGTAAATACAAAATACAGTATTTTTTGAATGATGGGTGCTTTTATCGAGGGGAAAACCCATCTAAACCTACCTACTCCTAGGGGAAAGAAAAAAAAAAGTCACTGGTGTGTATCAGTTTGGAAAGGGTCACAGAGACATTTCTAAGGCTCTGGGACTCCAGCAAACCACAGGGAGAGCCATTATCCACAAAAGGAGAAAACTAATAGTGATGAACTTTACCAGAAGTGGTTGGCCTCACAAAATTACTCCAAGAGCAGAACAGCAGGTTATCCAGGAAGTCCCAAAAGAACCCAGATCAACATCTAAAGGCCTGTAGGCCTCACTAGACTCAGTTAAGATCAGTGTTCATGATTCAACAACTAGAAAGAGACTGGGCAAAAATGGGAGAGTTCCAAGACCAAAACCACTGCCAACCAAAAAGAACACAAAGGCTCATCTCACATTTGACTAAAAAACATCCTGATGATTTCTTAGACTTTGGGAAAGTATACTGTCAACCGACAAAAATAGAACTTTTCAGAATGTGCACGTCCCATTGCATCCGGAGTAGAATGAATCATTTCATTCAAAGAACATCATACCAACAATCAAACATGGCGGTGGTAGTGTGATGCTCCAAGATCTTGACAACTTGCCATGAACCAAAAAATCCAGAGGGAGAATTTTGGGCCATAAGTCTTTTAAAAACCAAAATGAAGGTTAAGAGTGGCCTAGTCAAAGTATGGACTTAAATCTGATTGAGATGCTGTGGCATGACCTTAAACAGGCCGTTCATGTCGGAAAACCTTCTGATGTGGCAAAATAACAATTTGGCAAAGAAGAGTGGGCCAGATTTCTTCCACAGCAATGTAAAGGACTCATTGGAAGTTATCTCAAACACTTGCTTGTTGTCCTGGGTTCTTTTGTGATCTCCTGGATGAGTTGTCGATGCAGTCTTGGAATAATTTTTGTAGGCCGGCCACTCTTAGGAAGGTTTGTGGATAATGTCCCTGTGGTTTGCTTGAGGCTCAATGACCATTAAGCCTACTTCACTTTGTCAGACAGGTTCTAAAAAGGGTCCCAGAACCCTCCAGTATGGCAGATTAAAAACAATCCTACATAAAAGAGTGCACCAAAATTCCTTGACAATGGTGTAAAAGACCCATTGGCCTTTTTTCTAATGCTTACTTGTTGTTCTGGTTTTTTTGTGACCTGGATGAGTCATCAGTGTGCTCTTGGAGTAATTTTGATGGGCAGGCTACCCACGGAAGGTTTACTACTGTTCCAAGTTTTCCCCCTTTGTAGATAATGGCTGTCACCGTGGTTTGCTAGAGTCCCAAAGATATTTCAGCCTACTTCACTTTGTCAGACAGGATCTAAAGACAGCCATACAATATGGCAGAGTAAAAAGTTGTAAAGAAGAGCAGGCCAAAATTCCTCAGCAGTGATGTGAAAGACTCATTGCCAGTTATTTCAAACGCTTGCTTGCAAGGATGGCACAACCAATTATTAGGATTAGGGTGTAGGTACCTTTTCCACACAGAGCCATGTAGGCTACAATAGTTTTTACCTTAATAAATGAAATTATCATTTAAAAACTATTTTGTATTTACTCTGGTTTTCTTTGTCTGGTATTAAAATTGTTTTATCTTAAACATTTAAGTGTGACAAACATGCAAAAAAAAAACCTACTTCTACTTTGATCATTTTTTGAGACTATGAGATCTAAATAAGTAGCAAGGAATTGTAGAATTATTATTTCTCACTTAAAGATAATTATAGGATTTTCCTGTCAGTGATTGGGTGTTGCTGCACTGGTGTAATTATGTGGATATTCTCTGTGGGAAGTGTGGGTGTGTCTGGTGTGAGTAGTTGGCTGAGAAAACACTGACTCATACACCTTGCACACCAAACAGTGTGGGGTTTAAGAGTCTTGAAATTCAAGCTGAGCGTAGTTTAAAAGCTGTTTACACGGGTTATTACATAATAAGAGGGTAGTTTACTGTTTTTACACAAAGACAGTGCAAATGCGTGATATTTTACTTCTTTTATACACAATACCTTTGGATATTCATGTTTATTCTCCACCTGTTTCCGAATGCATGCTCTGTCGATGTAAATCTCAACCTAAACTTCCTCAATGAAAGTTAGTTTTGCAAAACTGATCTGCTATTTCCCCTATTTTGCAGGCGATGGCTTCCCCAGGTAACATACTACCAGAAAAACAGTTCCAGTGCGCCATCTGCCAGGAAGTATTCACTGACCCGGTCACAACTCCCTGTGGACACAACTTCTGCCTTGCATGCATTCAAAGCACATGGGACAGTAGTGACGTCTGCCAGTGTCCCACCTGTAACAAATCGTTCAGCCCCCGGCCTGAGATCAGCATCAACACAGCCTTCAAAGAGCTGGCCGACTCCTTTAGGAATATCATATTCTGTTCATCTGCTTCACCGCTGTCGGCAGCGAAACCCGGAGATGTTGTTTGTGATGTCTGCGCGGCGACGTCCCTGCAGGTGAAGGCCTTAAAATCCTGCCTGGGGTGCATGACGTCGTACTGTGGGCCTCACCTGGAGCCCCACCAGAGAGTCCCAACCCTAAAGGTTCACAAGCTGATCAACCCAGCGAAGAACCTGCAGGAGAGGATGTGTAAGAAGCATGACAGGCTGCTGGAGATGTTCTGCAGGGATGAGCAGAAGTGCGTGTGCCAGTTCTGCACCGAGACCGGGCACAAAGGTCACAAGGCCATCAGGATAGAGGAAGAGAGTGGGGAGAGGAAGGTATGTTGATGTAGACCCTTAGAAACGATGGGATCCCCTTTTAACTCTTGGCAACATACTTTTAAGGAGTCTTTCATTCATGTTTTTGGTCTGGCTGTTCAGGTCCAAATGAAGAAGACCGAGGCCGATTTTCAGCAGATGATCCAGGAACGACTGAAGAAAGTGGAGGAGATCAAGAACTGTCTGAAGCTCAGCACTGTGAGTTAGTGAAGACTAAAATCAGCTCTGATTGCTGTGCATTGTCAGCTCAGGAGTCCATAACTTTAATGTTATCTGTCAGCAGAATTAGTAAAATACTACTGACCATACTTTCATGAAATTTGGAGGACAGTTGTAGCATGGCTTAAGGAAGAATACAGTCAGATTTGAGCCATCTGAACAAGTATTTATAGGAGATATTGATCAAAACTGAGGCCTTTACATCGTCTTTCTAATTAAGAAATGTAGTCTTGCCTGGTTTGGTTACAATAAGGATCAGTTATTTCTAAAAAAAAAAAAAAAGTCAAATTAAAAGATGCATTATGATAGCAGGATTTGCAGTTAAACTGCAATGGCAACCCATTAGTAAACATAATGCGATTCAGCTAAAAGCAATCAGTATTTAAAGGGATGTATCTACAACCCCAATTCTAAAAAGTTGGCACCCTTAGTAAAATAAACACACAAAAGCAACATATTAGCTGTTGAAACTGAGACATTTTACCATCACACACCTCTACTGTGAAGCCATGCTGTTGTGATGGATGCACCATTGTTGTGCTGAAATAGTCAAGGCCTTCCCTGAAAGAGACAATGGGAGCATATGTTGCTCTAAGACCTGTATCTTCTTTTCAGCATTGATAGCGGATGTGTAAGCTGCCCACACCTTAGGCACTAATGCAACCTTATACCATCAGAGATGTAGATGTGAATGGCTCCTGTCCTCTTGAGTCTGCAGGATACTGCATCTGTGTTTTCCAAAAAGAATTTCAATTTTGATTAATGTGACCACAGAACAGTTTTCCATTCTGCATTTGGCCATTTTAGAAGAGCTTTAGTCCAGAGAAGGCGTTTCTAGATAATTTTGACATATGGACTCTTCTTTGCATGCTACAGCTTTAACGTGCTGTAGTGGATGGCATGGCCAACTGTGTTGACACACAACAACTTTTGGAAGTGTTCCTAATCCAATGCAGTGATTTCAAATAAGGGATCGTGTCTGTTTCAATGCAGTGCCACCTGAGGGCCCAAAGATCACCATAATCCGGCACTGACCTTTGTCCCATTTCCTTTAGCACAGAGATTTGTCCAGATTCTCTGAATCTTTTGATGATATAATGTCCTGTAGATGGTGGGATATTCAAAGATTTCACAATTTTACTTTAAGGAACGTTTTTTTCTGAAATTGTTTGACAATTTTTAGAAGCAGTGTTTTGCAGATTGTTGAATCTTTGCCCATCTTGAATTAATGAATGAATCTTTACTTGATAAAGACTCTACCCCTCTAAAATACTCTTTTAAAAAACCATTCATGTTACTGACCTGTTGAAAATGACCATAATTAGTTGTAAAATGCTCCTCCAGCTGGTTTGTAATGGGTACCACTTACTTTTCATCTTTTTGTTGCCTGTCCCTACTTTTTTGAGTTGCTGTCATCAGATTCAAAATGAGCTAATATGTTTCATAACATGGTAAAACGTCTCAGTTTCAACATTAGATGTGTTGTTTCTGTTCTATTGTGAATAAAATGTGGTCTGTCACTAACATTGTACACAGTGTCCTAACTTTTTTGGAATTGGGTTTTTATTATTTTTTGATATTGATGAAAAAATCATAAATTGTTATCACATTCTTTATTGCTGTTGTTAGTAATAGTTGTCTCCTCAGGTTTTGCAAATAGCATTTAGGAAATAATACGCAAAGTCAGCTAAAGAATGTTGTTAAAGGTACAATTCATAGCTTTCTTCCTTCCTACCTTCTACTTATCTCTCTGCTTAAATCTCCCTGTGCAGGTCAGTGCAGAGAAGGAGCTGAAGGAGAGTGACCGTCTCTTCACCTCTCTGGTCCGCTCCGTCCAGGAGAGACGAGCTGAAGTCGACTCGGAGGTCAGAGAGAAGCAGAAAGCAGCAGAGAGGAGGGCGGAGGAGCTGACCCATGAGCTGCACCAGGAAATCAACGAGCTTCAGAGGAGAAACGCTGAGCTGGAGGAGCTGGGGAGCTCTGAAGACCATCTGCATGTCTTACAGGTTACAAACAACCTTAAACTTTCTGCTTCACTCCTTTGTTGTAAAGTCAATAATATATTTAGTAAGGGTGTTGTTAAAAACATTGCATATTATCCCTTTACATTCTGACTCCACTGTTCAACTTTCTTCACTTTGTTCTTTTCTCTTTAGCGGTTGCCAGCTCTTACATCGCCTCCACCCTCCAAACAGTGGACAGAGATCGGCGTCCACCCTGAACTTTGTGTGGGAACAATGAGAAAAGCGCTGTCCAAACTAAACAATTCCCTGAAGAATGAACTAGACAGGCTTAAGAAAGAAGGTGAAGACGTTTAACAAGTCAAGAGCACTGACATGAATTCCTTATGTTTGCTTTTTATTACCACAACCACTCATCAAATATGACACAGATCAGTCCAAGCTGTGCCCAAATCCTGACTGAAACTGTGATCAAACTAATGGAGTGTTTTAATCTGTCTGACAGAGATGAAGAAGATGCAGAAATATGCAGGTAAGACCAGACACAATTCAATTGCTGGATATAAATCTAATGTTCTAGTGCACCTCAAAAAACTTTCAGAACAGTCAACCAATCAGGGCTGGTGTAGACCGCACTCTATTATGATGAAGACCAGTGGTTATCACCATGAGCTCAGCACTAGCAGTATTAAGTGGGAAAAACTTTCCCTCTAACAAGCAGGAATCTCGAGCACAACCAGACCAATGTTGACAGCCCTCTGCTTTAGCTGGAGATACTGTATGCTCAGTTTAAGCTAGTTTCTATTGGACCTTCCTCTGGTTGAGCAGTTTCATCAGACGCCAAAAAACAGAGTCTGCGTCTTCTTTCCTTTGATCTGTTTAACCTGTTTGACGCCTTCATTTTCCCTCTATCTATTCAAAGTGGACGTGGTTTTAGACCCAGACTCCGCCCATCCTAACATCGTCCTATCAGCTGATGGGAAACAGGCAGGCCGCGGCGAGCTGCTTCACATCGTGCCTGACAATCCTCAACGTTTTGACCCCGTCATCTGTGTGGTGGCAAAGAGAGGCTTCCTGTCAGGGAGGATCTACTTCCAGGTCTTGTACTGGTTTCATATAAATTACAAGTGGCAAAGTTGTGTGTGCAGTGTTTAATACCCTTTACTTCATCATCATCCAGGTTGAAGTGGGGACTAAGACCTTCTGGGACATCGGCGTGGTCAAGGAATCCGTCAACAGGAAAGGAATGATCACCTCCAAGCCGGAGAACGGCTACTGGACGGTTCGTCTGAGAAATGGGAACGAGTACCGCGCTCTGGACTCCCCTTCTGTGCTTCTTCCTCTCAAGGAGAAACCGCAGACACTGGGAGTGTTCATGGACTATGAGGAGGGGACTGTGTCGTTCTTTAACGTGGACGCTGGCTCTCACATCTACACCTTCACCGGATGTATGTTCTCTGAGAGGATCTTTCCCTTCTTCAGTCCGGGGGTTTGTGATGAGGGGAAGAATACGGCGCCGTTGATCATCGCCACTGTTAATCATTAGAAGTCGACAGTAAAATCTGTACTTCTAAGAGTCCATCCACAAAGATAATCCCTGATGTTTTTTTAAACTACTACTTGTGTTTTACAGACTTTATTGATCTTAATATTTGAAATTATGATAAACAAAAAATAAAACAGGGCTGTCAAGATTAATAACATCAATCACAATCAGTTAAGGTCCACAATTAGTACACACGTGGTATAAAATAAGTCCACCGCAGCTTCTTAATGTCACATTTCATTTTAAAAACTCACAGACAGCTCAGTGGACAAGTCAGAAGTCATCTGAACCATGTTTTATGAATCGTTTTCCTTTTTCCTGTTCACCTATTTCCTTTTCAATCCATAACAAATTCCTTTTTCTGTGGGGAAGTTCATGTCATAATCACTGATCTACCAGAAGTTCATTTTTGTCTTTCAAAATAAAAGCAGGTCTTTTCCAAACAGGAAGGTGACAACCCTAATGGTGCGTTTCAGTTAATCTAGGGCCTCAGAAATTCTGAGTTGCAAGGTAGATACATCATCACGAATGGGCCGGAAACTCTGATCATGGAATTCCAACTGGGACGACAACTTTGGTACCCCGAGTTACAAACTTGTAGCAACTGGAATAAATCAACTGGGATGCAAAATCCCCACCTCTGATATCCAGCTACCTATCAACTTTGCAATGTTCTAAACACCTTACAGCACAATAAATCTGTCTTTACAACAGGGACAGTGCTGCAAATCCACAGTTGTTTGTATGTTTTTGTCGTTGCAATAATGTGTAACACATACACTCCCCTCCAAAAGTATTGAACCAGTGAGGCCAATTCTTTTATTCAGATTCAGATTCAGACGACTCTATTAATCCCCGAAGGGCAATTCAGTTTACAGTTTACAGTTTATCTTTGCTGAAGACTGAAAACAAAAGATGAATATGAGACAAGAGATCATTGTTTCAGCTTTTATTTCCAGGCATTTACATCTGGACCTGATACACAACTTGGGAGATAGGTTTACATTTCTCATGTTAGCAAAAGTATTGGAACATGTGGCTGACAGGTATGTTTTGTTGCCCAGGTGTGTCCTATTACACTGATTATTCAAACAGGACTGAATGTCCACACTCAATTTCAGATTTGGGTTTTGCCTGTGTAGACTGTATTTATAGTTAGAGGTGTAACCAACACGACAACCAGAGAGCTATCTATGGGTGAAAAACAAGCAAATATGAAGCTGAGAGAAGATAGAAAATCAATTGGAGCCATTGATCAAATATTGGCCATGGCAAGTGCAACTATTTGGAAGGTCAGGAAAGGCTAAAGTTTGGAGAAAGAAAGGATCTGCTCATGATCCCGAACATACAAACTCATATGTGAAACACAGTGGAGGTAATGTCATGGCTTGGGTTTGCATGTCTTCCTCTGAGACGGGCTCATTAATCTACATTAATGATGTAACACATGATGGCAGCAGCAAAATGAACTCAGAAGTCCACAGAAACATTTGTCTGCCAATTTAAAGAAAGATGCAACCAAACTGATTGGGAGATCTTTCATCATTCAGCAAGATAATGGCCCAAAACACACTACCAAAACAACAAAGGAGTTCATCAGAGGCAAGAATTGGAAGGTTTTAGACTGACCAAGTCAATATCCAGTCTTAAACACTATAGAGCATGCGTTTTAGCTACTAGAGCAGAGACTGAAGGGAGTATCCCCCCAAAACAAACAACAAAGGAGTTCATCAGGGGGAAGAAGAGGAAGGATTTGGACTGGCCAAGATGATATCCAGACTTAAACCCTATAGAGCATGCAGTTTACCTACTAAAGCAGAGACTGAAGGGAATATCCCCTCGAAAACAAACAACAAAGGAGTTCATCAGGGGAAAGAACTGGAAGGTTTTAACCCCCCCCCCCCCAATAAATAAATAAATAAATAAACAAATAAACAAACCTCAAAGGAAAGCCTGGAAAAGCATCACAAAAGAAGAATGCCAACGTTTGGTGATGCCAGTGGGTCACAGGCTAGATGCAGGTATTGCAAGCAAAAGATTTGGAACTAAATATTAAGTCTTACTCACTTTATTCATCTTAATCCTGTCTGTTCCAATACTTTTGCTCACCCAAAAGTTTCATATTCATCTTTTGATGTCAAACCCAAATGTTTTCAGTCTGCAGCAAAAATAAAGGAATTGTCCTCACTATTCCGATAATTTTGGAAAGAAACGTGTAGGTTTTCTCTGTGATTGCAGATGGGTTAAATTGCCAGTGTAGTTGCCCAGGCTCTGTACCAAAGGCTTTTTCATTAGGTATCCTTTTGTTTAGAAAACAGGACAAAAAACACGTAATTTCTAATTATAGTAAAGTTTGCCCTATTTGATTTTTATACCGGCATTTCGATACTATATTTCATAAAGAGGGTACACATTTCTGCCCTGTGTTTTCTGGAGATAGAACTGATCTGAACTTTAACCAAAAAACATTACAAGCACAACTAAAAGACCAACTCATACTGACAGTATATATGTTATGCTTTAACCACCAGTGTTTACTTTAAAGCATGAACTTGAAGGAATGATCACAGCTGTGTTAAAATAATGCCTGACATGAGTGAGGTTTACCATGGACTAAATGGTTCAGGGATAGAGCTCATTTTGCAGCTCAGACCTTAAGGAGACATTGGTGCTACTTTTCTTTGAATTACTATTGTAACTAACTCTGATTCGTGTGTTTTTTGATGGTGATTTGTTTCTGAAATAAAGATTGTGTGCTCGTTTTTCTCTGCATCCAGCAGCCTTTACTGTTTTGCAAAAACTTTTGCATTTGCCTCTGCAGACCTTCAGTGTTTCCATGTGCTTTGCATTCTTAGAGGCTGCGCTGCCAGCCATGCAAGACGGCGGGAGGAAGCATTCAAAAAAACAATTCGACTCAAAATTTGAGCGACAAAATGCCCATTTTTGAAAAGGGTCAGGTTTTGACCAAAAGTCATGACTGTAGACCTGTCACCAAATTTGAGCAAAAAAAAAAAAAAAAAAAAAAATTGAAACGACTGTTTGTGATCTTCTAATGTGTATTAAATATGCTCTTAGTGATGGAACTTAAGTTTCATTTAAAAAACAGCAGATGCATCAGTCTTTCATCTCCATTTGCCACTTATATCATATTTTCACCAATTTTTGTTATATTTTTGCAACTTGTCAACCAGTTTTGCCTATTATAGCCATTCGTGCTGGGTTTTTTTTTTTTTTTTTTTGCCTATTTTTGCTACATTTCTGCAACTTTTGCCATGTTCACCCATTTTGTCATGCCTATTTTTGTAACTATTTAGCGTCTTGTTGCCCATTTCTGCTCCTTTTTGCAATATTTAATTTTTTTTTTTGCCTTTTTAACTATAATTTCCACACATTTTTTCTACATTTTGCCAATTTTTCAATGCTCTTAATTCATTTGTACTGTTTTATGCCCATTTTTGGCACTTTTCAACCATTATGCCATTTTTGGCCCATGTTTGCCACTATTTAACCACCTGATGCACATTTTTGTCACTTCTTTTTACCAATTTTAATCCCTTTTTGCTGCTTGTTTCCCATTTCTGTTCCTTTTTTTTTGCAATATTTCCATTTTTGCCGCTATTACCTTACTTTTTAATCATTGTTTTCCACATTTTTGCTAAATTTTGCCAATTTTTCAGTGCTCTCGACTCATTTATAATGTTTTATGCCAACTTTTGCCACTTTTCTCCAACTTTTAGCCCCTTTTCAGCTATTATGCCATTTTTGGCCCATGTTTGCCACTATTTAGCCACCTGTTGCACATTATCGCCACTTCTTTTTACCAATTGAAATGCCTTTTTTGCTGCTTAAGCCCACTTCTGACACAATATTTCCACTTTTTTGTCTTTTAAATCGTTGTTTTCAGACATTTTTGCGACTATTTGTCCATATTTCGATACTTTGAGCCATTCTTGGACCATTTTGCCACTTCTTTTACCCGTTTGTGTCCCTTTTTCACCATTTTTTGCTGTTAGACCGTTGAGAGACAATTAGCCGCAATTTTGGCCGCGATTTGTCATTAAAGAGATGTTTGGGTCCTGAGGTTTGACCAGTTAAGATCCACTGCTCAAAATAATTAAAGTAAGAGTTAAATGTAGAACTAACAGCACATTTTAGTACCAGTAAAAGCATCAGGCGTTCCTGGCTTCGTCCACAGGAGGCAGTGGAGCCTCCTCTCTCCTTTTGAGACGGTTGACGCCCAGGCTGCTTGTTCGTACGGAAGGAAGGAAGGAGAAGCCTCTCTCCAAGATGGCGGCGACCATAGACAACAGCAATGCTGTACAGGCGACAAAGAAAAAGCACCTCGGGATACCCGAAGCTGTGTTTGTGGTACGTAAACGCGGACATTTCTCACTCTGCCGCATGCCCATGGCAGAACTGGACCGTTGAATAGGCGCTTTGTGAACGTTTAGCCTCTGTGTGGGCGCGTCATGCTGGCTACATGCTAAGTTAGCAGGAGAGCTAGCTCCGTTAATCCTGCTGTGTGAGCAGACAGGGCGGCTGCTCACGTCCATCTATGGGCATCTCAGTGACAGTGAGCCAGAGGCTTCTTAAACACTCGGTACCTCAGTTCCTCTTAAAGCTTCAAAACTAAGTAATACGTTACCAAGAAACTATCAGGTTTTGCTTACAAATCTACTGCTAACGTCTAAATTAGCGTTAGCTTCTTTTTCATCTTCCCCCTATATTACTTGGGTAATATCGATGCATAAAAGTCTTGGTCAGACAGCATGAACAGATTATCAGACATGTTTTAATTTTATAGGAGGCACAGGTAGGACTTAAACACTGAAGGAATGTGAAATAGCATTAATACACAGGTGTCACAGTGATCTGTAATACAGGAGCATCCCAAAAACTATGATACCCGGCTTACAGCTGCTGAAACAAGAACAGAAAGTAACCAAGTAATGCACAAGTCCAATAAAAAAACTATTTCTGATGCCAAAATATCAACCCTCTGAAAAAGTATGTTTATTTCTACAATCATTTCTTGTTCTGGACTCCTTTGCCCTGATAGCAGTCTTCAGTTAGTCTGTGTTTTAGACTGTGAACTCCTTCTTGACAATACCACAAAGCCTCTCAGCAGGGTTCAGGACAGGCCAGTTGGCCGGCCAGTGAAACACGGTAATACCATGGTCAGCAAACCAGTCAGTGCTAGTTTAGGCTTTACTGTGGGCAGAAGCTAAGTCCTGCTAGAGAGGAGTGCTCTAAAATCTCCTGGTTGATGGTTGCACTGACTGACTCTGGACTAGGATTGGGCGGTATCCTTTTTTAACACCAAACCTTCCCCAAATCTGACCAGGGTTTAAAGTCTTACCTCTGGGTGTACAAAACCCACGTTTAACAAGCATTTGCCTGCGTGTACATGCGAGCAGAGCACACACATCTGCATACGCTTCATTCATTCCTTTAACAAAAATCTTTTCGCACTCTCCCTCCCTTTGTACGTGAAAGTGCTTTGAGTCGTCACACAACTGCAGCAACACTATACAAGCTCAAGTCAATTAGCTATTTTTCAATATGATTTTCTTGATGGTTTATTTCTCAATGGGTGTCTAGAAATGGATGAAATTGTTAGACAGTAAAAGTAATATTAACCAACCAGTGTCAAGTGCCGAGCAACGCCCTTGTAGGTTGATGCATTAGTCACAATCGTCATCAGCCAAAATAGTTGTTATATAATATAGTAGGGCTGTGAGAGACAGAAATAAGAACACAAGACAAAATTATAATTTTAAAAAGTGTCACAGAAAAGGCACAAATTAGTCAATATAAACAAGCAGAATGCAGTCAAGCTGGTAGCTATAAATTTCCATGTGGAAGACCACAGTTCCCAACACTTCCTGTACTTAACAGCGAATGTTTGACCAATTAATGTCATTTAAAGACAGTTGCTCTAAAAGACAAGGAAGTATTTAACATCAACTCAACTTGAAGGCACATGGTGTGCTCAGATATTTAATCTAAGGGACCACTGATTATCAGGCTGCTCAGTTATCATGGTCAATATTCGGCATTTTTGATTACTATCTATATTTAAAACTGTGCTTCATTGGCTCTGCTGCAAGATGCATCATCTCTTTTGGCTCTGCTTTCTTTCTCCACAGTCACCCTAATAGGGCTGGCAAATAATCACGAATTGGATTAAATCGCAATTTGGCATGCTTCAATTTTCAAATCACAGACAGTGGATTATGTCTTTAACCTGAAAAATGTCACAATACCAGTTTGGTACAGTCTTTTATGCTTTACACATTATTCAAACATTCAAGAGTCTTTCTTCGTCTTCTTTTTTTTTGAACAAAAATCCTACTTTTCATGCTTATGTTTTTATTTTTCTTCAGCAAAATGAGAATTTTAGAAATGATCATCCCCTTCAATATAGCAAGGGAAACCAAATTGGCGATCCGAACCAAAATTACAGTAAGATACTTTATAAATTGTTTATCCCTACTTTAACTTATCTAATATTGTGCTTCTTATAATATAGAATGATTTCTTTCTTATGTTTGTTGAACAACACATAAAATGAGGAACCTAAATTATTGCATATTAAATCAAAATATTGCAGGAATAAATTGCATGTAGATTATTTTCAGAAATCATTTAACCCTACTACCTAGTGTCCTGCCTTCACACTTTCAGATTGGCGAGATCTCATACAAGTAATAGAAGTCTTAATTTACGATAATCAGTTATTACGTATTGGTTGACCTCTGATTTAATGCATTATTCTTCCTTCTGGTCCAGAGATTGTGTGGGTGGTGTTGTTTTTTTTTTTTTTTGTCCTTTTCTGAGACTTTTGCTTTTACCAGCGCTGTCTTGTTGATACCTTTGCTCAGCCAATGTATTCGCCTAGTTGACGTCAGTAGATTAGACGTCGTACCCTAGTGTTCCTACCAGAGAGCTGACAGTTTATCTTTAAGTACTTCTGAATATTCACCAGAATTCTTAAAAAAAGAAATGGGATCAGGATTTGTCCCCCCAGCACATGCAGGTCCTGGTTTAGTAACTTTAAGTCAACCTGTACTTTTCCCTTTGCTGGATTTTTTTTTAATTTAACCTTTATTTTACCAGGATAAAACCTCATTGAGATTAAAAATCTCTTTTTCAAGAGTGTCCTGGCCTAGACAGCAGCAGTGCACAGAGTTTCAGACATACATTAAAACAGTCATACAACATAATACAAGATATGTGATTTTGCAGGAAGATGTCGAGTCTTTTATGAAGCAGCCTGGGAATGAGACGGCAGACTCAGTACTGAGGAAGCTGGACGAACAGTACCAGAAATATAAATATATGGAGCTCAACCTGTCCCAAAAGAAGCTCAGGTAACGGCAATGAAAAATCAGATGTTTTAAAGCTGTTACACCGCTTGAATTTTTAAAAATGTTTGAACTTTGCCTGGCTTTTTCTTAAATGACTGTCTTCATTACATTTACATAAAATGTGTTCTCTTGATTTGTAGGTTGAAAAGCCAGATCCCACAAATCACACAGACGCTAGAAATCCTACGACACATGCAGAAGAAAAAGGTGTGCGACTGTTTTGAGAACTGATCTGAAATAGAAAAGAAACATTTCTGTAATATGTTTCTGTCTGATTATTTTCCAGGAAACCACAGACCCCATGGAAACATTTTTCCTATTGGCTAACAACGTTTACTGCAAGGCTTCAGTGCCACCCACTGACAAAGTCTGCCTATGGTTAGGGGTAAGTGAGAAATGTAAATAACATATGAACTGCAAGAAAACAGGCAATGAAAACTACATAGAGTTGGACCTTTTTTCTGGTTATTTTCTTCCAAGGATAGTGGAAGCTATTTTAGTTGCAAAGCGGGGCCAACTCCATATTAAAGTACATGTGTTTGAATGCAATGTCCTTACAGTCTCTGTTGGTGTTATGGTTAGGCAGCTGAATACTTTTTTCCATGTAATGTATTTCTAAACCATCTCTTTTTAGGTGGTTTTCTTGTGACAGTGCTAGTCAGTTTTATCTGACTGAAAGAGTGGTAGGGCAAAGACACAGGATTTAGGGGGCGTAAGTTTTAAAAAAAAATCTAATAATGAGAGGTGACGCATTTAGAAGCTGAGTTTTCAGGGCTATTTTTTACTTAACATGATGGATTCAATCCAAAGTTGCAACTGAGTTCATTTGATAAAGACCAAATGTAGGCTTGAAAAATGATAAAATCAGAGCAGTTCATGGAAAAAAATCAGACGTATAAAGCCTTAACTCAAATCCATTCCCACATCTTCTACCCCGCCCATCCCCCATCATTTCCCCTTTTAAAGGCTAATGTCATGTTAGAGTATGACATCGATGAAGCCCAGGCTCTCCTAGAGAAGAATCTATCCACAGCGTCTCGCAACCTTGAGACACTCGAAGAGGACCTGGACTTCTTACGGGACCAGTTCACCACCACCGAAGTCAGTATCCTTCCACCGTGTTGCTGCAGGTTCACAATGATGAAACGTCAGTTCGTGTCTTTTCTACTTTTTCTGTTATTTATAGAAGAAACAAAGCTGTGTCAATGACTTTGAGGTAGTTATGTTGAAAACAGTTCATTGTACAGAGCAAAGATAGCAACATCTACTGGCAGAAGCTTGAATCTACAGCTGCTGTACACCTCCAGCTCTACTATTTGCCTTAACTCCCCGTTCCTCCAGACATGGCACGAGTCTACAACTGGGACGTAAAGAGAAGGAGCAAAGAAAACCTCCTTAAATCTGCAGACAAGTCTTAATATCGACCCCACAGCGTCCACACCCCCTTCTGCTAACTCTCTCCTCCTTAGTCAATAAAACAAACCCCTAAAGTCATGTTTATGTACACCCCGAGCTCTCTCAGGCTCCTACTCCCTCCACTAATGTTTTTCTGTTGATTTGTTACTTTTTAAAGTATTTTTTCAAGTAAAAACGAACAAAAAAACCAGGCAACGAGGCAGTTTTTGTATTCTTTTTAATGGTTTAAGTTCATTCATGTTATTTGGCGAGGGTCGCCTTCTCTCTCCTTCATTTTTCCGCCTTTTTCCCCTCAATCTAGAACAAATAATCACACATAGGACTTTTTACTTGAGTTGAAAAACACAGTTGCCATCGTAGGATAGAACTTGGAGGTATAACACCACAGAAGAAGAATAAAGACTGGTTTTACTCACTACAGGACTTTAAGGAGGCATCCTCCTTCTGTGTCTCTGTCTTTCTGCACTTGACCATCTCTTCCTCTCCTTTTCTCGCTCCTCTTCCTCTTCTTCAGCTGCTGTTCTGTCTGTATTTATTTGTCTCTCACTGTATCCATTATAAACAATGAATGAAGTAAAAGAAGAACATTTGGGCAAAGAGATGAGACCTCGATTTACTTGTTATTTCTTCTTAAAACTCCTGATCAGTATTAAATTTTGATACCTGAGTGTCATGAGGTGGAATTTTCTACCAATCCATCAATTATTTTTTTCCCAGCCTGATGCTACAGTCAAAAAATAAATCTTTATTCTTACTGATCTACACTCGGTATTAGGCATAACAGCTGGCAATGCATATCAGAGCAAAACCCAAGCCATGAGGTCAAAGGGACTTCCTGCAGAGCTCAGAGACGGGACAGTTGACAGACACCGATCTGGGGAAGGCTCCAAAAGAATTTCTGCTGCACTGAAGGTTCACAGCAGCCTCTTCAATTCTCAAATGGAAGAAGTTTGGCACAACCAGGACTCTACCAAGAGCTGGTTGTCTGCCCAAACTGAGCTACATGGGCAGAGGGGTATTAGGGAGTGAGGTGACCATAGTCACTCTGACTGAGCTCCAGAGATCCTGTAAGGCCTTTCAGGCTGGCAGAGCTCTGTGCTGGTTCCGGTTCCTGAACCTAATTTTGAACCGGCCGGCGCGTTCAAACAAACAAACAAACAAACAAAAAAAAACGGTTCTGAGCCTAAAAAGGTTGGTTCTCAGCTTGAACCAAAAAAAAAGTTTTTTCTTTCTTGGGAACCGTGACATCATCAGTCAGCGTATCACCTTCTAGGTTGTGAAGACGAGCAGAAAATGGAGAAATGGTGGTCTGCTGGGGAGAAAAATGTTTGGTTGTGATCCGGGCATCGACAGGTGAAGCTGGAGAGTAGTACAGGGAAGAGCAATATGCAGAACTTACAGAAGAGATAGTGAAAGCTGGGTTCACCTGAGCAACAGACCAAATATCATAACTCGAGAAATTGAAGAAGGAATACTGGGACAACAAGAAAGACTTGGTGATCCATCATGTCCTCCCACTTTGGTTCTGCTTAAACTGGTGTGAACACGGGCTGGTTTGCCAGAAAGCACCAAGGTTCTGAGACTCCAGAAGGGAAACCATCACTGCAGTCATCCACCGACCTTGTTTATGGCAGAGGGCTAATTTGAAGCAGTGCAAAACACATGAAGGCACACTTGAATTTGGCAAAAAGCTCCGTGTGAAAGCTGAGCAGGGTTCCTTCTGAAATTTGTCCCATCTCCAGACAGGAACTCATGAGCTCAGTCAGAGTGACCATTGGCTCTTTGGTCAACTCTCTTACTAAGATGCTTCTCCAGTAGCTCAGTTTGGGCGGACAACCAGCTCCTTCCATTTGAGAATTATGGAGGCCACTGCTACAGGTTTTTTGTAGCCTTCCAGTCAGTTTTATCTAAGAGATAGACTCAACCAAGGAAATAGGAGGAACCTGAAATAGATTTTAAGTGTTGCTGGGAAGGTCGGTTTGTATTATCTGGAATATCGACTGGTGATTATTTGCCTCCATGTTCTGTGAAAGTACAGTGTTGGGTCAAGACGATGACTTTTGATCTTGACTCTGTACCTCAAAAGCGGTATTCATTTTTCCTTAAAACTGAATGGACATTTGGGCAATGTTAGACGATAATCAGACAAAGCATTCTTGAGATAGCCTTTACCAGAATGGACCAGATGGAAATATGAATGAACAACCCAAAAACTTAAAGACTCCGGCCCAATTTTTATGCACAGAAGCATACAAATTGAAATTGGTAGTCCTACTCAAACATAGAGCTTTGAGGCATCAAGGCAGCACTTGGTCAAATCTGAACTATCTAGTGCACAGGTGTCAAACTCAGGGCCCAGGGGCCAAATCCGGCCCACAAGATCATATCATATTTTTATTATAACTGGCCCACCAGTATGGGGTCTGCAGATTTCCTCCAGTATAATAATGTAAACTTCAACTTGATTATTTAAAATCCTTGTTAAGCCATAAAAATCTGAAAAAGTAAAGCGTAAGAAAACATTTTTTTTTTCCTGTTTTTAGTATTGTGTTCTGATCTTTTGTACTAATAAATTGGATTTTTTTTTGTCAGATTTGAGCCTTTAAACTTAACATTTTGACTTTGTTGAATTTCTAAATGATTTATCATCAGTGCTGTTTTTTTTAGATACTTTATTACTGGTGAAAATGAGGTTAACAGTTTATGGTTAAATGTTGACCCTGTGAGGCCCCCAGGTAAGACCTGAATCCTGAATCCATCCCCTGCTGTTATTGAGTTTGACACCCCTGGTCTAGTGTCCCGATGTCTCCTCTTAGTGGTAATATTCAGTACTACAGCACACCTCATCACTTACATCAGGGCTTTTTAATGACAAACTCAGCTGGGCCAAATTTTAAAATCAAGAAATGTAGACGGGCCAGACATGTTTGGCACCCAGTAAGCAACTGGTAATGTCAAATTCGTACCAGTACAGATGAATTTGATTAAATATATGCAATTTTTATTCATAGTCTCCTTTTTAAATTTGGCAACATGAAAAAGCACATCAAACAGTGCATAAAAACACAACAGAGCTGTACTTGAACATAACCTGAGGCAGTAGAAATGTTATTTTCACTTGAATGAAAATAAAATAAACAATGAAAAAATAAAATTCTGTTAATAATTTTGGTAACATCTTACCTTGGGGCTACTTTTGACTGTGTCGCTAGCCATGCTTCAAAACAACGCAGTGCATTGTAGGTAGACTGTTACTAGGCAACCTGGATTGTTGTATTCACTGTCTGACATACTGGGGGAATTTATGAAAACTTGAGAAACTGGTTGCCCTCTAAACCTCTGGCATGACCACAGGTTGGGCCACTTGGGGGTTGGTTCTGGGCTGCCGGGCTGCTAATTGAAATGGCCTGACTTGCATGCTTTAAAATGCACACATTAACTAACTTTGCATGGGGTCCATCTGAGCCAGTGACTTAATAAATGCTTGCAGGACAGTCTTTCCTTTACTGAGAAGTATACCGCCATCAGTAAGGTGTTTGTTGATTTAATCATCTGTTAAGCAGTGTAGCCATTATTGAATACTGAGGGTGCAGTTTTGTCCATTGTGACCTCTTTCCTGAGTCCAGCAGTGTTTTGCATTCAGCACATAGAAGCAGCCTGAGTGAAACCAAACTCTGCCAAGGGTCCCGGCAGCAAAAGTCCCAGTAAATCACCCTTTACCTTCCTCTGCCAGCAAGCCCCAGAACCCGATCACTCTGCTCCTCTTCATCATACAAGAGCATTCTTCCACCTGTCCCTGTTTGTTCTTTCCTCTCTGAGTCCTTAGATGACTTTTTCAGTAACCACATCTTTATTTGAGCCAAGTTGAGCCTCAGATCAATAAAAGAGGCTTGTGCAAGGGAGCGAGGAAAAAAAGGGAGAAACTCGACCGAGTGGAATTCCAAGTAGGCTAAAAAGTGCTGCTTTCAGGTTTAGGGATATCATGTGAGTCTGCAGTTTGCATCGGAGGAAACGAATTAGCTTTCTTTACAGTGGAGCCAGAACATTTGCAGTCATTCCCAGAACGCAAGCAGCTGATTGGGTTTCTAGGGAAGAGGAAGCCATCACACAGGCACTTGAATTGTGCTTTATCAGCAGAATCCTTCTGAATTAATCCTGGCAGGGCTTTTCTACTCTTAAACTGGTTTTTATTAAGGTCAGATAAAACATTTTTTTACACTTGTACATTGGAGAAAAATGTTGCTAACCCACCCTAATAAATCTGGATCAAATTAAGCTTTCTTTCAGATTTTTATAATTCGCCTGAGTGTTAAAATTAATAAAATTCAAACATTTCTTCTGTCTACTTTTTTTTTGTGTTTCAAGTGAAATCGATATTTTTGCTTCAGTTGGACAATGACTATTATTGGCATCCAGCCACCTCTGGAAAAAACACCATTTGATAGTTGTGCATGATAGGATAGGAAAGTTTTCGATTTATCCACAACCCCAATTCCAAAAACATTGGGACACCATACCAAATGTAAATACAAACAATGCAATAACTGTCAAATCTTATAAACCCATATTGTAGCCACAATAGAACAGAAACAACATGTCGGATGTTGAAACTGAGACATTTTATCATTTAATGAAAAATATTAGCTCAGTTTGAATTTGATGTCAGCAACAGATCTCAAAAAAGTAGGGACAGGGCTGTGTTTACCATTGTGTAGCATCCCCTCTTTTAACAACAGTCTTTGTCTTTATGAAATATGCAAGGCTTTACCTAAAACAGATATTTTAAACCTCTATCTACTTTTCAGCATTGATGGTGCCTTTCCAGGTGTGTAATCTGCCCACACCATAGATACTAATGCAACCCCATACCATCAGACACGCAGGCTGTTGAACTGCGCTGATAACAAGCTTGGATGGTCCCTTTCCTCTCATGGTCTCCAAAATGTATTTAAACTTTTTAAAAAAGATCTATTCTTGGGCTTTTTTTGCCTTTATCAGAGAGAGATAGGCCAGCGGATAGAGCTGGAAATAGGGATGAGAGAGCAACCTGTGCCCCAGAATTTCAGATTTAGATTAATGTGACCACAGAACAGTTTTCCATTGTTCCTCAATCCATTTTAAATGAGCTTTGGCCCAGAGAAGATGGCAAAGTTTCTGGATCGTGCTCACACGTGGCTTCTTCTTTGCATGATACAGCTTCATCTTGTGGATTGATCAAACTGTGTTGACGGACAAGGATTTCTGAAGCTTTTGATATTATTTTCTGTAGATGGTTGGATATTCAGTCTTAACAATTTAAACTTAGTGGAACATTTTTCTTCAATTGTCCCCTAAGTTTTGGACACATTTTTTTTTAGATTGGTAAACCTCTGTCCATCTTTATTTCTGAGATGCTCTGCCTCTGTAAAATGATCCTTTTATACCCAGTCATGTTACAGACTTGTTGGCTCTTCACCTTATTAGTTGTAAAATGCTCCTCCAGCTGCTTTTAATTAGCACCACTTACTTTGCCAGCCTTTTGCTGCCGTCCCTACTTTTTTGAGTTGCTGCCATCAGATTCAAAATGAGCTTATAGGTTTCATAACATGGTAAGATAACTCAGTTTCAACATTTGATATGTTATGTTCTTTTGTAAATAATATACGGATTGGTGAGGTTTGCAAATCATTGCATTCTGTTTTTATTTACATTTTACACAGCGCCCCAGCTTCTTTGGAATTGAAATTGTATTTTGATTACAGCCACCAGAGTGGTTCTCTGAGCCTCTTGGGTCCCATTTACCAAGCTGAGGCCCAGCACAACCATAAGGGTATTTGGCTCTTACTGTCTTTATGCTAAGCTAACCTGCTTTATCATCAAACCCAGAAACATTAAATTATTATCATTCTGCTTGATAACCTTTCAGTAAAAAGGAAATGAGCATAATTTCTTGAATGTGGTGCTTTTGTATTTCATTAAGACAATATTCCAGAGCAGAAGCAAGATATTACAGAGTAGAGAAAATCATTTTGTACAGCAGAGCAGATCAAACAGCTGGCTGACATCTGGTGAAAGAGTCTTGGCAGCCCAGAAGGTGGAGTTGACTTGAATCCACCCCCACCCACACAGACCTCAACATTTCCTGAGCTTTACACCATGACATCCACTTGGGAACATTTAAAATTTAAAACTCTGTGATGATAAAGCAAACAGAACCAAAAGCAGATAGTTAAAAAACAATATGGAAGTTCAACAACACAAAGGCGTCAGGCTTTCGCTCTTTATTTGTAGAAGGATATTTGCAGATCAGTCTCTCTGTCTGGCAACATATCACTCATTAAGAATAATTCAGTGTGTACAGATATGGTAATGGACCGTCATCTGAATAATTTTCAATCAAGTCCCAAAATATTTACCCAACCTTTGTCAAGTTTTTGTAAGGAAAAGGTTTTGTGGCTTTGACAGGGAATTGTTCTCACTCACACATTGTTATATGACAACCGGGGTGTAAAATCTCACCTTTTTCCCTCCGTACATTCATGTAAAAATGAGACAACACAACTAAAACTCTTTGGAGACATGTCAAAAGAAGGCATACAGTGAAAAAAATGAAGCACTTACAGTTTCCTGATGTATCAACAGAAGATAAACTGCAAAATAAAAAGGCATGGGATAAATAAAAAAATAGAGACAGATGTAGCAGTGATGATACTAGTCAGTTAAATATGAGGGTCAAAAAGTGTGAAATACAGGCCAAATTATGTGGAAAACAAAGATTGATGCATTTAATTGCACACAATCAAATCTGCTCCTAGTCATCGTATATATGTCAAAATGATGAGAAATTCTGATCTATTAACCATCAAGTGTACAGTAGCTTGATGTTACCGACAAATGCTTTATTTAGCCTGCACTAATCCTCTAAGAATATCTAGTTTGTGTTATTTATATAAACCAGTTTCATGATTTTACCATCCCTTTTACCAGTCTTTACCAAGACTTTTTCTTCTTTTGTCATTTGTAGAAACACTGGTATTTGCCCAAAATCTAGGGCAAAATTGTAAAACGGTTAATGTGATTAGAAAACCAGTCCTGTTCAAAGATTTTATTGACATAACCAAACCGGGGTTGTAAGGAGAAGCTCTGCATTTACATGCTGCTTGGATGTTCCCAGTTTCCAAGTTGGTAAGCTCTTATGTTTCAGGTGTTTTCACAAACTTGTGCCCTTAATGTAGAAACAACAGAGTGCTGCAGTAATGAGTCCTGAAATCCGCAAATGTGAGAGGGATCTGGCTACAGACGGTAGATCTCAGACATCCCCTTTTTCAGATCACTACAGTGAGATGCCGTATCGGAAGGGGCGTAATGTCCCAGCACTATATTTATACTTTTTTTTTAGTTCTACTTTATTCATAGGTGAAGTCTGGCTGTTACATTTATGAAATAAACACACTGCAAACATTACAGACTAAGCAACATTTCATAAATGAAACAGAGAAAAGGTCTGATGTCTAATTGAGGGTTAAATTGTATGTGGACCCGTTTTAAAAGTAGTTATGCTAGCTTTAGCTAAAGCTAGCATGGCTTCCATAACTACGTAGTTAAACATTACTATGTAAGCCAATGTAGCTATGTTAGCTTTAGCTAAGCCAACAAAGCTAAAGTGATGACATGACTACTTCTTAAGCAGGTCTACCTTTAACAAAGATGGCATAATCTAACGTAGCTTTGTTTGCTTTAGCTATGCTAGTTATGTAGCTATGTTACGTAGCATACGTAACTAACATAGCTTCGTAAGCTCAGGCTTAGCTACTAGAGCTGCATTAGTGTTTTCAAGAGGGACCACCTTTTTCCTAAAAACAGACTGTTGACTCAGCTTCATTAAGAGTTTTGTAATCCGGTTTTGCAGGTTATTTTACTGATTTTAACTCTTGGCATTCTGACCCTTACCTCAACTCTAACTCTATCCCTAAATGGAAGTTTAATCTGATTTTATTTTGAAAGTTTTAGCATGCATCCATCCTACAGAGGTGGCGTCTCACTGTATAAGTCTGCAAGGGAGGGCTTCAAAGATCTTCAGTCTGCAGCCAAACTGTCTTAGTAATTGTTAGCATTTTAGCAATTCTGGTTCCACTGTCTCGAAGTCTTTGGGATTTTTTAATGAATTTTCGTTCACGTGCCCAAACTAAGTTCTGTGGTAAACTCAAGCTTAAGAGATAAGCAATAGCTCTAGTTTTATGTCTCAAAAGGCAATTGCTAACAAGTGACTAACTAGGACTAGGGGTCCTATAAGTTTGCACGGGACATTGAATGGATTCATGCAAAACGTGTACACTCATCTATTAGAAAAACAATGTCAGACTTACAACTGAGAGGGCCATGACCACTGACTTAATCAGGTTGAACTAAGAAGGTCTTTTCCAGAAGAGTTAAGACTGTGAAATAAAAGTTTGAAGCTTAGAGATGGTTACTCTGAAGTTGGTCGACAATGATGCAGTTTCCTTGAAGCCTAATATTAGCTTTTCACTTCCATCAATAACAGAGATTAAGTAGCGAAGATTATCTTAATGAATGTCAAACTTTTTTTTCCCACAGAGCACGTATACAGCAATATTCCCAAAACGCATGGAAAAACCCCAAAGGCTTTCTGCCATTGGAACCTTTGCGATGCTAACTTCCTGTTTGGCCAACAAAAACATTTCATTCCTGCTGCACTCTATATGATTTCTCAGTACTCCATGTTTCAACCTTATACAATAATAAAGTAACATGTAAGCAAAGAATTAATCAGCTAAAATTCTGTGTAAATGATGCCAGGCTAATTAGCTCTGCAGGTCATCTATGACCTTGCGTGTTGTTTTGACTTGCAGAGGCGTTAATGTAAACTTTCCCAGTTGAGGACTAACTTTATGATAATATTTCAGTACCTCATAAATGCAAGGTAAACCATTTCATGTGAAGGCCAAACCCAAACAGCCAGTACGTTTACATGCACATTTAAATGGTTCTAGCTCAGTTAGGCCACTAGTGTCCTTGTCTCAGTATAAAAACACCAGGGGATAATCAGTTTTACCAAACTATGCCCAACTCTAATAGAATGTGGCTATACCCCCTCTTCAGTGAGTGAATATCAGACGGTCTTCTGATTAACCTTGCTAATGTGTTGGCATGCAGCAAACTGGTTGAATAATGGAATGAGGAAAACGTGGACAACTGTACAGCTCTGAATTGACCATGAGGTGGATTGGTGCAGCACCAACAGTGATGCAGGCGTGTACTAGATTGCTGTGGTGACGAGTAAGCTGAGCCAAAAGGCAAAGCTTTCAATTTCCTCTGATATGTGGACGAAGATGGATGTGTCTTTGCTTTACTTTTGGTAAAAATGTGATTCCTCAAGCATATGGTTTATTCCAAAGACAGCTGGCAATAGCTCAGGCTACTTTGGAGAAAAGTTTGAGTAGTATCACAATAAATCAACCTTTGTAACTGCATGTAAACGCACTTACTGATGCCAAGATTGTTTTGCCTTGCCTTTAGTTGGAGATTAATAGTTGTAAACAATAAATGGAAGGCCATGAGCAAACAAAATTGTGATGAGATATTACACTTGCACACTCATTCAATAAAGGCATGAAAACCACTTCCTCAAAATTAATTGTAACCTTGATCCTCTATCTCTATTGGCTCAATTCAATGCCTGCCAGTTGGACTTTCTATGCATGGTTATATAGTCCATAGGCGTGCATTTTGGGTTGTGTAGATCTCTTAAAGAGTCCATGGTATGGTCCTTCTTCACTTAAGAAATAATCTCCGGCTTGTGTCGTATCCTTCAAATGTCCCAAATTAGGCTCCAGAGACAGGGTGGGCTTGGCTGTTAAGGTGCTTTCTAACTCCAGCATTAGTCCATCTCATACTGTTAAGCTGTACACGTTTTCTCTTTCTTACTGAGACATTTTTTAAATGGTTGGGTGATGATTTTTGTAAAAGTGTAATATTTAGCAGAATGATAGTGGATATACCCATCTGGCCAATGTCATCGAGCTCACTGGAGGCCTAAATCACCCCAACAATATGTTCTCTGGAAACAAAATCACAGTTCTGCAAAGGGAATCGTTCCCTCCCATCAGGACCTCCAGGACTTCTCCATTGAGCTCTGATGGTGCAATGTGGAGCAAAATGACAGCTCATGAGAAACACAACTCTTGTTAAGAAGGAAGGCTGAACCTAAAGGTACTGATGATATGTGCTAGGAAAAGGTTGGACACCAATGTAAAAGTGAACATTTTGTATGTAATTGCATATAAGAGGAGAGGACAAAGTTTAGTAGAGAGAAGAGAGGTGAAGGAAGAGATGGGGGGGGTGAAAGATCAAACAAGTCTGTAGTATTGGTGAAGAACCAAAACTTGGATCCTCTTTCTAAGGCCTTTCTCAGACTTTCAGGGAGGGGTTTTAGTAAGGAGTCCAAACCAAAGCTAAAAGAACTGAATCATGGGATCCCTCACACACGCTGATGAGCATCTGTGATCGTTCCTCTCTGAGAAATCAAAGGAATACAGAAATGGGTGCAATCCTTTAGTGATCCGTCTAGATGTTTAGTCCAATGTCTATCTGCCGTTCACTGAATTCATCAATCACCCTCTCATATATCCAGTCTGAAGAAGGAACAACAGAAGGGTACTGACAGTTCAGTCAGAGGGCTGATGCCCAAGTCCGTCAGCCACTTCACTCTGAATCCTTCTTGGATCCCTCCTCTTTTCACCTTCAGTCCCAAAACTCTTCCCAGATCAACATAGACAACGGCGGTCACTCTTGGTTACTTCCTCTGAAGAGTGAACCACATTGGGGACAAACCCACTTTTCACGCCTTCCCAGCCCTCCTGGATTGTTATATCACCAGACCGCACCAGGGCAAAGATGTCTCTGGTCAGCTCAGTGAAGGCATGCTCAACGTTGATGGCGTCGCGGGCCGACGTCTCCACATAGCGCATCCCGTAGGCCCCTGCCAACTTCTCTGCTTCCTGGCGAGTTACCTGGAAGATCAAATGGAATATAATGACACTGTCAAATATGGGAACCAGGCAGCTGAGATCTAGTAGATGTTCCAAGGCCTTTATCCAGAACAACAGACTACAATAAGGGCCTAACGGGATGATAATTTGCCAGCTCAAGTCTAAATCATTAGTTGTACTACTAAGCCTTTTGTGCTTGGTGTGGTTGCTTGCCACAAAGATGGAAAATATACCGTAGGTTTTTATAGCTCTGAACCTACACAGAAGCCCACACATGTAGCCTGTCTTGTACCCCCTTAAAATGCAACTACATGCAAAGAGAGTCAAACTCGACACACCAGCACACGCAACCTTTTTACCCTTGATATTATCCAGAGACCACTGGTGGTTTTTCAGCCCTTTGGACATTTACAGCACAACCAGGGACTCATGGCTACCCTACTACCCATCCAGACAGTACCCTAGGCCATGCTATGTCCCATATCCACCCCTTACTCCGCCCCAAAGGTGTGGACATTGCTATTTCTTGAATAAGATTAGTTTCCCATGTCCTGGTAATATGCAAGGACATCAAGAGCATGACCTGGATTGTGTCAGTCCTCCTTCCTGCATGATGGTGCCCTCAGGTGGGCTTTTGTGATACATGCATGGCAACTTATGCAGATGACTGTAGCTAGCTAGAAATGTCGTTGCTGATTAGCTTTTCGATGTAGTATTTCAGAGCAACACAGACATGCCAATGTACAAGTATGTAGTGTTCATGATGCTCTTAATTCTATTTGACTGCATTGGTAAGTCTGAGGCTACCAGGTAGTCAAGTCAGAGGCAGTCTTCTGCACATTGCTTTAAATATAAGGCTCAGGAACAAGACCACTTGCCTTTGAAGAGTCTTGATGCCACTGGTTGTGTCTGAATCTTAGTAATGCTGAATTATTTCCTTTCCAAACACATTATAGTTATGCATCCAGTCAAAGTTTGTTGGACTGAAGAAGACAGTGGCCCTGAGTCAGGGACTGGAAATGTCTTTTGTACATTTCTACACAAGTCAGTGGTGCATCCAAGCATCACAAGTGATCTCCATCCAATACTTCCTGGGTAAGCAAAGCATGGAACCTCAAACAGAGACCTTTGTTGTCTAGGATGGGGGCAGAATTAAAGCTAAGAGCCTTTATCTAGAGAATTCGGTAATGACTTAGAAGATGACAGGCATTGACAAATGTGAATGCCTTGATTATAATAACAAAAAGTGCAGTAATTTAATGCCTCTTGCAATTTTAAGATGTGTCTTACTGGGCTTGTAAATTAGCATCCCTGTCCATAATTAGTAGATGATGGTGAATGGATCGAGTTGAGAATGACACTAAGAGAGGAAACCTTAATTCTCTGACATATACATGTGTATGAGTGTTTTGCACTGTCATCCTGCAATGTCTAAATTTCAGTGGAGATATTTTTGCTTACTGCCTGCCAGCAGTGTCAAGAGAATTAAACAAAGAATGAAGACTTGCCTCTGATCCAAGTGTGTGCTGATCTAAATGCGAACAAGAGTTTATTTTTAATACTGCAGTCTTTGCTCAATAGTACATTGCATAACACTGAAAATGCCACTGTCTTAACTCAACAAAGCCTTGAGAATATTCTCGGGTGCACTTCTTCATTCATATTGATATTGTACCCACCTGGCGCTGTGCCTCCAGGTCACACTTGTGGCCCACCAATAGGAAGACAATGCTATGTGGCTGGACATGACTGCGGGCTTCTTCCAGCCAGTCATGGACGTTCTGGAAGGAGCGGCGGTTGGTGATGTCAAACAGAAGGAGACCGCCTACTGAGTTGCGGTAGTATGCCCTGGTGATGGACCTGCAGAGGTTACAAATTAGGACAGTTGTTAAGGCTAAGGTCATCATCCATTGAAGCGGGCAATCAGAAGATTAAATATCTGAGGCCTGCTAGCATTGTCCCAATTCATGGGTAGCATCCTTGGAGGGACACAGTTTTTGCAGCCTGCATAGGCTGATCAGGCCAGTGTGAAATGAAGCTGTCTGGCCTTTTACAGATTCCCCATTTGTGTCACCAGTAGTCCTTACTCTTAACCTTTTGTTTCTAAGCTATCAACCAACAGCTAACCCCATAGTTGTTTGAACAAAACCAATAGCTACTCTAAGACTGTAATCCTCAGCCACTTGAAAGCCTACCAGTTCACTTAAAATAGCATGCAGTAAATGTGTGTCATGAAGTATGCATTAGATGGATCCTTTAATATGTCGAATAAAGAGGACCCATTTGTTGGGGGCATTTGAAGGGGGTTACCGGTGCTTTCCTTGCACTAGTAAGGCCTAACCAGTCTTCAAACGCACCCCAAAGTCTGGCTAAAACTTCACAATCTACACAATCATCAGCCCTACGTATCTATGCATTGGTATATCCACATGGATCTGAAATGCTTCGGCCAAACCCTACTCGCTAGTATTATTTTTATGCCAGTTTCTGGCCCTGTGACCACATTTCCTACAGGAAACCAATGCAACTCAAACAGAGTGCATCATGATGGAGTTGGCGTGGATAAATGTTAAGCAGCAGTTGTTTATACTGTATCTATTGCAAAGAAAACAAGAGATGGAAATGGAAATGGAACTGAATTGGCTGAGGGCTGCAGACCGCCCACCTCAGACGCCTGCTCTGCAGACCATTGCGGTTATGAAACCACCACTGTCAGGATGGAAATACACGCAAAACTTCTAAGATAAAATAGAATTAACTGTCCAGTTAGGATTAGGGGAAGGGCTAGGACAAGCTAAAAGTTAGAAACTTGACCTGCAAAACCTAGTTACAAAAAAATAGCTTATGTAGCTAAAGCTAACTTGCTAGGGCTTACCAAGCTATGTTAGCTTTAGCTATTTTTGCTTAAGCTAATGTTGCTAAAGCTAAATCCAACAGTGCTTCGCTGACTTACCTAGTAAAGTTAGCTATGTGGCTACCATAGCTACGTTAGCTTTGCTACACAGCTTGAGCAAGCAAAGCCACCATTCAGGTAACGACTTATAAAACAGGAAATATGCACTTTAGGCAAATTACACTTCCATCCTGACAGTGGGGGTGCATCTCACAGCAGTGAGATGTCTGAGGGCTGCTCTATGTAGTCAGATCCCTCTCAGATTTTATGCACTGAGACATAAATAAGTAAAGGCATGCCTGACAATTTTGGCAAGTAGATTTGACAAGTTGTATTGGCATCAGTAGCCATCTTTTTGTGCCGGAGTACGCACACTATGCCTGTAGATACTACTCAGATTCTGGCAGTCACTCTGTGCTACCCAGTGGACTAACCACAGGGTGACGGATGCAGTCTGTGATGCTTAGATACATTTTTGAGAAGTTGGCTACATCCATAGGCCTCTACTTGGGTTCAGGGGCTATAGGCACCTGCAGTGTATGCTACATCAGGGTTAAACATGCAGCCCCTTAATGGAGATACAGCTGCTTTGTCCCATCATTTCCACTTATCCTTTCTCTTAGTTATTGTGTCCACCCTAACAGCATTATATCTTCCCACTTCTTGCAACGGCTTCTCTTAGCTTAGCCCGTCAATTATTTTATTCCTCATTAGCTTTGAAAGTAGTACAACTGTATCACAAAGTTAGGTTTTAATTGCCAGTGTTTGCAACTTACAGAAGAGACTTGCACAGATGAATGCATTACTTAAACCTTTGCTCTTGGCTTGTGGTGTCTATAAAAGACATTTATCTCTGCTCTAGTTTAACAATGCCAAAAGATAAGACTTTTTCAGGCAAAAGGGTGATAAGACGTGATAAAACCAGAGGGGAAAGCTTATCAGAGGAAAAAATAGATGACAGGAGGTGCAAAGAAGTAAAGAAACAGACGTGATGAAGGTGTAAGCTGGTGATTAGAGGGGGAAGATGTTCTACATAGTTTAGTAGAAAGAACTATGGATCATTTTGGAGTACATTTTACAATGCAAAATGCAAAATGCACAACAAAACTAGTTTAAAGAACTGATCTTTTTTGTGTAATCTTATCTTAACTTGATTACAAACTCAAGATTAACCTTTAATATTTATTATCAGTTGAGCTGAAGCTAGAACTGTGACGTTTTTCATTTTCCAAATCTCTCCCTGCAGCCCGACTGGGAGGAGAAGCGCTGCTAGATTTTGACAAGCTGTGACAACCTACACGCACACATTCACACACCAACCCCCTTGTGATGCATCTATCTTCCCACAGCATCCTCACAGAGGGAACGTCAGCACAAATATAATGAGGAGGAAAATTACAGACTGGAGGTAGAGACGGAAACTGAGACGTGTCATGAAAGAAGAAGGAGGGAGGATTAGTCGACAGAGAGGGGGATACAGTAAAGAGAGGAGGAGGAGGAGGAGGGAAAACTCAGAACCAGAGAGTGATTCATTTGATTAGACAGAGAGACATGTATTTGTATTCAGGTAGGGATACAAACATGAGACAACAGAGGCTGAGGTGGGTTCGGCATCATCAGCAGAATAGACGAGATACTGAGGATGAAGGGGATTAGCGTTAAATGGGAGGCTGTCCACTCATTTGTGGGAGCAGGGAAAGGATTTAACAAATTAAGTAGATGGACACAAAATCCCAAAATATGTAAAACAGTCTGAGTGTATTTGAAATCCTTTTTAAATGGGCACGAGTCAACATGGCTATCTGTTCTTCCAAAAACATAGTTTAATTACTTGAATTCAGCTTGACAGCTCTTTTCTAGTTGACTCACTACTCTAGCCGTCCCTCACTATCTGACCCCCAAACGGACATCCTGGATCACGTGACTACGTCACCATTTCAACCCAAAGCTCTTTATCAGTGCGAGTCCTTATCAGTTCTTTTCTGCTGATTGGTGGAAAGACAATTGGCTTTCTGTTTTTCACAGAAGTTGATCCACCTTATTCCTGGGACCACTGCTGTAAATCTGAATATGGGTGAAACTTCTGGTGCTAAAGTGGAAGTACATAATCACATGTATTCTAGTGCAGCGGCTAGCGATAGATGCTAACAAAGAAAGACAGTTGTTTCGATAGAAATTAACCTGGAATTAGTAAATATTGATATATTTTTGTAATCAAATGTTCACACTGTTTGTATTGTAACCTATAAATAAGTAAACAAGGAGGATACCACATTATTCCTGGGGAGTCTACTGCTATGAATGTGGGAGGAACTTCCAGTACAGTAGCAATATTAGCAAAACGCTATTCTTCCAAGGGCTTACTAAAGTGATTCAGAGTCAACAGTGGTTGATCTGAAATAAATATTTGCTGCAATAAATACTGCTTGATTTTTGTTAAATCAATAAAGTTATTTTAACTGAAACTTTTTTAATTATATTTTCTGTAATGCTCAGTACCTGTTGCTTCATTCATGGTACTAATTACATGACAAAGTTACATATATGTCTTTAATAACAGCGTTTTAAACATGCTGTTCACTGTTTAAATAGATTTGGGATGCAATTCTTCCAATATCAATATATCATTAATTCAAAACTTAACATTTCCCAAACTGAAGAGCATACAACTTAAGTCATGGATAGTTTTATCAATATAATTCCCACATTTTAAGAGGGATTAGTTGGTGGAACCAGAATTTCAGCAACTCCACTAACTAGAAATGTCATCTGAAGGTGGTGTCCAAACTCCTTTAACAAAACGTGATTGTCTATTACTATACTGATACGAAGCTAATAAAGTTAGCTAAATATGCTTGTCTAAATTATTTAAGGTAATGTCGTACTTTGTACTCTTTAGTAGGGGGCGGAGAAATAATAATATTATCCCGTTATTATGTCCAAATTGCTCAAATAATAAACACGTTTCACATCTTGTTTCTATTCAAAGTCCCATTTAGATGGAAAGGACCGGAAGTTGCGCCCATATTTCACGCAAAGGATCATGGGGGCTAGGAATTAGGTGGATAAGTCGAGTACATTTTGAGTCAAAAATGTCATGATTCCATCTCTTTTATCTGTTTTGTATTTTTTATTGTCCTCTCATTTGTCTGAACTGATGAGAACAGTCAAATATAACTCTGATTTTGCTAAAGCTTTGCACTGCCTGGTGTTCGCCAGTTGAACAATACCTCTCACAATGCATCATGGGATACAATGTGTCCATTATATACAGCATAACAATCATCACTTATTATTCAAACAGAACTACAAATCAAAAAATCTGTCAAATAAGAGTACTGTATACTGGGTCATGGATAATTTTTGAAATAAGGCGCTGATTTCAGATGATTAATTCAAAGTCTGACAGACATAAACACAATGAAGACCTTACTGGTGAACATCTTGTGCTGTTAATAAGAAATTAAACCCAAGGTGAAGTCTCACTCTGCTCTGCCAGCATCAACAGACTCATAAACTCTCAGTGTAAAGAGAATTATTTCTTTTCAAAATGGCCCCTTGACTCTGTGTTTAAAGACGGTTTCAGATTTGTCCTTCGAGCCTTGAAGGGACGTGCCACGGTTGCCATGGAGACACCGATGGTGCTGACAGGTGAGATTAGTCTCCTTCTGTCAAGATGATGTGTGGAGGCGAGTGTGTAAGCATGTGTGAAAGATGCTTCTCTGTCTGTGAGATGTACGTCACGCCGTCATTAATAGCCACATTTACACACTGATAAGGGGATATTTAAATTAAAGATGTTTAACTTTTAAATTACGTCTTCTTCAAGGTCAACGCTCAAGTCAGATGTGAGTTCAGTCCACTTAAATTCACACTGATCAAATGAGGCAGACTTTGATGTCTATGATTTGGGGATTCTGGCTTTTTTTACTGATCTGGATCATTAAAAACTCTCAGAAACTAGAGCTGGCTAATCTCTTTTACATTTAAGAGTCAGCTTATTTGTGACCAGCACATCACTGGAGGCCAGGTGTACTCTGATCCAGTCCTGGGTCACTAATGTGGAACCATCTAAAGACATGTTTTATGCAAGGCTTTAATTTGCATTTTACATCAATATTTATTGTTTTGACTTCACTGAAGGATCTTCAAACATCCTCTAAAGCTACTCAAGGGTTCTTAGTGTTTTATAGACACACTGTATTTTACTGCAGTCAATTTATGGTTGTGTTCTCTTACATAAGGATTGAAAACTGGTGAATAACAATCATTGCTCTGCCAATTTGGCACCAATTTCGGTGAAAGTTGAGTAAAAACAAGGTCATACTGAAGTGGTATCTATGGAACACTGTTAAGACTTGCTATCTTCTAAGATAATAGAGTAACCACTCTTACAGGCCCTGCAGCGACAGTGTACATGTGAATGTCATAGGACGAAAAAGTCACATCATAAAAGAGCAAAGTCCACTTAGACAGAAGGTCGTCATGTTCAGATGGGAAAAAAACAAAAAGGAACGTGTCCATGTCAACTGTGAAAGTGAAAGAAATCATCAACATGAACACTCATAAAGACATTTTCTTATGTAAGAAACAAAACTGACCTTGCATCAGCATTATTTTAACCCTGAACCACAATCTTTTCCCAAACTTGAGTGAGCAGATCTCCTGAGAAGACCCACCAAACCCAAACGTGTCATATTTTCTTATTTGTAATTAGTGTCATTTCTATATAAAAAGTTACAAAATGTGAAGAAACAAGAAGAGATAAAACAGAATGGTGTTCTTGCTGCCCTGCTCGCATTCCTAATATCCTTTCCCTGGTGCTGCCATGTTTGTTGTACTTTCTCCTGCTGTATGACCTCACTGGACAAACAATTGATTTTATTTTTCCATTATCATAGCCTTCAGTTCATATTAGCAATTAATTTTTAAAAATCGATACTTGGTGGAAGAGATGATACGATATATCACCAGACAAAATATTGTGATGCTATACTATATCAATTTTTTATCCCACCCCTAATATTTAATACATTACTACTAGGTAAATACTTCCTTAACATACCATATTTCTGAGTTATTACTTTTAAAATTCCAACTTATCACAAGGTAATTACCACCATGTTCTTGAGAAATTACGAGATAATGACACCTAATTATATAAAAACATAATGTTACCGGGCAGATGTGGTCATGTGTCAAACTCTGATCTGTTTTTTAATGGTTGAACATGAAAATCTTGGGTTTAGTCGGAGTGTTACACCAAAAAAGTGATGGTATTGATCGTCAGCTAGGTTATTTAAAAATCCAAATTTTTTTCACAATTGGAGCATCTATGTTATACCATTATGTTCCATTTGCATCTATGATGAGGGAACAGGTAGATAATGCAACCCTAAAAAGAGAGAAGAGAACTAGTAACAGCCTTGGTGCTTATCTACAAGTGTTAATTCAGAGACACCATCATTTATGTGTTTCTACTACAGAAAGTCACATTTTCCTTTCATAGACATGCCACATTTTCCACCTTCTCCAAGTTTAAAATCCTTTTTGCAACATTTCAAGTTTTTTTTTTTTTAATTTGCAGGGTTTCTAGTAGATTTTTGAAGCAAAAATTGAAAAGCAAGTAAAACTGGTGGATGGAAACCCTCCTACGGTGTTGATAAACTGTCTGTTGATGTCAGGGTGAAGGTCACATTGGTCACATGAAGGTGACCTCTCAGTTTATATCCAAGTCTTAAATTTGCATTAATGTTTCAGACACACAAAAGCTTGAAAGAGCTTGACATAACTAAGAGAAAGTTTTCCTTCCTCTGGCAGAATCATGTGAATTTTAGCTGTTTACTTGTAGAAACAACCCTGCAGTCGTTTACCGTGCTTTTACCCTCCTCATTTGAGTAACTGCTCTTGTTTTCTTTCGTACAGGTAAACAAATCAGTCATCAGGTAGTAGTTCGAGTTTAGGAAGCTGCAGGCGGTCCGAAAGCTCTAAGAATGCCTTAACATGAAGAGAGATTTATGCATCTTAAAGGCTCAAGGAAGGTAAGTATGAAACACTGCAGTGCCACTGGTAATCATGGGAAGGATGTTAACCAGTGTTGACCAGTTCAAGCAAAACACAAGGAGAGAAAATGGAAATGTAGGTATGAGATGTGCATGGATGTCAGATCTGTACCCGTGGAAAGCCCTGTTTTATGTTGTTAAATTATTTATTGTACGTCTCTTAAGTGACATTTTACTGGAGTGTCGGTAAAAGAAGGCAAACTGTGCAGAGTTTAACCCCTATTCGTCTGAGGCTCCCTCTGATCTTTCATTTTCTTCCTGCTTTATTGCTCTATTTGAGAAATCTTGCTCTGCCTCCCTCCATGAGCTCTGAACTGCGTTTCCTAGAAATGATGCATCAGTAAAGCAGTAAACTGTCATAGCCTTAACTCACATCCTCATATTTTCTGCTGAATTCCATTTTCTCAGATTGAATGCAGAACATTATTGTGTGCAATTATAAAACCACACTCCTACTTCCAAACATTCTCTTTCTTTTTGACTCTAGATGAAAACATTAGGGCTCAACATGGTCATTGTAAGTCAAAATAAAAATGTTTCCTTTAATATGTTTGGTATGAAAGGCTGCGGATTTTACCAAAAAAAGCTGAGTTTAACTTGAATTGCAGTTTTTTATTACTGTGTGATACTGCTATCTCATCACAACACTGCTTAAACATAGCTTAATATTACTTTTAATTGCCTCACAATGGTGTAACAAAGCAGAGGTCTCCAAACTTTGCCATACCAGGAACCTCCAAGCAGCATGAGCCGCTAGCAGGAACCCCCCCGCTAAATTACCTACATAACTTTAACATTAAGATGGCAAATACTAACTTTTCTGAGAAAAAAAGTCAGAATTCTGACTTATTTGTTTTGTTGAGAGAATCATTTTCAAAATTATGAGAAAAAAAGAATTATCAGGAAATAAAAAAATATTCTTATATATTAATCTTGTAATTCTTACTCAGAATTCTGAATTTAATGTCAGAATTCTGACTTTAATCTATGAATTCTGACTTTAATTTTCAAAATTATGACTTTTATCTAATGATTCTTTTTTTTGTCTCTAAATTTTCATTTTAATCACAGAATTCTGACTTTGATCTTTGGGATTCCAACTTTAATCTCAGGATTCTGCACTGAATCTTCAGAATTATGACTTGAATCTTCAGATTCTTTCTGTCTTTAAATTTTTGATTTAATCACAGAATTCTGATTTTAGTTTTTAGAATTCTGACTTTAATCTTTGAAATTCTGACTTAAATCTCAAAATTCTTGATTCAATCTCGGGATTTTTACTTTAGTCTCTGAATTCTGACTTGGATCTCTGAATCCGGGCTTAAATCTTTGAAATTCACACTTTAATCTCCGAATTCTGACATTCATTTTAGAGATTCTGATAGTAATCTCAGAATTTTGACTTTAATCTTTAAAATTCTGACTTCAATTTTTAAAATTCTGACTTTAATCTCAGAATTCTGACTTGGATCTTCATAATTATAAATTTAATCCTCAGAGTCGTTCTCCTTGTTTCTAAATTTTCATTGTAATTTCAGAATTCTGATTTTAATTTTTAGAATCCTGACTTTTATCTATGAAATTCTGATTTCAGTCTTAGAATTCTGACATTAATTTTCAGAATTCTGACTTTCATCTTCAAAGTCTTTCTTTTTGTCTCTAGATTTTTATTTTAATCACAGAATTCTGATTTTAGTTTTTAGAATTCTGATTTTGATCTTTACAATTCTGACTTTAATCTCAGATTCTTTCTTTTTGTCCCGAAATTTTCATTTCATTCATGGAATTCCGATTTTAATGTTTAGAAACCTGACTTAAATCTTTGAAATTCACACTTTAATCTCCGAATTCTGACATTCATTTTAGAGATTCTGATTGTAATCTCAGAATTTTGACTTTAATCTTTAAAATTCTGACTTTATTCTCAGAATTCTTACTTGAATCTTCAGATTTATAAATTTAATCTTCAGATTCTTTCTTTTTGTCTCTAAATTTTCATTTTAATTTCAGAATTCTCATTTAAATTTTTACAATCCTGACTTTAATCTTTGAAATTCTGATTTTAATCCCAGGATTCTGACTTTAATTTTCAGAATTATGACTTTAATCTTCAGATTCTTTCTTTTTGTCTATAAATTTTAATTTTAATCACAGAATTCTGACTCTAATCTTTGAGTTTTTTACTTTAATCTCAAAATTCTGATGTCAATCTCGGGAGTCTGACTTTAATCTTTGAAATTCTAACTTCAATCTCAAAATTCTGAATTCAGTTTTAGGATTGATCATTTTTGTCTCTGAAGTCTGACTTTGATCTCTTAATCTCATCTTAAATCTTTGAAATTCACACTTTAATATCCAAATTCTGACTTTAATTTTAGAAATTTTGATTTTAATCTCAGTATTTTGACTTAAGTTTTCAGAATTCTGACTTTAATCTCTGAATCCTGTTTGCCCCCAGAATAAAAAAAGAGGTGCCACACATTTTTTTAATTACTGTTTATTCCCCCTGTAAATTTCTACCTTATTAACAACAAAAGAGATACAGTAAACATCTCTTTAAACTAAAAGCCTTGAGGTCTTTCAGCTTATTCACAACATTCATTTTGTCTTTGGTGTGTGTGTAATTTATTTTTGGTTAAAATATCTGACATAGGAAATGAACCTATCGCCACTCACAGATATATTATCTTGTGTTTTGTGCCCTACTGACATAATTGTAAAGGCTCGATGTTTTCCATAAATGAACTGTGACCTCTCAGACATTCAGGTAAAGTTTAACAGGCTTTATTTTTTTGTCTGCTCAAACACCACACGCTGACGATAGCATACAAACCTACTTACTGCTAACACCTGTCCGTGCTTACCTGAAGCGCTCCTGACCCGCCGTGTCCCAGATCTGCAGCTTGATCCTCTTCCCGGGCTCGATCTCCACCAGCCGGGAGAAGAAGTCCACGCCGACGGTGGGGTCCGACACCTGGGCGAAGCGACCCTCCGTGAACCGCCGGATCAGACACGACTTCCCCACCGTGGAGTCCCCGATGACGATCAGCCGGAACTGATAGAGCCAGATCGCCTCCATGACTGCGGCTGTGCCCGTCTGTCGCTCGCGCTGCTGTGGCCGACTGTCGTCTGTGTGCGCGTGCGCGTCAAACAGAAACAGAAAGTCGATTAAAAAGTACAGTGATCTTTAAAACAGTCTAAATATGTCATCAACCTTTTATGTCGAGTAGAGTCGCCAAATAAAATGATTAAAATTCATAAAACTTAATTGCTTTTTTTTTATTGCGCTCCTTGTCCAAGGATTACGGTAAAATTCTACCGTAAATAATAGGACACGAACAAACACGTGGCTTTAAAGCTTTTAATATGTTGTTTAACAGTGATTTATCGACATGTATATGAATCTTTCCTCCTCAATTACCGGATGAAAGTTTTATTTCACCCTTTACAATAGCTTTATTCAATTGAAATTGTCTATTCTTAGTTTTAATTGTACTTTTACTATGATTTGGTGCTGCTACTACTCATGAATTACACCTTAGAGGATGAATGAAAGATGATCTCTTGTTATATTTCCCTAATTTTCAAAAATATAATATTTAATGAGCTGGTGGTATTTCTGAAAGGACAGATTCTATTCCATATATGATTATCAAACAGTCACAAATCATCGGAACAATGTTCTTGTCAATGACAATTCGTCTTATTTATGGCAGTTTTTACCACTGAAGATTATACGGAGGCCAACAAATGCAAACATACTGTAATGGTTCAAAAAAAAAAAAAATCTAGGAAAAAAATGTGCAAAAAATAAATGCTATTTAAGCAAAATATAATAGCTTTATTATTATTTTTTCTGTGTTGATGCCTTCAATATTTCAAGAATGCAGCTGTTGTTTTTGGTTCACAGAAATGGTCACAACAAATTAAGTAGATGTTGAAGGACACAGGTCAAAGGTCAAGGCCACTGGGCCTTATGTTCATCCCTTGCTTGTAAATGCAGTATCACAAAAACAATACGTGATTTTCTTCAAACTTGGCACAAAAGTCCACTCTGACTCAAGGAAGAAATTGATTGTGGGAGTCTCTGGTCAAAGGTCATTGGGACTAGTTTTCATCCCAAGTTTGTTAATGCAATATCCAGAGAAAGCTGTCAAAGATTTTCTCAAAATTTAGGGACAAATCAACTCTGACTCCAGGATGGATTTAGGAGATTTGGAGGTCACAGGTCAAGCTTACTGTCACCTCCTGTCGTATATTTCAAGCTACACTGAAGGATTGTGGTCAAATTTGGCACTGACCTACAGATTTTGAAGGTAAAGGTGACTATGACCCCTGATGCTGTGAGGCTGTAAAACCTTCTACTTTGGTACTCCTTCTTAACTCTTCTCCGTACTTTTTAATCAGCGTGCTTTAAGTCTAGTTATTTATGCTTCGGATTGCTGGAAGCATCTCTGATTTGTTTCTTCTTTGCTGCAGTACCCCTCTACTTTGAATACAGTAGACAGCTTCTCTAATTTATGGTTATTTCCTCCTTATATCGACACTGAAACCTTGGGCTATACCATTAGATCCCTCCACTCTTGAATTTGAGCACTAAATAATACCTTTAATCTTATATTTTAGCACTCTTCCTTCATGAATCACACTGAGGAGCCATGTTGGACCATATTTATAATATGAACAGGACAAACAGCCAGTGATTCAGTTATTAAAATATAACCTTTATTTGGCTCTCTGCCCACACATCTCCCCCTGAGGCCCCCTGAAACACACATAACTATGCTTCATTGTATTCAGTGCGTGATTTAATTAAAACCACGAGATATATGAGAAAATCCTCTTATGCTTTTCTCGTCACTTGATGGCGTCAATTGATGTTTTAATAAGCCAGCTTTCTGGATTATTGCCTGTCGTCTAATGCCCTTTTTGATACCAGGCTCTGGTATTTGACTGTGTGACCCTGCTGGCTTGTTGATATATTTGGATCACAGTCGCATTTCAAGGCGTTCTTCCAGGACAAGATTCTGGAAAGATGTCAGAGTGACCTAATTTTAGACATCTTTCACTAAGATACAGTTCTGAGTTTAAACGTATGAGTATTTGTGCATTAAATAAACCTAAATCATTTGTAAAACAGATCAAATGTGTGTCTATTGATCTATGAACACTAGTTTAATACTCAAATATAGCATGTTATGTCATAGCCTTATATCATCTGATTAAGTTAACAATCTAAATGGGTCATTCTACATACAACTTCATTTCATAGAACTAAAACTTTATTATAATTAAAGTGGCTACTACCACAATTCCAGAAAAGTTGGAACACTGTGTAAGATGTAAAGAAAAACAAAGCAGTGATTTGGAGTACAACATTAAAAACAACATTTTTAGCTCATTTTGAATTGTATGCTAGCAACATATCTCAAAATAGTAGGGACAGGGCCATGTTTACTATCGTGTAGCAGCCCCTCGTCTTTTAACAACAGTCTGTAAACATCCGGGAAGTGAGGAGATCAGTTTCTGTCATTTTGGGAGAGGAATGTTGTCCCATTCATGTCTAGAGTAGGATTCTAGCTGCTCAACAGTCTTGAGTCTTCTCTGCCAGGTTTGCCATCTTATGATGCTCTAAATGTTTTCTACTGGCGAAAGGTCTGGACTGCAGGCAGGCCACTTCAGGACCAGGACTCTTCTGACTGTGAAGCCATGCTGTTGTGACCAAGGTTATAATAGTTTTGGATCATTAGTTTTTATTTTTATTTAGTTTTTTCCTTTTGCTTTAGATTTCAGTTTATTTTGTATTCGTTTTTCCTGTTGGTTTCTTAGTTTAGTTTAGTTTTGATTTTGAAAAAATGCTTAGTTTTAGTTTAGTTTTTATTAGTTTTCGTGTTAGTTTTAGTTTTTTAAGCAATATAAGACACCTGTCAAGGGCCAGACCCAAAAGGGCTCCTCACTTCTTATTTTTTAAATTCAATTTTAATGTTTGTATTAGGGCTGTCAAAATTAACGCGTTAATGCGAATTAATCCATCATCATGATTAATCTGATTAAAAATTTTAATGCAATTAACCCATCTACAGCGCAGATTGACTCAAAATCCCTGGAACGTCTCTTGCAACGCATTTCGGCCAGTAGGGCTACCGTCGGGCATGCCGCCGCGCATGCACAATTGTGCTGTTGATCCGGTAGTGACCAACCAACTCAATATGGAAGACGCTAAGCAGCACATTGCAGCACACTGGCCCTCTCGATGGGAAATTTGAGGCCAATAAAAACCCAAGACAGAGCAGTCGACCGACATAAAGTATTATACACATTCTGCAGGAAGGAGTTTATTTTTCACCGAAGCACTTCCACCTTAAAATACCACATTAACACAAAGCATATGTTAATCGGGGATTCTGCTAGCACTATGGCTAATGCGTCGCCAAGCTTTCAAAATGAAATGAGATTAATATATGATATTTAATCATGATTAATCGAAATTAATCCACAGCAACCCTGTGATTAATCTGAATTAAATTTTAATCGTTTGACAGCACTAGTTTGTAAACAACTCAAGACCTAAAAATTTACCATTGAGTGAAGTCTTCTGCAATCAAATCAGGCCACTTTACTCTGTCTGGGCCTGGGTGTTCATGTCAGACAGTCTGCTGCTGACAAAGACTAAACTAAGGAGATTTTGTCTCTTATTTTATTTCAATTTAGTTAGTTTTGTCCACACAGAATTTAGTTTTAGTTTTTTTTTGTTTTTCTCATAAAGCTTAGTTTTTATTTAGTTTCAGTGAACTAAAATGATTTTTACCTTTTAGTTTTAGTTTTTTAGTTCGTTTTACTTAACTATAATAACCTTGGTTGTGACAGCTGCAGTATGTAATTTAGGATTGCAAGGCCTTCCTTGAAAGAGACGTTTTCTTCATGGAAGCATATGTTGCTCTAAAACCTCTATTTTTAGCAGTGATAGCACCTTTCCAGCTGCCATAGGTACTAATGCAACCCCATATGAGCAGAGATGCAGGTTTATGAACTGTGCACTTGGGCTGAGTGTTTTGCAGAAATAATCAAGACGCAATTTCTTTTCCAATATTGTCATTGCAATTTCATATGCAATTATTTTTTAGCTCCTCACCTCATGTATCATTCTACAAACACAAGAAAAACATCATTTTCTTTTTATAACCAGCATAATAATAGATAATTACACTAGGGATGAATGATTTTGAAAAAAATATCTATTGAAATTATTTTGGCTCATATTGCAAATTTTATATCAATTGCTACACTGAAGGGGACGGTCATTCTTGTCTTGATTAGGACAACCATACAAAAACAAGACAGAAAAGTAGGATTTTTGTAAACTACTCTCAAAGTCACTTGAATGTTGGCACAATGTGTAGAGCATAACATCTCTGCTGCAAAAAAAAAGTATTTTGACACATTTTGGTTTAAAGAAATATTTTTAAAAATGCTAGATGATCTCTCTCCTCTTTAGTCAGCAGTACACAGCGTCAGTGGTTGCCAAAAAGAAATTTCAAATTTTGACCACAGAACAGTTTTCCATTATGCATCAGCCCATTTTAAACGCACACATATGGCTTCTTCTCTGCATGAAACAACTTAAACTTCGTTTGTGGATGGTGAACTGTGTTGACAGATAATTTCTGGAAGTGTAGTATGGGTGAGTACCGGAAACTGGTACCATGTCAGTACCGGTACCAACATACTCGATACCTACTCGACCAAATTACAACACAGATATCTATACTTCATTTTGATACCCTGCCACCCAATGAGGGGCAAGAAATATGCTATTGACTTTGTGCAATCTATGTTTTAAGTTATACTGGTTTCTTTTTCTGATCCCATGTTTGACTGGCACCTTATAAAAATATGCCTGCAAATTATTTATGATACCCAGACAGCTTTTATTCTACTGCTGAGTTTCAACACACATTTTCCCTCGTAAAACTATTGATTGAGGCACCGTTAGGCACTGGCACCATATAAAAAGTATCAATTTAGCATCGGTGTTGGAAAAACCCCAAAAGATACCCAACTCTTATTTTCACACTGAATAATCCATTTTCTTCTCATCTTGTGCCGGGTCATGGTGGCAGCAGGCTAAACAAGTCAACCCAGACTAGCAACATTTTCCAGCTCCTCCTGGGGGATTACGAGGCATTCCCAGGCTAGATGGGATATATAATCCCTCCACTGAGTCTTATGTGTACCCTGGGGTCTTCTCCGTCGGATGAGCCCAGAAGACCTCCACAGGGAGGTCATGTTACTGACCTGTTGCCACCTAACCCAACTAATGGCAAAATGTTACTCTAGTTTTTCATCAGAATCACTTACTTTTCCAGCCTTTTGTTGCCATAGGAGGTTATGTGATCAGGTGAGTTTGTTAGTTAGTTAGTTTGTTAGCAACATAACTCAAGTTATAGATGGATTTTGATGAAATTTTCAGGAAATGTCAGAAATGGCATAAGGAAGAACTGATTTGATTTTGGGACTGATCCAGATCACCGTCTGGATCCAGGAATTTTTTTCAGGATTCTGTACTATTGGGAGATAGGGCTAATAGCGGAGGTCTGCGCTGTTACCACTTCAACCCAGGAGATGGCAGACATGAGTAACTTCAATCCCAGCAGCATTTTTGGGTGTGTTTCTATTTAAAGTTTTGGAGTTTATAGAGTTTAACAGACGAGTTGGAGCGTAACCGAGAGAAATACAGCAAATTGTAGCGAGAATACTCACAATGCTGGGAGGAATAGAGGAATATTCACCTTCTGCCATGACTTCCAGTCGTCCAGTGAGACCATGGGTGAGACTGTGAGTGCATCTGTTGGCACCGGCAGGCAATGCTTCCACCATGACAGTCCACCTGTAGTGAAGACAACGCTTTGCCTCACTGTGTTTCCGTCCCACCGGGGAGGGAGTGATCGGCGAATGCCGTGGTGGGGGCACATGGGGACGGATCCAGGAATTTTTTAAAGGATTCTTCACTATTGGGAGATTGGGCTAATGGCGGAGGTCAGCACTCTCCGAGTGCTTTTGTAGTTTCAGATGTGTTGCTGCCTTCAAATTCAAAATGAGCTAATACTTTTTATGAAATGGTAAAATTTCTCAGTTTCAACATCTGATATGTTATGCCGTTGTGAATTAAATATGGGGTTATGAGATGAGTAGATAGTTTTATTCTGTTTTTATTTACATTTTCTAAAATTGAGGATCCACACAGAAATAACTGATTGCTTTAGTAGCTCATACACAGGCATCACTATTGATTTAGGACTGTTTTGTAAGTATTTAAAATGCAGGAGCTTTTAACCCATGTATAAAACATTTATTTTCTCATCACTGAGTCGAACCCAAGGTCTCTGCCTCAAAGCTGTTCCCTATACAGCACCTTATATTTCCCTCTACAACAGCTGTTTGTGACCAGGCCTCTAGGCAGACAGAGAGCCTCCCATCAGCCCCTCCGTGTGTCAGTGGAGTCAGGTTGCGTAGCTCTCTCGCTATGCAAACATTAGTGGCTGAATCCCTGGTGAATAGCCGCCTTATGGGCTCTCACACCGGATGTGTTTTAGGGCATTTTAAAAGTCCGACCCGACACTGAACGCATCACACGTCCAGTATTTACATCTGTACTAAGTCACGTCTCTCATTTAAGAAATAAAGCAGCACTTTTTATTAGTTTTAGTTTCTCATCATTGTTGTGTTTGAGTTTAGTTAGCTTCTAATTTGAGCTTTTTATCGCATTAATGTCGAAAAGTAATGAGTTTCCTCAATATCCCTACGTTTAAACGGTTGTTTTTGAGTTTTTATGCTAATTAGATAATCTTAGAGACTAATTAAGATCCTGATAGACGTTTTAAAGCAGGAGTAGTGTTTTCAGCTAGCTATTAATAGACCAGAGCACATCATGACTGTAATATAGGTGGATTCGTCCCTCTGTTAAGCTTATTGACATGCTAAAAAAGCAAAAACACTGTCTGTAGTAATAAAAATAACATCTTACTTGGAGCAGGACTCTAGTTTAGGCCAGAAAGGTTGCTTGTTCCCTTGTACCGTTCAGGACCAGGCTGATGTGGGCTCCATGGCACCGACGAGTCTGTCTGGATCGATCCTCAGGACGCACAGAAAAGAAAAAACACAACTGAAACTGTGACAACGCCTCCGGGACTCGATGTTTGTCTTGAAAACACAGGCTGCTGTGTACAGTGTAGGCCCTGGAGTTCAGGGCTGTTTCCTTGTTAATGTCAGGCCCGATGGAGAGCGCAGAGAAAAACGCATCCAGAGCAGGTGCGCTGTAGAAATAGCGGATCTTACGGTTTCAGTTGGAGCCACGGACAAAGCACACACGAGCCTCTTCTCTCGGTTTCCGTTTCGAGCAGCTTGGGTGCTTATAAAGGCAGAATTAACGCTGTCAGAGGGGAATCCCGCGGTATCATGTCTGTGTTTGCTCTGTGTTTTTGGGCTTTCTCTGCTGATGAAATGGCAGCAGTAGCAGCAGCATCATATAGCCTGACTCATCCCGCATCAGTACCACTACCGTAAAGGACCGAGTAGAGGCGCAGCACACAAGGAAAAACACCGTGGACAAACGTAAACAGACAAAGTAGGAAAAATAATTCAAAAACTGCCTCATAAAAGAAACGTTAACATAACTGCAAAGGTTTGGCTTCTTTTGATACGTATGTCGACGTAAAACTACCTTAAAAGGGTGTAATTTTGTGGACAAAATTAAAGCCTGGATATTTTCCGTGTATTTGCGGAAATACGTGCCGACTTGCATACACAGACGCTTGTTAATTTAAGAATACGGAACAACAGTAACGTTTTTGATACTGGAGAGTTTGTTCGTCTTGTTTTAGCTCGTCATGCTTCACGGTTAACAGTACAACACGGGGAAGCAGCACAATCACTGCGCCAGGGGGCTATGTGCAAGAGCTCTACTGCGCAGGAGCGGAAGTGGACGTACAGCAAGATGGGAGGTGTAGTTTTGTGCTGTTCTAGCGAGTTAGCTAGGTAGCTAGATAGAATCCACAATGGGCAAACAAAAGAGGCCATGCTAAATATAATTATGGACCACATCAGCCTGACAGTATTACGTTGACTAGGAAACTTAATTTGAGGAGTTTATTTCTTGTCCAACCAGTCATTTTAATTTTGAGATATTTCAGCTGTCTTTTAAGTCTCTAGTTTCTGAATATATTCTAAATAGGGCTAAAGGTGTTACATATTAATAAAAATGTCAATAAAGAATAAACCAATTATTTACTTAAAAAAACAATGTAAAATGCTGAAATATCATCAACTTTCAATTACAGTCATGAGAATAGTTAGCCCACTTCTTTCAGTGGTTTTCCTAGGGTATCCCTAAACATCAGGGCTTAGCTCTGTCCACATTTAGATTGGACTCATCCATGTCCATAAGCTGTAAGAGCAGTAATGATATCAACAACACTGAAAGAAACAAAAATGACAAGATAAACAATATCAAAGATGACCCCCCCCAAAACAAACAAACAAACAAACAATTATATCAAAATAAACAGCATTACAATGGCCAAAACAAACAAACAAACAAAAAAACATTAAGAGCATGACCAACAATAGCGACATCTACAACAATCAACAACAGTTACACCAAATCAACAAAAACAGCAAGGATAAGAGGAAAAATAAAATACAGACGTAAAAATTAAAAATACTTTTCCCAAAAGAGTTTTTACAGTTAATTCAAAGTGTTTTGGTATAAATATCCTTATACCCTTCTACAACATTTTGAGGTATTTCGTGTTGAAACACAGTACTATAATGCTGTGGTGCTTTTAAGTATCCTACAAGTTCTGACTTTATCCTACATTGCTGCATATAACACATCTGTCATCACTAAACAGCTCCAGAAGAGGCAAAAAGTCAGTCCAAAAACTCAATTTTTAGAAGCTATCCAATGTGAAACTGACAAGATATGAGACAACTGAAACCCACTCCTAGACAAATGCACAGATCTTATTCAACTTTATAATCTGTGCTTTGCTATTTGAAGTTGTAGCTGAACTGCCACTGACCTAAACAAAACCTGCATGCCCTACTCTTAATGTCTCACTGTCAGATGTATCTCTCTGCTGCCACCTGCTGGGTGGTGGTGAGTAATGCTTCTCAGGCACATATTTCCAGCACCCAGAGAAGCTCCTTTTTGTAAGCAAATGTGCATGTGAAACTTTTCACCAAAGTTATTAGATGCCTTTCAAGGATGACTGGGCCACTTTAAAATAACTCACCTTTTTAGTATTAAAGTTAGTGAGACCAATCCAATGAAGGCTAAGATACGCTTGGTAACTGAACATGCTTAAATGGCTTGTTATTGAGAAACCGCCGATCATTGTAAAGAGGTTTGGGGTGGCTTATCAGATTTCAAGGGGTCCTCTCTCTGGCTCCCACTAGATCTACTGGTCAGGATGAGAATGATACTACATTCAGCAGAGACTGGTGGCCCATCTTCACATAACCCTTTAAAGCCTGATACCTCAAATAATTGCCAGAAAATTATATTTTTTTGGAAATGTGGAAATGTGGAAATGAGATGTTTATTTAACTGAAATCCAGAAAAAAGAAATAAGGCCATACAATTTCACATATACATTTTTTGTTCCACATTTGATACATTAGGAATTGTTTGAAACTGATTATCCACTGGGGGGCATTTTTATCATTTATATAATTGTATACATTTTTTTTTTAGGAAATTGTTAAACATTTTGATTAGATAGAGGTATCAAAAAAATTGCAAATAAAATATGATACAATTGGTTTTAAAGGGATAAAGACATAAAAAAGAGCAAACCATATAAAGCTGCTGAGCTTTGTAAAATTATTGGTGCTTGAAGCTGATTATTGCAAAGTGTTTTGTCCCATTATGCTTTACCAAACAGCACATGTGCAGACACTTAAATACTAAAGGAGACAGCATGTAAGACTCAAAACAGAAAGAAAAAGACACAGGGAGACTGTGATGTGTTCTTCAGAGTCACTGCAGACAGGAACTGCTCTAGATAATGGCTCAAATTCCCAAAAGTGTAATGACTTTTTTTTGGTAAAAATGTGAGTATTTTGGGGAGCAGGTTGCCTAGTGGTTTAAGGCACTTCCCAGGTACGCGGGTGGCCTGGGTTCGAATCTAGCCAGAGGCCCCTTACCGCAAGTCTCTCCCCCACTCTTGACCCTGTCTCTGACTCTATCCACTGTCCTCCTTTATTTAATAAAGGCACAAAAATGCCCAAAAATAAATCTTAAAAAAGTGAACATTTTGAAGAATTTTTGTCACAAAATGTATTTTTTAAATAGTTTTGTACCTAAAGAGATGGAAGAACAAGTCTGTGCAAAAATAATTGGTCATTAATATTAACAATAAATAAAAATCTTTGAGTTTGCATTTCTTTTTTTCTCTTCTTTTTATAGTCCCATAACTTTTATAAAATTCAAGTGGCATTGAAGAAGCAAGCATATTCTTAAACACCAAGTTGTCCTGAAGAAAAGGCTGCATAGAGCTTGACACAGAGTTGATGTTTCACAAGCTTTTTTAGACAGTAAGTCTAGGCAGAAAAAAAATTGTTACAAAAACAGCACAGGGCTCAGAGGGTTAATATGGGCTGTGGTTCATTTTATTTTACAACTTGCTGCAGGCCAATTAAAATAGATATCAAAGACCAGATTTGGTCTGCAGGCCATAGTTTAGATGCTCTTGTATTATTTTAGACTCACTTTGATAACTTATATTCTGATAAGTGTTTCTCCTTGAGGAGGAGGGCTGTTATGTCCCAGTATGCTCACATGTCCTCATTAGCATACATAATTCTAAAAAAAAAGTCCTCAGAAGTCGGTAATGTCTACGCACGCACACACACACACAGCCAGTGGGCGTGGCCATCCTGACAGCACGGACTGCTGACAGCTTCAACACCAACACGCTGCTAGTCCTGTGTGAGAGGTTGCCATCCGACCAGAGAGCTAGAGATGTGCACACAAACCGCAGGCTAAACAGATAACACGGTTTTTCTTCTTCTTTTAATCTTCCGCGACTTTTAAAGAGGCAAGTTCTTGTTTTTACCTCCACTACGACGCATCGACAGGAGTTTTAATTGAATTTGAAGCGACTGTTTCTGCTTTTTAAGGTATGAAACGCAAATATTGACTTTTTAAATGACACTTCGGAGTTATCCTCGGGTCAAGGCGTGTGTTTAATCAGTTTCTTTTGGTCAACGTAGCTTTCAAACGCATTTTTCTGTCTATAAGTTACGTCTTTTTTATGTTTTCGTCAGCTTAAGAGTCAAATTTTAGCTTTCTGCCTCCTTCCATGACTTCAGACCGACTGCCACTAGCCAAACCCTCCGTATGTTGCAGCTCTTCCTCATGTGAACCCATAATTGGAGACCTCACTGTTGTGCTCGCGCTCTCGTCCGGAGCAGTGAATGATGCAGCACGAGCGCCTGCTCAAAGTTTTGGTCATCGGCGACCTCGGAGTCGGTAAAACGTCCATCATAAAGCGCTACGTGCACCAGGTGTTCTCCCAGCATTACCGAGCCACCATCGGGGTCGACTTCGCCCTCAAAGTGCTCAACTGGGATCACAAGACGGTGGTGAGGCTGCAGCTGTGGGACATCGCCGGTGAGTCAGAGAAGGAGTGACTCTGTTTGGAAATGTCTCTGTATCCCTAAATAGAGTATTTAAGAGCCAGAAACCACATGCGTGTAGTCAGTGGCTTGTATTTATACTGTATTTGCATAGTCAAATAAGAGGGTGAGGCACAGTGAAGCTAACCGTCTGTCAAAGGTAATAATTTACTTAAAACTTCCACATAAATGTGTAGTTCACTTTCCCTAGACTGGATTTAAGTTTTTAAAAACCTTATGTCCTGGTTAAGTCTTTTGCAAAATACCAAAAATGACAGCTTAAACCTACAGCCATTCATTTTTCTTAAATATTCCCAACTCCAAACTAAATCCAGGAAAACTCTTGCACAACTCTCTGAATTGCACAAATATATTCACAATATTTAAGGTATCAATGCTGCAGAAGAACTACCAAAGCCATAATTGTGTTGGCAACATTACAGGTACCAATACTGTAACTGATCTGATAGTTTCAAAATCTACAAAAGCTTAAAAAATGCAGTTAAACGAATACACTCTGTCTAAATTGCACAGTTGTGTTGGCAGCATTACAGGTACTAATGATGTCAAAAACTACCACCGTTTAACAAACCCTGATCCATTTCATAAAGGCATGCTGAAGATGGGTGAGAGCATCAAAATGGTGCAGTAAAATGCATACATACAGTCTAAATTGCACAACTATGTTGGCAACATTACAGGTACCAATACTGTAAATGATTTGATAGTTTTAAAATCTACCAAAGCTTAAACAACTCTCATCTTTTTCATAAAGGCACTTTGAAGAGGGATGAAAGCATCAAAATAATGCGATTAAATGCATACATACTGTCTAAATTGCACAATTGTGTTGGTAAAGGTTCAGGAACCTAACTTTTTTCTGACCAACCGTATTTGAAAGTACCAAATACCAAAACATTTAACCTAAATCTTTTTTGTGAGAAAGACATGTTGCAGTGCAGGAAAATACCTTAATGAGTTTAACACAAGTTGCAGGCAAACTCCTACATGTCTTAATTGCACAATTATGTAGCCAGTGATTCAGAACATTTAGTTGATAAATGGTATTCAAAAGTTCCACTAGAAAAAAAATTGATATTTACATAAGAAAGCTGTGCTGTGAAAGGATGACTGTTAAACATGCAGAAATATGTTGACAACACTTTATGGAGATGTTATGGAGAGGAAGAAATTTTTAAGAATGCACAAATACATTGACGATTTCACAAATATGTTGGCTACGTTTTGGATATCAAAATTTTAATTGATCAATAGAAACAGGAAGTAAAAGAGCACCAAAAAAGGTTATCTGCTTCATAATAAAGACGTTCTGGAAAGGAACAAATCCATTGGAAAAAATTGCACAAATTCATTGACAATTGCACAAATATGTTGGCAACATTTTGATACCAAAATTTGCATTGCTCATTTGAATCAGGGTGTACCAAAGTCTTGAAAAACATTGTAAGCTTTATAATAAGGAAGTTCTGGAGAGGAACAAATCCATTAAAAAATTGCACAAATACATTGATTATTGCATAAATGTGTTGGCAATGTTTTGGATATCAGAACTTTTATTAATCAGTAGAATCAGCATGTACCAAAGTCTTAAAAAAACTTAATACCCTTTACAAGAAAGATGTTACCAAGAGGAACAAATCCATTGGAAAAAATTGCACAAAAACATTGTCAACATTTCTAAGTATTTGTGCAGTGTGTAGGACTAAGCCTTCAGTGTGTGATGTTCAGGAAGAAGAAATGACCAAATATTGAGAGCAGAGAATATTTTTCTCTGTATTATTGAAACAGGTATCAAAATCATTTGTGTTTTTTACTAGTATCACCCTAAAGTTTAAAATTCTGGTTTCATGGCGAACATACTTCAAACCTGTGAGAATATACATGGTAGGAAAGTACACATACAGGGTATTTTTATTTACTTTTACTATTTTATTTGACAGTTTACTTCTACACTTCTACATTTTAGAGGTAAATACTGTTTTATTCAAGCAGATTGGTCTGACTACACATTTTCCTACCACCACCTGTCTAGGCAGTTAATACCATAAATGGTGCGTTTTCTGATAAGCTAAAGAATTAAATATTCTTTTATGTGTTGAGAAAATTCTCCTCCTTCTTAGGCCAAATAAACTGTTTAAAACCCAGCTTGGATTAGCTAAAAAATGCAAAGTCACAAAGCTGAACACAGGGCTGTTTCTGTTTCTGATCTCACAGAAAGAGAATTTCTGAGATACTGTGTGGTTCACACAGGACAGGAACAATACAAATGTGTGATTTGACCGGCCACAGTGCACTGTTGAAGGTTAAACTACCCGGTATAAAGTATGTTAAATGTATCTGAAATGTAGATATCTGCTGCAGCTACAGTAGTCAAAATTTAAAAAAAAAAAAAAGTATGAGACCATTTGAACCCTACGAGGCAAAAATGGTCTCCTACACTGCCAATTTTCCTTTTCTCCATCCTTTGTTGTTATTTGATCCACATTTTAAAAGCCTGATTATTAAAAAACAAAGAGCCATTTAAAAGCCAAACTTTCTGGGCTCAAACAAAGTCACATAAACATACAGCCTCCAACATTTTGACTCTTAAATTTAGAATTTAAGTATAGAATTTTTAGTTAAAATGAGTTCTCAGATAGTTTAGACTAAGTCATAAATGTTTGTCTGATGCTAGAATGCTAACTGTTGAGTAAACTGGCTAAAAGGCTCAGAGTTGAACATCTACACTTTTGTCAGTTGTCTCATCTTGCTGACATGTCCAACAATGATGTTGCACATTTTAAGTGTTGAGAAAATGTGGTTAACCTTTGTCTCTTCACAGAAATGCTACCGCTCCAGAACTTCCCATTCATTTCACAAAGAAGAGCTTGTTGTGTTCTGCTTCTATAGCCCATCAAGCCAATCTGATAGCATTTAATTTGATGTTCTTTTGGAGACATGTCCTTCTTTCTTCTCTGCACGCTCTGTAATTTATCATCTGTTGCTGAGCCTTTGTGTGTAATTTAAATATGACAGCTGATATGAGCTGTCATTTACATGAAGACATCTGCTGAGGCTGTCAGCCAGATGGACTGTTAACCAGTATCCAGTGATGATTTCAGTGGAGTCTGAGCCCACGAGTCTGTCTCATGCATACAAACACTAAGCAGATAATCATTATTGCTCTGTCAGATTGGTAATTGCATCACTGTTTAGTGTGAGTGAGTGAACGCTTATCTAGATTGAAGGAGCAGCCTTTCTGCTATTGGTTAAGGCTTTCTTAGCAGAGATAATATAAGAGCCCAGGAGGATGTTCGTGCAGAATTATTCAAAGGAAGTTATTTTATCACGTGCATGTGTCACGATAGAAAAAAAAAAAGGAAATATAATTAGAGCGTTTGCAAAATTTGGTATCGTTCTATAGCAGCACACACTTGCCCGATTTACGCCAAATTCAAATGAAATTGTTGCATCAGAAAATATTAATCTTTCACTTACTTAGAATTAACAAGATAGTAATCCCAACATTACAAGATTCTTTTCGAATATGAAAATAGTGCTGTTTTTCCAAATTTTGATGTTCATTTTGAAACAAGATAGATCGTGGCTCAGTAGGTCAAGTTGGCCGTCTCACAGCCTGAAGGTTGTGGGTTTGAGCCCCAGCTCCTGCAGTCACAAGTTGATGTGTCCCTAGGCAATACACTTAACCTCAGTTTGCTCCCTAGCCTTTTTGAATACTCCCTACAGCTATTAAAGCAACTGCAAAACAACTGAGGCTGAAATAATTTAACCCTTTAAAGCCTGAAAACACAAATTATAAAAACTATTATTTGTAATTTCCCCTTGCAGGACTAATAAAGCAATATCTTATTGTATCTTATCTTATAGCCATAAAATTCTCAGTTTTTGGAACTGAGATTAGCCTAACTTTCTACTGAAATTTAAAAAAATCAAAATTTCCATAAAATGTAACATATTTTTTGTATCTCATTTGATACATTAGGTGTTTCTGGTAACTGATAATCCACTTAAGGGCATTTTTATCATTTATTGGATTGTATTCAGAAGTTTTTTTAGTAAGTTATTGATCATATTGATTAGATACAGGTATCATAAAAGTATGTCTCAAAAATGATACAACAGGCTTTAAGGGGTTAATCAGGAATGACTTTGTGTATCCATTTTTCAGAAATCCACCTGTCAGCCATTATTAGCAAATATAATGCATGCTAAACCGCACGTATTTATCAGTCCATTCTTTCTTGATAAAACTGCTGTCTTCTGTGGAAACAGGCTTTTTGGGTCCAACTGCAAGTTTCCAGCTTGGGTTTTTTCACTTACCACTGCACAGCAAGGTTGTAATAGTTTTGAATTTTTCATTAGCTTTCATTTTTATTTCGTTTTCATTTTCTGTGTTTGATATCAGTTTAGTTTTTATTAGTTTTGACTGCTGGTTTGTTCGTTTAGTTTTTATTTTGCAACAATGCTTCGTTTTAGTGTAGTTTTAATTATTTTCAGTTAGTTTTAGGTTTTTTGGGGGGTACATGATATGGCTGAGTAAACATCATACATTTTTACAAACATATTCTAACAGGCTACTCTTCACTTATCATTTTATTCATTTAAAGAAGGTGTTTGAATACAACTCCAGGCGTAAAACTACCACTTTGTGAAGTCTTAACCAATCAAATCAGCCAATTTTACACTCTCTAGGCTCGGGTGTAGGTGCCACTCAGTATGGTTGTGTCAAAGACTAAAACTGAGGATATTTTGTCTCTATTTTTATTTTAGTTTAGTTTTGTAAACGCACTATACAGTTTTAGTTAATTTTCATTCTTTTGGTAAAGCTTATTTTTTATTTTGTTTCAGTTAACTAAAATTATTTTTGAATTTTAGTTTTAGCTATTTAGTTAGTTTTAGTTAACTATAATAACCTTGCACCGCATATTAGCATCGAACCCAGTCATAAGTAGATAACATGACAGCCACAGAAATATGCAAATGAAATATCCCAGTCGCCCCCTTGTGGCTGGCAGCATTATAGGGACTGGTCTCACTGTTAGAGATCCAAAAAATTCATTTGAAAGAAAATAAAGTATTAAAAAAAAAAGGTTAACTAGACCATTTATAAAATTTCTTTAGTTTATTTGAAAGTTAATTTTTTTTAAAATAAAATCAAAACATCAAAATGCCATTTTTGATTTGAAAAAAGAAAACAATATACAGTTATCTCTTCAACTAAAGTAAATTTAACCCTAAATGGTGTTTTTTGGTTTGGTTTGGAGAGCTGAAAGCTTTTAAGACAGCCAGTCAGGTAAGCACACAAGTTGACTATCTTATTTAAAAATAAATAAAGAAAGTCTGAACATATAAACCCAAGTAGGAACATTATAGCAGGTCTTTCTCCCTGCATGCAGAGATAACTCCAGTGTTGCATTATGCCCAATCATGGCTCTGTTACCTATAACCAGTGAACCTACTTATCTGTAAAATGCTCTCAAGCATTTCACAACTTTACCCATGTTTTTGTAATCCTATCCTACCTTTGTTGGAATATATTTTAGGGATTTAATTCAGAATGTGTTTATATTTTAAAACAATATTTTGAGTTTGAACATTACATTTCTTGTGTTTTTGTTTTATTCTATTCAGTATAGGTTGATTAGTTTTAAATCACTATATTCTGTTTTTATTCAAATTTTAAAGTGTCCCAACCTTGTTTGTAATTAGGGTTTGTAAATAAATTGACATATATTGTATGCATGTAAAGAGTGAGACAATTCCATTTTTTAATGTTAATGCTATTAAGGTCAGTAGTCAAAAAATGTGTTTAACTTTTGCAAGAATAAGGCTGAATGTGCTCAGCATTATAATACCCGTGTTTTAAGTTTAGCCAGAGGATTATTCTAGGCTAATGCAGTGGGTTATGAAAACCACAAACCCAAACTAATGCAAGACTTTCATTGGGAAGTTGGCCATTTGAGTCTTTTTTATTTAATGTTATGAAAATGTATTTTAGCTAAACTACTCTTTACTTCCCTGCCCCAGTTAGATTAGCACAGTGTCCAGGTAAAGAATATACTTCAGTGTTTATTGATAAAAACAGCTGTTCTGTACTTCAAAATTATGTTCTCACTGAATTATGTCTAAGATCTCCTCTCTAAATTTATAGAAGGACAATTAAGCATAGCTAGAAGGAAAGTGTTTTCCACCTAGCAACAGCAGAGAGGAAATTCTGATAGGTTGATTAACTACTCTCTTTCAATTTACCTTTTAAATGCCAAAACTGACCAAATCAGGCATGTATTGGATATATTTATTTGGGCTGTAGTCAACCAAAGAAAAACTTGGCCGGCTAAAATCGCACCAGATCATCAAGTAATCGATTGGTTGTGGGACGGACCAAAAACAAACAAACAAATAAATAAATGAGTGAATAAAACCTTCATGTTATATCTACATCAAACTTATCACTGAAAATATAGTCAGTGCATTTAGGTGGTAATTAAAATTCAAAATGAACCCAAAATTAACTTAAAAATCTTACATTTTTTGCAGTATAACCACCTTATGTTGTAATTAAATAATAATCCTTTTTAACAAAATGTTGCCACACAGCTGACTTTTTCGACATGTTGTCAATTAACGAGAAACGGAGAATAAACGTGCTTCACAGGGTTTGGTGGGAGGGTCCTAGTGACGTTGTTTTGACTTTTTGGGTATTTAACCTGTAATTAATTACCCTTAAAGGCACAAGTAAATTATATTTGAATAGTTACATTCATAGTTTTTTTTTTTATTGTAAATTATATTTTGTAAAACTAGATAACAGAAAAAATAAAAACACATGACATCTCCCTTCTCACCCCTGCCAAAAAAAAAACATGGATTCTTCCAATTAAAGTAGCATGTGCGATTGTTTGACCAATTGGATTTGGCCGAACATGAGGTCCTCGTCCAAATAATCGACCAATCGACTTGAGGCTGTCAGCCCTAATATTTATTTATTTATTAATTATGCATTTTGCATGTAATCATTGTCAATTAATGAATGATTATGGCTGGGCCATTAATCGAAAATGAGATTAAATTATAAAGCAGACAGTGCAATAGTTTTTTTTAACTTTTATGTTTCAAAATTACCAGTTTAATACAGTTTCTTTGCAGCAGAAATGTAATGTTCTACACAATATGCCAACATTTAACTGTCTTTTAAAAAATCATTAAAATCCTACTTTTCTTTTTTTACTGTGTATTTTCTTTAATCACAATGAGAATGACAGAAATAATAGTCCCCTTCAAAATAGCACGAGCCAAGAAAATCACGATTAGATATTTTTCAGAATCGTTAACCCCAAGTTTAATTGATCTGATGCTGTGCTGGTTATAAAATAGAATGGTTTTTGTTGTGTTTGTTTAGTAATATGTAAATCATCGCTATTCCAATATTGGGGAAAAATATTGCAATTTGATTTTTATCCCAAATTGTTCAGCCCTACAAATGATAAAATTACAACAAGTGACTTCTCTTTTTTTAAACACTTAGGACCCGATTGAAAACCGAGAGGGTCCAGACAGGTTCCCTTTGTTATACTATGTGTGTTGTTTAAATGCGTACTGCCATTTTTCAAGCAAAACACCTGTAAAACTTGATTTTTGTGTTTCAGAAGGATGGTATCAGTTCCATTATTCAGAAAACTGTCGTTAAACTTTTGTTTTTAGGACTCAGCCATCAGAGTGTGATGTAGTGACAGCATAAAGTGTTATGACTGTTTCTTTGTCCTAAACAGACAAAGCTGATCCACAGACAGAGTCGACTGTCAGTCTACTCGTATTTGTGTTGTGGGGGATTTCTGTATCAGTGCTTGTCTTGCTGTGAGGGTCATGTGCGCTCTATGTGTATCACATCCACTGATTCACCACTATATTAAGATCATGTGGAGGAAGTTAGCCGTCAGGATAGAGGCGTATTCATGTTTTCAGTTTAACCCAATCGTGTACCTACTTGTTTGAAACAAAATGTTTCTGCACGTACACAAAAGTTGGAACAGACTCTGCTCTTCTTGAGCAAGATGCTGATGGTGGAGTTGCAGAAGTTTGTCAGATAATCAATATGTTTGTTGACAGGTATCTAGAAGCATTTTGCAAACAAAAATGCAGTTTTTTCCTGACCTTCATCTTTAGAGTGTGATGCTTTTTGGGTCAGAATTAGCTGCATCATAAAGGAAACAAACAGCTGATTATTTGGTTTAATTTTTAAAGACAAACAGTGCTACAGAGCTGTTTACGAACCCAAATTCCTAAAAAGTTGGGACATTGTGTAAAATGCGTGCATTTACAGTACTATGATTTGCAAATCCTATTCAAGTGATTTCAGCACAGAAACAAGATACTTAATGTTCAAACTGATAGATGTTAATGTTTGATGGAAATATGCACACATTCTTGATTAGATACAGTACTTTCCAAAAAAGTTGGGACAGGAACAAGAAAAGGACTTGGAAAGTTTTTGAATGCCTGATAAACACCTTGAACAATTCACAGGCAAATTTTTAACCAGTTATAGCACCAAGATTTGGCATAAATGAGCTCATCTGAAAGGCTTCGTCATTCACAAGCAGTGAAATACTTATGAAGTCAGTGTCTTCAGTCCCCAGACACTTAAAATAGTCTTATTTGAAGAGAAGGGGATGTAACAGTGGTAAATATGATCCTGTCCCAGCTTTATTGGAACATGTTTCAGGCATCAGTTTCATAATTCCAACATTGAACCAAAAAGTTGATCTGTTTCAGCATTAGCTAAATATCTTGCCTTTGAACTTCATTCAGTTAAATAAAGATTTGCACATTACATTTTTTGTTTGTTTGTTTAATTCACATTCTACACAATGTCCCAACTTTTTTGGAATTTAAAATCAAGAAATAAAAAAATGATGGATTAATTTATATCTATTTCGGTTTCATATAAAAAGTTAGAAGTTTCTTTGTTTCTAAGTTTGATTGTTATGATATTCAGCTTTGAACTGGAAAAACTCAAGGTTTCTAATTACTGTAGTTACAGTGTCTATAAAAAAGTATTCACCCCCTTTGGTGTTTTACTCTACTTATTTTATAAATCAATCATGGTCAATATAATCTGGCTTTTTTTGGCAAAAACAAAAAACTTTTTTAATGTCAACAGATTTCCACAAAGTAATATCAATTAAATGAAAATATGTAATGTAAAAAAAAGTGACTGCATAAATATTGACCCCCTTTAAAATGACTGACATAATTCAGCAGAGCCGACTGGTGCTCGTAGTCTTACAATTACTGAAATGAGGATCATTCCCAGTGAATGCGTCTCAGGCAATTGTGGTAAAAGACACCTGTGTCAGAAAGGTCCAGTCACTGATTTATCAATATTCCTGGCTACCATTACACCATGAGGACTAAAGAACACTCCAAGCAAATTAGAAAAAAAGCTTAGTCAAGGGAAGAAGTCAAGGGATGGATTAAAAAAAAAAATTACAAGGCACTCAACATCCCCTGAAGTTCAGTTAAAATTATCATCAAGAAATGGAAGGAATACGGCACGGGTAAATCTGTCTAGATCAGGCCGTCCTCTCAAACTGAGTGACCATGCGAGAAGGAGACTAGTGAGAGAGGCCACCAAGACATCATGTGGGGATTATTCTCATCAGCTAGCCCAGGAAGGCTTGTAAAGGTAGAGGGTAAAATGAATGCAGCAAAATATAGTAAAATCTTGGAGGACAATCTTATTCAGTCTGCAAGAGAACTGTGGATTGGGAGAAGATTTATTTCCCAGCAAGACAATGACCAAAAGCATACAGCTAAAGCTACACAGATGTGGTTTCTAGATGACGAGGTGAATGTTCTGGACTAATATTACAGTGTCCAGATGTGACTCAATGATGTGATTGCAGCCAAAGGTGCATCTACTAAATACTGACTAGAAGGGGGTGAATATTTTTGCAGTCACACATTTTACATTGCATATTTCTGACATTAAAGATGTTTTTTTGTATGTCTTTTATTGTAAGAAAAAAAAGCCAAATTGAATTAACACTGTACATCTTTGAGACTGCGCTAATTCTGTTGTCTTCTTTATTTTCTTTTCCACAGGTCAGGAACGTTACGGGAACATGACCCGCGTTTACTACAGAGAGGCGGTGGGGGCTCTGGTCGTCTTCGACATGACACGGCTGTCCACGTTTCAGGCCATCCTCAAGTGGAAAGGAGACCTGGACTCAAAGGTTAATGTGATGAAGCAGCTAAAGTTGCTCTGTGATCATATGTTGAACATTTTTCCTCCCTGTATCTTTTGTACTTCTGCTGTAGTTGTCTGAGTTTCATTGTGAATTTCACCATGACACAGTAAAGTGAACTTGTGTTCGAGCTAGTGTTAATTCCCTTCTCTAGTTGTTTTTAAGAGTTGGTATTTATCATATTGTGAGTAAGCCTGTGGATCTTGTGCATGGTTTCTACAAAGAAAACTTCCCTTCAGCTACCACAGAAGACATGCAATGAAATCAATTTCAGTGTCCCATTTCAGAGAGCAGACTGTGACTAAAATAAATATGTATGTTCTGGTTCTTCTAGGTTGCCCTCAGTAATGGAAGGTCGGTCCCAGCTGTTCTTTTGGCCAACAAGTGTGACCAGCGGCGTCACGGTTTGTGCCCGAAGCTGCCCAAACTGGAAAACTTCTCCAGAGAGTACGGATTTGTCGGCTGGTACGAAACCTCTGCAAAGGTGAGACAAGACTGTCCTCCAGGTCCTCGCCTCATCAGATGCAAATACTTTCAAAATGTTTGCTTTTAGGGTGACAGTTTAGCTCAGCTGGTAGAGCAGAGGTCCAAAGCGGGGGCTAAAGTCCCAGATGCACTGGCTGTAGGCTTGATCCTGGCGCTGTTTGGTGTATGTCTTTCTTGCTCTCTCTGCACAAATTTCCTTCAACTATTCTATAAAAGAAAGACAAAAAGTCCCAAAAATAATCCAAATGAAAGTTTTCTTTCAGTCTATCTGTGCTCATTTCTCCTTTTTTAGTTCTGTTTGGACTGATGGCCAGCATTTATCCTGGCCTTCTGTCTCACTCTCTTCATCTTTAATTCCTACTGATTTTATATCTTTATTGCCCAGATTTCACTCTCTCTCTTTCTTGTTTGTCTCGTTTTCTCTCTAGAATTGGCACCCCCTTTTTTCACAACTTCACTCCTTGTATTTGTCATGAAGAATAAATAAAATCAATTTTTTTGTTTACTTAAATTTACTTGTTTCTGACTGAAGTGTCCTAGCTTAAAACAGCATCATATTGATGACATTTCTAACCTTATTTAGCGGCCAAAACTAGCAACTGTTAACAGCTTATTCGCATGAAGCCTTGTGCCTGAGAGAAGATAAAGCACAGACAAAAGACGCATTGTCTCTCATTTGTTCTATCTGGCTGATTGAATTTTCTTTTACCTCCTTAGTCAATAGATCTTTATCTGAAGGTGCAACGATAGCAGCTAAGTCTGAGTGTAGAAGAACCTTTGTGCTGTATCTGTGACCTCTTGTCCCTGCTTTCGTTCCCCTTTTTAACCTCTGATCACTTTTTGATCCTCCTTCTACAGAAACCACATGAAGAAGTGAAAGAGATGAACCTTTAATTTACACACCACCTTACCCCATAGGCGTGATTTTATTGTTTTAAGTATTAATCATTTATCATAATTCACTGAAATGTAGCTTCATGTGATTGGACAATCTCTTTCACTTCTACTGAGGGTTTTAGCCTCCTTTCAGTTCTTTCTTTGTTTCACTACCGTCATTGTTTTGTTTTATTTCAGAAACACACTTTTTTTGGACCTTTTTACAGTTTGAAATCCATTTAAAGTGAATTTAAAACTTAGTGTCTTAACCTCCTGAGACCTGAGCTTTTTTGGAATACTAGCTATATTTTCTCCCTTTATTTGGAATAAGTAGGACCTGATTAGTTTAAAAGCTCAGCCTTGTCTTTCAACGGGATTTAAGTTTGACCAAAAATAAATTCCAATGTTAACACAGATTCACAGAAATGTCCTAAAATTTCTATGAAAAATTCTTGAACACTTTTTTTGAAGATTCCCACAAAAAATACCCCAAAACTTCTTCAAATACATTGTTTCAGCAAACTTTATCATATTGCCTGAATTTTAATAAAATTTTCCCCCAAAATCCTATTGAAATTCCTAAAAAATGTCAAACAATATCCCAAACTCTCAAAGCAAATTCCCCAAAACATACCAATATATTCCCAAAGTTTTCATAAAAAATGATGGAAAATTCCCCCAAAAATATTCAAAAAATCCATGAAATTCCAATAATCTTTTTTATTTATTTATTTGTTTGTTTGTAAAGGGACCATGTACAATAAAAAACAAAAATGTTTCCATTTGATGCATTGTACCAGAGTTAGCTTCAAGCTAATTTACATCTGCAGTCCCTTGGCAGGTCACAATTAAAACATCAGTTATAAAACATCACAGCTTTAAGAAATTTCAAAGGATACCCCACAACCTGATTCCATATCAAATTCCCCAAATTAAAAAATAAATTTCCCAAGTTTCCATGAGCATACCTAAAAATTCTGATGCATTTTTAAAGAAAAAAGAATCAAATAAAATTCCCTAAAAATCACAAATACATTTCCCAAATTAACACAAAATGACTTCAATTTTTAGAAAAGAATCCCCTAAACATAAAAATCCTTTTTCATGCAAATACTCTAATTTTTTACAGCAAAATAAATGCTAACGAAACTCTCTGAAATACACAAACATTTTCTAAAAAATTCTCGAAAATTTCCAAGATATAATCATAAAAACATCAATGAAAATCCTGAAAAATTGCATAGTAAATTCTCTACTAAATGATTTACTTAAATGTCAAAGGACAGTCTAGACAGCTGCTTTGGAATTTTTTCTCAGATTTAGGATGAGAACAAGAGCTCAAATCAGAGTTGTCTTTATCATGAGTTTATTAAAAAATATCATTCTTGCAAGAAGAGAAGTCTCACAAACAACACGTCAACAGACAGCTGCAGGGAGAGGTCCGCCACATGCGGAGTGATTCCCTTTTTTGTAGCATACTGTACAGGGGTGGATGCTGTTGCATAATTGCAAATCATCATCAGACAAAAATATCTGCATACAAAGTACAAACACAGCATTTCGTAGGCTAAGTGGCACTTGAATGGGTACTGACCTTTGCTGACACCATTTCTGCATACTACACTACTTTCAAAAGTAAGACCATAAGAGTACATGTGTGAAAACAAATCAGCACAAGTTATCTTTATGTCATTCCTTTTCCTGTCATGAACCAGCCTAAAGTGTGAGTGGTTTCTTATCTGATAACTGATCTGTCACACCTTGGAAGTTTCTGTGTCAGCGAAGCATCCCCTAAATGTTCAATGTCAGCAAAGCATCATGTGTACAACAAATGAGCATGAATAAAAAATGACTTTTCCAATACACAGCTTTCTCAAAAATTCTAATTATAGAATTTCTTTCCATGTTGGAGAAGGGCCAGAATGTGATGTCCTCATATGTGCACACAGGGTCTTGGGAGGTTAACACACTAGATATGTTGGAATAAGGTGGCTGTAAACATGTGAAAACACTGAAATTTGTACTTAGACCTTTATAAATTCCTTCACCTTTTTCCTGGCTTGGTTTTATCTGAGCAGGGCAAATATATATATGAGCCCATGACATCACCTGCCCCTTTGGGGAATTACCCCGCCCTGTAACACTACGATATAAAATTACCAAGCAATTAATCTCAGTACAGTCTGTTGTTAGTGAATGTCACTGTCTTCATTGTAAGTTAACAGCCAGCTATATGCTGTGTTTCTGTTCATTGTGAGGTAAATTTCTAAAATCTGTCAGTGAAGTTGGTCTACAGATCATCTAAAGTATTATGCATTTGTTCCAGAAAACAGTAAATTTAATCCGCAAATTACACAGCTGCGCTCTAGCCAGAGCTCACTGTAAGGTTAGGGGGCAGGCTAATTACTGGAGTGCTTAGCTACAGTATTTTTCACTTAAACCAGATGCAGCAGGAACAAACATCTTACCTGCTGAAGGTGTGTTTTAATCCATGTTTCATACGTCTTTGGTCCTGGATGACTAAAGAAGCTGACTGTGGCTTTATCTCTCTCAAAGCAGCCTCAATCCCTCATGTCTGTTAGCATCATGATGCTAAAGTTTAGTAAAGTATCCAGTGATATACATGGTCTATTTCTGCCAAGTATGACACAATAAAAACCTCCAATGCTAATCATCATTGAAGTCTTTTATTTTGAAGAGCAACATCAGTAAATGGAGTGTTTTCAGCAGCAACTTCACAGCAAAAACGTCTCACAAACAGGAGAGAGAGACATTACTTAACATAACTCTTACCCTCTGTCTCTCTAGGACAACACCAACATTGATGCCGCCATCACCTGCCTGGTCAAAAACATCATGTCTGTAGAGGAGGAGAGAGAATCGAAAGATGCCTCCGCCCCTGGCGCCACCAGAACTGAGGCTGAAGGCAATGTTCTGGTTCTGCCGCGGTTCGAGTACAACACGAGGGAGAAAGGACTCAGCGGCTGTTCAGGCTGCTCATCACATAAACACAGAGACGGAGACGTGTGAGATGAGGACAAACGTGTCTGAACTTAGAGAGTGGATGACGATGAAGCAGCAATGTCGGATCAGTCTGTCGTCCTCATTAATATCTTTCTTTAGAGAAATTGCTGGAACGTAGAGAAAGTTTAATCTAAAACAAGATTTGAAGTTGTTTTGTTTTCTTTGCAAGGGTTTTTATGAAGCATTAATTATAAAATCTGTCTTTTTGAAACCACAATCATGTCTGAATCGATTGCCTAGTTAAAAAACTTTTGAAAGAAGTTGGCACAAAAAGTAAAATGTATCTGAAAGCAAGGTGCCTTCTTTTAATTAAGATAGAACATTTTGTCACAGCAGAGCAGACACAACCAGACAGACGAGTGTCCTGTTGTATTATGCATAAAACTGAACCCAGTCTTTGCTTGTGAACAAATTTCAAAAGCTACTTGTTAAATTATTTTCCATTCATAAAACTGTACTTTTAACCCTGGCTTTTTCTTTTCTCTGTTATTTTGAAGGTCATCTGTTGTGGTTTTGATGCTTTAGTGATAAAAAAAAAAAGCTGCACAAAAGAAGTAATCGCTTCAAAAGCAAAAAACAGCAATTTTAAGCCAAACTATGCATCTTTACCCCTCTCGATTAGCTTCTTATGAGATTATGATTTATTATTTGGAGCAAAGTGTTAAATGTGTGGAAGTCGAACCACAGAATGGAACAAACAGAATTGAAAGAATACTCCTGATTTATTTTGTTTAACTGTGATAACGACTTATAGTGTAAAAACAACACTCCTATGCATGCATGTAAACAAGATTCAATTGAAAGAAATGGAAGTGATAAGACACGTGTAACCTGGCACGCCACTCATAGACAGCGTTTGAGAAAGGGTAGAGGCTTAAAAAAAAAAATCTCGGAGGGTGACTGATGAACTTTCTGTCTGTCACATCTTTACAGGCCAATCAGATTCAAGTTTAGAGACCTATCCACACAGACTCAGCACTGTAATTGCAGCATCTACTAAACACTGACTTGAAGGGGGTGAATGTTTATGCAATCATTTATTTTACCTTGTATTTTCTCATTTAAAACATTTAATCTTGTCTTAAACAGGTTTACTTTTCAGCCTCTTTGTTCGTTGAAATGGTGATTAAATGTTGGATTGAATGTCCGTGAAGAAAATCTATCTATTTTCATCCATTGTGCTTTGATTCTTTTCTCTGTTCACAGCATGTCTGCTCTCACTGCTGTTTTTCTGTAGTTAAAAGCTCAAAATCGAACACTAATTATAAGGAAAATTCGTATATGTTCAACCCAGACGTCTTGTTCCCTGTATTTTCCGTTCTGCTTGACGGACAAAGCCCTATAATTTCCCACCCGTGTTAATGTTCCCTTTCACTCTGCTACAGGACACGTAATGATACTGCCTCGCTGTTGGTTATTTCCTTATTTTTTTTCCATCACTTGGCTTCATTTATGAAGCAGTCTGAAAGGAATCCACTTAAGTGAGCTGTGGATGCCCTAATAGAAAAAGATGTGAAAAGAGTTTTTCTTTGAAAGAACTGCAGCAACCAACACCCATACGTTCATGTCGTCTACAATATGGTATCAAAATGTCAAGGCTGGAAAGACGGACCTACACTAAGATGAGAAAAAAAGCACTTCTTTATATGAAAAGGTTCTGTCCTCATGCTGTTTGTGGACAGATAATGCAAAAAAAAAATATTGAAGATTTTCCTGCAATTCCTCCACTCATTTTCTATCAATTTGTACTGCCATCGGACCTTAAGTTTAGCAATGTTAGCGTTACCACTTTAGGTGGTATCTGTCAGCATTGCTCTGCCTTTTACTTGGTTTTCTCAGTGACGGACTGCCATTAACGTTGCTATAGAAGCTAATTTTTACTTTGGTTAAAGAGGGAAAACAGAAGCAGAATGCTATTCAGTTTTGACTAGCATATAAGCTATACGCTAGTTAGCTTAATTCTGCTAAATACAAACCAAAGTGTTCTTTTTGCAAACCAACCTCGATTAGCTTCTACAGTTTTATGAAAATTTGTTGCAGTTTATTATTTGGTGCTTTGGTTGTACATCCTAGTTTGTTGTGTCAATGCTATAACATAATTGAATTTTCCGTTAGCTTTGGGTGGTCAGCACTGATTTAGCCTTTCCAGATGTGTAAGCTGTCCATGCCATAGGCACTAATGCAACCCCATCCCATCAGAGAAGCAGGCTGGATGGTCCATCTCCTCTTTAGTCTGCAGGTCACAACGCCCATGGTTTCCAAAGAGAATTTAAAATTTTGATTCATGTGACCACAGAACAGTTTTCTATTTTGCCTCAGTCCATTTTAAATGGGCTTTGAGCAAGAGAAGATGGAAGCGTTTCTGGATGGCTTCTTATTTGCATTTTTGGATGGCACAGTGGACTGTGTCGACAGAAAAGGATTTCAGTGATTGCAGTGATTTCCAGTAAAGAATCAAGCCTGTTTTAATGCAGTGCAGCCTGAGGGCCTGAAGATCATCAGCGTCCAATACTGACCCTACTAATTGTCTCTTGTGCACAGGTTTCTACAGTCTCTGAATCTTTTGTTGATAGTATGGACTATTGATGGTTGGTTATGTTCTTAGATGTAGTTTTTTGCAGATTATTGAACCTTTGCTCATTCCTTACTTCTGAGAAACTCTGTAAATTGCTCCTTTTATGCTCAGTCATGTAACCAACCATTGCAAAGTAAATGCTCCTAAAGCTGTTTTTCATTATGACCACAAATGTCTTTTGTTGCTCTGTCCCTACTTTTTCGGTATGTGTTGCTGCCATCAAATTCAAAGAGAGGTAATATTTTTTAAGAAATGGTAAAATGTCTCAGTTTCAACATCTGATATGTTGTTATATGGTGAATTCAATATGGTTTATGAGATTTTCAAATCATTGCATCCTAGTTTTATTTACACGTTTATACAGTGTCCCAACTTTTTTGGAATTGCAATTGTGTGTATATATACAGTGTTTAACAAATTTATTAGACCACCCTAACCCTAACCAAAGTAAGTTTTATGCCACAGCTGCCCTAAATTAACAGCATTGGTAATTACCAAAATCATTTTTATGTTTCTGCAATGGTTAATACACCAATATGTAGAAGCTCTTCAACCCATATGATATTTTTAATGCTAAAATATAATAATTATTGTTATCTATGAATTTTCAAATTTACTGATTTACAGAAAAACTGAAAAAATAGTAAAGCACATTAATATTTCTTGATTAATATATCAAATTATAGTTATTTACTTGCATTCCTGAACAGAAAAAAATTAGTTTTAGTGGTTGAATGTTATGCTTGATTAATTTCTGACTTCTCAGAGAAGCCCAGTGAGCCGGCTCAAATTTGGGTGAACTCAGTTTGAAATTCCTCATTCCTGTTCAAAATGGTAAAACGAGGAGAGTTCACTGAAAATGAAAGAGTCCACATTAAAGCACATCATGATGCTGGATGGTCTTTGAGACAAATATGACAGGTGGTCTAATAAATTTGTTAGTCACTGTATATCTGTATATTTACAGTGCCTAACAAATTTATTCGTTAAGCAGCTCTCGACATTTTACCATTTTGAACAGGAATGAGGAATTTCAAACTGAGTTCACCCAAATTTGAGCCGGCTCGCTGGGCTTCTCTGAGAAGTCAGAAATTAATCAAGCATAACATTCAACCACTTGCACCAGGAATGCAAGTAAATAACTATAATTTGACATATCAATCAAGAAATATTAATGTGCTTTACTATTTTTTCAGTTTTTTTGTAAATCAGTAAATTCGAAAATTCACGGATAACAATAATAATTATATTTTAGCATTAAAAATATCATTTGGGTTGAAGAGCTTCTACATATTGGTGTATTAACCATTGCAGAAACATAAATATGATTTTGGTAATTACCAATGCTGTTAATTTAGGGCAGCTGTGGCATAAACCTTACTTTGGTTAGGGTTAGGGTGGTCTAATAAATTTGTTAAGCACTGTATATGTCAAGATGAATTGAGTCAAAGGCAATTAATTAAGGTGTACGATTACTGCACTAATGTTTTCAGCATGATTAATCGCATGCTTTATTCTACTTTTCACCACACCGTGGTTAAGGTGCTCCATCTTTTCTTTCATTTTCAGTCCATTGCAAGTTCCTTTTTCCTTGTTGAAGTTTAAGTTTAAATCTTCTATCTACCTCTAAAGAAGGTCTGTACCCAAACAGGAAGTCAATTACCCTTAGTTTAAGTAAGGAAATATCTGTAATCTGTAAAAAAATGCAAAATCTTGGCATTTTTAAATGCAATAAAAAGGGTGCAATTAATAGTGGTTAACTGATGAAATTCTGAGTTAATTATGATTTAAAAAGTTATATATATATATGTCAATACACAATGAGATGCAAATACTTGTTATATCTCATTTTGCTTTTAGAGACAGAGTGCTGTCTAAACCACTAGAGGGCGTACAAAGCTTTGCTATTATTAAAGAGTGAAGAGTGGTCAACAACACAGAGGTGATATTTTAAAAGTGTAATGTTTGATAAAGTCGCCATCATTTCTCCCTGCTGCATCCTCCTCCTCCTCCTCCTCCTGTTCGCCTCATCTCTCAGTCTCCTCTCTGCTGTGGCTGCAGCTTCTCTCTCTGAGATCTCCTATTTTTGGACAATCACAACTGATGCGAGAATAAACTGAACATCTCCTGATGATGGAGGCGGGCGAGGGGCTGTCATCTGTACAAGCACAAGAGTGTTTGTGAAGTCCTCCAGACCGAAACACTGAAGCCATCTCTGTAACCTGCACACAGCATAGATTGTTTATTCTACAGTGCTCTTGAGGAGGAGGAGAAGATTGATTTTTGTGGTGCTTTTGTCCAGACACCTGTTGCATCAGAGGACCACAACCATTTTGTTCCACTAAAAGGTAAAAGACAAGTTAATATTACTTTTAACTTTAATCTAAATTCCTTCTTGTTTGCATTTCTTCTTTCATTCCCATGATTGAGCTACAATCTATCATGACTTTTCACATTGCTATTATCTCAGCTTCATATATGTTCTTTTTTGTATTAATGACTTAGATTTTATTTTTAGTGCAAAATGTTGAATGCAGATTTTTTTCAATGGTTTGAATAATATTAGTTTCTAATTGGACAGCATACTCTGTCCATGTGTTTTAAGAATCCTCCTAGTGGCATCAATAGATGGATTTTTAATCTTCTTGCTACTCATTTGCATATCAAAAGTACCCCAGGGTGCCTCAATCATTCCCTTTTGTCTGATATATTCTTGAGTGTTTATGAGCATGATAATTTATCTCCCAATAGAATTTGAATGTTATGTTATGCATGTTTCTTTAGTAAAATAAATCTATGTTGTGTGACGAGGTGGGTTTTGCTCTTGAAAACATTTCTAAAGTAATTTCCAAACAATTATTTGTGGATTTCCTGTATCTCTACAGTGAAATCAGTCCTTGAAGAAGATGACTGCTGCTGCTAGGATCCTCATCAGTCTGTTTCTGATGCTGCACTTCAGCAGAGGTGAGTAGAATCAGTCAGTTTGCTCTTCAGATAACTTGTCAGCGGTCTGTATTTCCATCACTGCTTTTATCTATTTATTAAGTTTAGCACCATAAAATGCATTGCAGTGTGCTCCAAAATAGTTGGGACATAGCAAGGAAAAGACAGGGAAAGGAGTAGAATGCTCAAGGAACACCTGGAACATTCCACAAGAACAGTACTATAAGAACCTTTTGACCTAAAAGAATCACAAAAAACTCTTTGATTTAAAAGTGAAAAAAAAGTCTACAAAGTAATGTCAATTGCAGTTTCTTTGCAAAACTGCTCAAGCTCTGTCAGGTTGCACAGGGATCAGGCGTGAACAGCTCTTTTCAAGTCCAGCCACAATTTGTTGGATTGACCTCTAATTTTTGACTCGGCCACTCCAGAACATTCCCCTTGTTGTCTTTAAACCATTTCTGTGTAGCTTTCGCCAAGTTGAAGTTCTCTTGAAAATGAATAAGATTGTCCTCCAAGATTTTAGCTATTTTTGCTGCATTCATTTTACCCTCTACCTTTACAAGCCTTCCAGGACCGGCTGCCGAGAAGCATCCTGACAGCATGATGCTGCCACCACCATGCTTGGGGTTGGCCAAAAAAAGCATCTTGTTTGATGGCCAGAAAGTACCATTTTGGTCTCATCAGACCAAAGAACTTTCTTCCACTTGACAACGATTGCTTTTGGCTAACTCTTGCGGAGATTTAATATGAGTCTTCGTAATGGGACACTTCTCTCTGAAATCACTGGAGACTGGAGCCACTACTATTGCCAAGCACCTCTTTTGGCCCGGAGTTTACTAAAAGGTCTGTGAAGGCACAATTAATACTGGGGGGCACATACAGGTTTAGGAGCAACATAACCTCCCATCCAGACAGCATCCTTTTCAGTTGATGTCACACTGTGAACAACATTGTCCTCATGTCCCAACTTTTTTGGAATGTGTTGCAGGCATCCAATTCAGAATGTGTGTTTGTTTCCAAAAATAAGATAAAACAAAGTTACCAGTTTGAACATTTATATTTGGTGCAGTTAAGAATATATTGCAGTGTGTCTCTGCTGTCTTTAGTAGAGTGTAGGTTCAAACGCAAATCACTGTATTCTGTGTTTATTCTTACAAACATCCCATCTTTTTTTGAACCGGGCCTTTTAGTTACCATGACACAAAGATGCACCATTTCCAAATAAAACAGAAATTGAATAGGATCACAAAAAGATACTTCTCTTATCTATTTCAAAGTTTTCTCATAATGATGTTATACAGTTCATAGCAGGAAAGTGAGCTCAGGTCACAATAGGCTTATTCATTTTTACTGTTATTATGTTTCCCAGAACACAAACCAACAGAAAGAGCTTAGGTCAAGAGAGATGTCGTCTTTAACTGTGATTATAATTATATCACTGTTTGAGGAAGGTCTCTTTCCCTGCCAGCTGCAGGAAAATTACCGCTTCATTGTTACTAATCATCATCATTATCATAATGGACAGCTGCTTTAAACTTCATTAGGGTCTTTATTTGCCCGTTTATTAGAATACACTCGCTGTAGTTCACCATGCAAAAAAAAAAAAGGAAAAAAAGAAAAAAAAAAACCTTTGATGTTCAGTAAAAACCTCTTTAGTCCGTCTTTACATTTATGCTCCTTTTTTAAGTCCAAAAAGAAAGAAAATGGTTGCATGCAGAAATGTTTAACTAGCTTAACTTGCACCTAGCTGAAAATGTTGTAGGCTATACTTGTTACTGTTTGCTTGCTAACATTATTGTCAGCCACACAGTATTATAGTTATTGGCAGGTAAATTTCAAAAATAGCTTGGGCACTGTGTCCAATGTAAATAAAAACTGAAGATAATGATTTGTTAATTTCATAATACCGTATTTTATTCAAAATGGAACATAAACATACCAGATTAGGAATTGGGGTTGTATTTAGGCCTGTCTTATACTAGCACGTATGAGCTTTTACTGGATCACATTATCAATTGCTAGCTAACCTTTGTCTTATGTTGGTTTACATTTATCTTTAGCTAGCTAACATTACAGTTTACTGAATCACATTATCAGTTGTTAGCTAACCTTTGTCATAAGTTGGTTTATGTTTATCTTTAGCTAGCCAACATTACATTTTACTAAATGAGATTAATGATAGCAAGCTAACCTTTGTCGTAAATTGGTTTATGTTATTCTTTGGCTAGCCAACATTGCAGTTTACTGGGTAAAAGAATTGCTAGCTAAGCTTTGTCTTAAGTTGGTATTCATTTATATTTAAGTAGCTTAAGAAGAATTTTTTTTGTTAGCTTTTTTATAATTTTAGTCAGTTAAATGTAATGCTCGATAGCTAAATATAAGCTAGTTTATAATTCTGGCGAGGAAAGTGTAATGACCAGATAAACATAGCCCAAAAATTAGCTAGCAACTGATGACTTAAGACAGTAAACTTTACTGGTATCTAAGTTAAGATAAATGGTAGCTTATGACAATGTTAGCCTGTGGACTGTAATAAAGGCCAGAAAATGATACAACATAATGTAACATGATAGTTGATAGCCATACAGCTTGTATTTGTCACAATAAAGACAAGATAAAGTTTTAACTGGGGTTAAAATTAAAGTAAAACGTATGGGGTATGTTGATCTTGTCTATAGGCCACAACCCAGATTTTTGCAAAGAGATTTAACAATCACAAAGCAATCTTTTAACAAATTAGGTTAAGTAAAAAGTAAACAAAACAACTGCTTAACGTCATTGACTCAAATCAGTATTTGGACTTTAATGTTTTGTTTGGTACATTTGAAATTATTACAGAGATTTCTGTATAAAAATGTGATTTTAGATAAAAGCCTGTCCATACTATAATATCCACCACACCTTTTAAAGCCAGATCCAGACATTTCCATGGCTTTCACAGGGCAGGAAACGATCCTGGACTTTCATGAGCAAATAACAGGTTGAAGCTTAGTGATTTAAAATCAGTAACAGAAGAGACTTTTTCACTGCGTAGGATACTTTGGGAAAAAATATCTAAAAAAATGAAGGTTATGTATGATTTTATTTTGCAGTTTGAATATAAAGCAAACTACAGCACCAGATTAGAACAAGGACCAATTGTCTGAGGACAAATGTAAAAACAAGTATCAAACATCTGTGTCTGCATTTCATCAAAATGTGACTGCCAAAATATTTTTCTAGAATTGGTCTGTCAAGTGGATGGGTTTCTGAACCAAAGCCAGCAGTTCCATTTTATGTGTTGTAGTGTGAAATAGGAAAATGGAGACAAGAGTGCTTAGCATGTCCACATGTGATGGTCATTTCATAACACCAATAAGCCGTGCATGGCCCTGCATGCAATTCCATTAAGAAACCAATCTTCTGTCATCTATGACTGGCCGTAAGAGCTTATTTAGAGTGGCGAATCACGTATGACTGGAGCTGGATGAACTGGTGTGAAGATCATAGAGCAAAAATGAGCCCTCTTGACCAGCTGCTTTCTCATTCTGTCTGTGCAATATTTTTTTGTGTTGGGCTAGTGTCAAGCACTCTTTACATATATGGACTGGGGCTGCCTGTGTTTGGACCCTTTGAATTTAAATTAGTCATAATAAGACCACAGGAATCACGGCCTTTGTTGAATGAAACAACCCAATGCAAATGTCTTGTTCTCTTGTTTCTTTGTGTGCAAAATTAGTCTGTTGGTAACTGTGGTTTGGATTAAAACAATCCCATAATAGAAATTTAACAGCACCGCGTTCCAAATCATGCCAATGACATTTTTCTCTAATTTTTTTGATGCAAATGAAAGAAGAATTTTCAAGTAGTCAACTGCAAGAGCATAATTCAAATTTTATTGAACAAACCTCCCAATGATAACTTTTTTTTTCCAAAAATAAAAAACTCAAAATGCACTGTTCCACATTATTCTGCACGACAGAGTTTCAAAAAAATGTATAGGTTGTAAAGAACTGAAAATAGTCATTCGTTGGATTTGCAGCATTAGATTTGAGTGAGTTTCTGGTCAGGGGAGGATGGGGGCCACACCATGAGTTTCTCTCCTTTTATGCCCATAGCAGCCAATGACACTGAGGTAATCTTTGCAGCATGAGATGGTGCATTGTCATGCATGAAGATTATTTTGCTACAGAAGGCACGGTTCTTCTTTTTGTACCATGGAAGAAAGTGGCCAGTCAGAAACTCTATTTTGCTGAGGTCATTTTCACAGCTTAAGGGACTCTAAAGGGGCCTACCAGCTCTCTCCACATGATTCAGGCCCAGAACATGACTCCGCCACCTCCTTGCTGATGTCACAGCCTTGTTGGGACATGGTGACCATCCACCAACCATCCACTACTCCTCCATCTGGACTATCCAGGGTTGCACGGCACTCATCAGTAAACAAGACTGTTTGAAAATGAGTCTTCATGTATTTCTGGGCCGCCTTCAACCATTTCTAGTTGTGAGCATTGGTTAGGGGTGGCTGAATAGTAGATTAATGCACGAGTGTAAGCCTCCAGAGGATCCTACACCTTGAGGTTCGTGGGACTCCAGAGGCACCAGCAGCTTCAAATACCTGCTTGCTGCTTTGCAATGACATTTTAGCAACTGCTCTCTTTATCTGATGAATTTGTCTGTCAGAAACCTTCCTCACTATGCCTTTATCTGCATTCATCTGTGCTCTGAATCAGCCACAAATTTCTTCACAGTACGATGATCACGCTTAAGTTTTCATAAAACATCTAATGTTTTCATACCTTGTCCAAGACATTGCTCTGTTTGAGGCTTTTTGGCAGCAGAGAGATCCTTTTTCTTTCTCTTATTGCTGAAACCTGTGGCCAACTTAATAATGTGGAATGTCCTTTTTAAGTAGTTTTCCTGTAATTGGACTCACCTGACAAAATAATTATCACAGGTGTCTGAGATTGATTTCAGTGATCCAGAGAGCCCTGAGACACAATACCATCCATAAGTTTAATTGACAAAAAAAAGGTTGAATGTTTATGACACTACAACCCAATTTACATAATAATTGCGGTGTAGATGGATTGGAAAGATGAAGATATTCATAGTCGCCCAGGATGAATTGTATGTTCTACATCTGTTCCGTCTTGCCCAGCCATCAAATCTACGCTTTCCCTTGTCCTTTGTTTTAGAAAAACCAGAGCCCTAGTCTCTAGACTCTATTCTTAATCCCACTCCCACTGGATTTCAGACCATTACTACCCGCTCCAGCAGCGCGTGCCATCCACTCCAGTCTGCACCTGCTACAGGTGTGTAAAAGCTTGCCCACATCCCACATGGATACCAACAATCCATGTTAAATATTCACACTAATAAGGGTGCTGATGGCCTAGTGGTTGGGTGTCGAGCTATATGGAGACTAATCTTCTAACCAGACAGCACAGGTTCGTTCACCACTCTCTCTCCCTTATTTCCTTCACTAAAATTGTCCTGTCCTTTCAGAAAATAAAGACAACTAATTTCTAAATACAGTAACTGGGGATAAAATTGTTCCAATTTTTGTGGTTTCCAGTGAATGAATCTTATTGACTTTTTTTTTGTACACACCACAGTCAGTAATTGTAATATTTTCTGTCTGATTTTTCCCCATTTGTTCCTCTAGCTCAGAAATCCAGCGATGACACCAGCCACACCTTCATCATACTGTTCAGTGTGAGTCCCCAGTCCATCGCCAGCCTCCTACTGCTCGGTCTGACTGTCATCTTTTCAGGAGGCATTTACCTGTGGGTCCTCAGGTACATCTGCATCGGCTGCTGCCAGCCCATCCCGGTTGGCACTGAATCAGAAGCTCTGGCGGCGATAGTGTGAAGCAATCAGCACCCTCCTGAGCTGGTTGAATCATTACTTGCTCTTGTGGTAGGCACGAAGTCACACCTGAAGTTTCTCTGTCTGAAAGGGTAAAATGACTCCCTTTGTGCCTGTGAATTGAATGGGTTATAAAAAGAGACTGGATCTGAGGCAAGAACTTACACGTTAGGGTACAGAGTCTGACAGATGTTCTCTTGTAACTATGAGACTTTTTCACTTTGTTCAATAAAGATGTAGATTCTACATTTTCACAAGTGACTGAAACTTGTACTTATGTGAAACGTATGAAGTCCTGTAAATATGTATTTGATGTGTGATTACAGACATTTGTTCTGCTGTAAATGGCCCCTACAAGTCTTGGTCTTGTGTCAAAGTTGAGAGCCGTAGCAAATTCTAAAAATAAAATAAAATATGGCCAACATTACATGAGGCTATTACTTAACTGTACCTTTAATCTTTAGCAATTATTGGCTATTATCCTTGTCAGCCATTATTTGAAAAGCTGAAGGCTACTCAACTATGGGTCTAGTTCCAAGCTATATCAGAATTATTGAGCCCTTATGAGCCAATCAGGTTCCGGAGACCTGATTCACGCTGCTTGACTTTATATTCCAGTGACGGCGGTCACAAAGAAGGAGACTGTAGGGAGGGACGTCAGGGTTTTCAGCGTTGCCTAGTTCTTCAGTAGCGACCATTGGCATCTGGTTGCAACCCTGAAACTGCAGCCGAGATGCCCCAAGAGACTGACTCTGGTTGAACCAGAATGGATGTCAGTCTCCCTGGAAAGCCAGATGTCACAGAGTCTCTCTGAGCAGACTTTAGGTCTGGTACCCTGGCTGCTGCCTGTGAAAATATCCTGAGGTTTTAGTGGAGGAAGGGGGGCCTCATTTCTGAGGAAACTGTTGATGTCATTGAGGCAAGTTGCAGGACTAGACTGGATGAAAAAAGCAGCTTGGAGTCTCAGAGTGGTTTAACTCCTGGTTACGGCTTAGTAATAGAAATGTCAAAGTAATATGTACCGACCTTTTTACACATCATTGATTTCCAAGTCATACAGCGGTGGAATTGTTTCCTGATCTCTAGAAAGTTTGTGTCATAAAACTGCTACGCACTTCCATCAGCTCTCATAGTCATGAAGCTAATTTTTACTCCATTTATGCTGCACTGTTACCATCTTCATCATTAGATGCTTTATGCCAGTGGTTCTCAACTGGTGGGTCAGGATCCAAAAGTGGGTTGCTAAGCTCTTTCAAGTAGGTCCTGAAATGTGTGCCAGGGAAAAAATTCAGCAAAAAATCTATTAGGGCACATACGTGCATCTATTCTAAAGGTTTTCCTATGACGAGTAAATTTCAGTGTTATTTGAACTTACATGGGTATGTTTTTCCCTGGATATTGATGAAATTCCTTGTGAAATTACCAAATTTCCATGCCGTTTTGGGAAAATGGGGTAAAATTAAATGCATGCACCGCATTTATTTCTGTAATGATGTTCTTTAAAAATATGTTTATTTTGGCCTGGCTCTTTGATTGGTTGTATTTTACTCCATTTAGGGTCCAAACTGCTAATTTCTTTATTAGATATATTTGGGTGGTTGAAAATTGAAAAAAAAAAAAATGGGTTGCAATTTCTCTTAAGGTGGTGGTGGTGGGTCTTGATGTCTGACCAGTTGAGAACCACTGCTTAATGCAAAAAGGCCAATTTGCAAGGAAAAGGGTGTTTTTCCCCAAAATACCTACATAATGGCTCAGCATCTCTGCACGCCAGTGCGTATGTGCAGTAATAGGCAAACAACACAAGCAGGGGAGCATTAAAGCTGTGCCTTCTGACTTATTTACAAAGTTTTAGAGCATTCACTTTTTTTTTGGAGTGAGTTTAACTCAAGTGTAACGTCATTACAAGCTCAGACATCAGACTGCTGAGGTAAATGGAACACAGCAGGTCCTTGAATGATGACTCAGCGCAACATTTTGGGATTTTATAGAAAATCTGTACATATTTATTATAGTTTCATGGCACCAGATTCAAACCAGTACACTCAAAAAGTCTTCTTAGACATATCAAGGACAATTGGAGCAACCTTTTGGCATGCAAATCGAGACAGACAGACACACTGCCAATTTCAGTGGTAAGATAGTGGTGATCAGTTTGAACATCAAGTATCTTTTCTTTAGGCTGTGTTCAGTTCAATATATATATTGAAAAGGTGTTGCAAATCACTGTGTTTTGATTATTAATATTTTACACAATGTTCCTACTTTTTCAGAATGTACATTACTTTTCTTTTACAGCAGGAGAGATCATTAAGGACGATTATATCATGAAGACAGCTCTACATTTGAGTGGGTTTCAACATAAAGGACTGAAGCAACAAGAACATGACAGCCTAGCATTTCTGGGAACTACAAGCACACAAGGTTATCTTTGCTTCTTTGTTTCAGTCTGAAATATGGGAACTCTGCTCCAAGCCTCTCTTTCTATTCCACATAAAGCCTCCATAACCTGCTGAAGGACTCTATGTACTGTCAGATCTGTCTTTGAATAAACCTGAAGACATCGTATCTCATAAGGTGAGTCACATTGAGTCTATGTTCATAATGGACAGAGCGTCTCTGTAAAGCACAGGCATCAATTTGCATCCTAATGGACCTAATCAGAATTTATCAGTCCCATAATTCAACAGCTTGCTATCTTTTAAAAGCCTGATGAATAAATAATTGATCTGAGAGAATCTTGAAGACCTCACAGCAGCATCAGCATTTCACATATTAGCTTGAATTTATGCCCATGTCCGCACAGATACACAAGAGTTTAATGATTGAAGGATACTTCTGAAAGCTGTGGAGCACAACATTAAATCAGGAACTTCTTGGAGCGCCAAATGCTGACAGCTTGTGTTGATTTTCTCTGTTTTACACATTTAAAGCCTGGACGGATCTGGAATCTTAAAGAAGCACTTGACGGTTGCCTTGTTTTTGGAATCATTACTAAACCTCATTTGATAGTGGATGTTAAAGTTGTTAGGCTTTGGTTTTAAAAGGCAAAGATTAATCAGTGAAGCTGCTAAAAATGCTCTCAAAGTCAACATTTAAAACTAAACTAAATTAAAATCAGTGTTACAGTTCAACCAGGAATCGTATTAACTAGTGATTTTAGCTAAGTGATCTGCAGAAGTTTGTCATTTTTCATTGAATACATACACTATAAGGACAAAAGTATGCAGACTCCATTTGTGATACTAAATGGGTCGTTCTGAAGACCTCATTGACTTCAAGCGCTGTGCTGTGATGGATGCCACCTTTGCAAAAAGACGGTTTTTGACATTTCATCCCTGCTGGATATTCCAGAGTCAACTGTAAGTGAAACGATTAAAAAGTGGAAGCGTTTAGGAACAACAGCAACTCAGCCATGCAGCAGAAGACTGTTCAATGACTGCATTAATGTAGCACAAAAACTGTAAGGCAGGAGCTTCATGAATGGTTTTAAGTTTTTATTAGTTTTGACTGCTGATTTGTTAGTTTAGTTTAATTTTGCAAAAATGTTTTGTTTTGGTTTAGTCTTTATTTTAGTTTTTTAAGGATAGATGTCAGGGCTGATTGATCATAACACATTTTTAAAAAACATATTAAAGCAGGCAAATCTTCACTTACCATTTAATTAACCTAATGATGATGTTTAAATACAACTCCAGACATAAAACTACCACTATGGGAAGTCTTAACCAATCAGATCGGGCAATTTTACACTCCCAAGACTTGTGTGTTGGTGCCAGTCAGTTAGTTGTGTCAAAGACTAAAACCAAGCATATTTTGTCTCCATTTTTATTTTAGTTACTTTTGTAAGTGCAATATACAGTTTGAGTTGGTTTTGTTTTTTTAGGTAAAGCTTGGTTTTGATTTAGTTTCAGTTAACTAAAATGATTTTTGAATTTTAGTTAACTATAACAACCTTGGTCGTGACTGGGTATGGGAAAAAAAGAGGCTAAAGTCCTGAGGTTCTTATTGGACATGCATTGATACTTTTTTATTTTACCGTTTTACTGTGAAGTTGGGTAAATTTAAATGTTTGATCAATATTCAACAAATTTATGTCATTTTCTTGCAACCAACGGCTACTTTCCTCATGAAAAGGAAATAATTTTTCAAGATCTCTGGAAAACTGGCAAAAATTGACACATTAAAAATTGAAAATTTGTCATTTTTGTCCCTTCTCTTTTTTATTTCAGGTGTTTTGGTCCAATCATGCTCCAAACTGCAATATATTCAGTTAACTAATCATATGTTGTTGAAAATTTTTGGAAACTTGTGTCGCAATCTGTCAGAAGACAGACTGGTGGGTCCTGAGGCCGGACCAGCTGAGAACCACTGGTGTAAAGTACACTGATACTGGACTGTGTAGCGGTGGAAACGGGTTGCTGTTGTTCCTAAATGCTTCCACTTTCTACTAATATAACTTATAGCTGACTATGGAATATCCAGCAGGAATGTAGTTGATTTTTAGACTGAAACACCTGAATACTGTAATTTGCAGGTGTGGCCAAATACTTTTGTCTATATAGTGTATGTCATGAGAAAACTCTATTTGAATTGTGGTCATCTTCAATCAGTGCATCTTCCACAGTTACCTCCACCAAATCAATACCATATTTTACTATCCAAGTCAATATAAGTGGACATTTTCATTATTACATAGGCCTTTGGTGCCTTATTCTATTTTCTAACTAGTTTATTATAGAAGGATGTATTTAAATCTCCTCCATCCCTCAACAATAATCAGAGTTTAATGCCTCTGGTCTCCAAGAAATCCTGTGAATCCACTCAACGTATATCTTCCAGTTGAATTTTAACCCTCTTGGGCTCAAAGTGCCACAATTAGAAGTCCAGAAAATCAGGAGGGAGACTGCAGCTTTAATCTCCATAAAATGAGAAGGATGGGTCTCATAAAAACCATGAACAGCTGGATTACCACAATGTCAAAGATCCAAAGACCTTAAGAATTCCCATAAATCAGGGATTAACATTTTTGTCCATTATTTGGAACTATATTCAGTCTATTTTTATCCCTTAATTTATGTTAATGCATCTGGTATTTAGTGTAACTGTTCAACAACCCCTGTATGCATAGGCCTGTATGTTTTCAACCACACTACAAACTTACAGGAAGTAAATGTTAAACCTGCACAAAATTACGTCTTTCAATCAGAGGTGGAGCAATCAAGATATTAACACAACACTCACACGTCATCACTTTTAAAGAGTATGGTGCCTTTAAAGTTATCTTTCATTCATATGGAGAACTGATATCAAACACACCTCTCTATAGGAGGCATCACAGATGACAATGTATATCAGAGCAAAAGCCCAGGTTTGGGAGTGCTCACTGTTATTCTCCATGCATCCACCAGAGGCCCTCAGACTTCCCACTGTGTTGGTTCATACTTCACCATGTTCAATGTTTGTGTGCACTAAAGTCAACCTCTTCCTTTTCTTGAATTTTCTTAAAGGACAAAGATATGGACAAAATAAGATGTAGAACTGAATAATTAGGGGCTGTAGATCAGCAGCTTGATTCCTTCAATAAGAAGTATTTGTCTCTATATTTGGCTTTTCATTGGAAAATACTTAATAAAATGCCCCATATTGTGCCCCAACAGTGGACAAAACATGATAGTGTGCCCTCCTCGTGCCCTACCAGAGGACAGAACATGATACAGTGCCCTCCTGATGCCCTACCAGTGGACAAAACATGATACAGTGCCCTCCTAGTGCCCTACAAATGGGCCAAACATGGTACAGTGCCATCCTGGTACCCTACCAGAGGATAAAACATGATACAGTGTCCCCCTGGTCCCTACCAGTGGGAAAAACATAATACAGTGCCCTCCTGGTGCCTTACAATTGGATAAGATATGACAAAGTGCCCTCCTGGTGTCTTCCAAAGGGATAAGATATGATAAAGTGCCGTCCTGGTGCCTAACAAGTGGACAAGATATGATAAAGTGCCCTAGTGGTACCCTACCAGTTGGCAAAACATGATAAAGTGCTCTCCTGGTGCCCTGTGAGTGGGCAAAAAAATGATAAAGTGCCCTCCCTGAACCCTACCAGTGGAAAAAAGGTTATATGGTGCCCTCCTGGTACCTGACAAGTGGAAAAAATGTGATAAAGTGCCCTCCTGGTACCCTATCATTAGATGAAACGTGATAAAGTGCTCTCCTGGTACCCTTCCAGTTCACAAAAGGTGATATAGTGCCCTCCTGGTACCCTATCATTTGATGAAACGTGATAAAGTGCCCTCCTGGTACCCTACCATTAGATGAAGCATGATAAAGTGCCCTCCTGGTACCCTACCATTGGATGAAATGGGGTAATGTGCTCTCCTGGTACCCTATCATTTGATGAAACGTGATAAAGTGCCCTCCTGGTACCCTACCATTAGATGAAATGTGATAATGTGCCCTCCTGCTACCCTTCCAGTGAACAAAAGGTGATAAAGTGCCCTCCTGGTACCCTACCATTAGATGAAACGTGATAAAGTGCTCTCCTGGTACCCTCCTAGTGAACAAACAGTGATAAAGTGCCCTCCTGGTACCCTTCCAGTGAACAAATGGTGATAAAGTGCCCTCCTGGTACCCTACCATTAAATAAAACATGATAAAGTGCCCTCCTGGTACCCTACCAGTGGACAAAAGGTGATATAGTGCCGTCCTGGTGCCCTACCAGTGGACAAAAGGTGATAAAGTGCCCTCCTGGTACCCTACCATTAGATGAAACAACACAACATAAAGTGCTGACAAAATGTGTCTGAGTGCACAATATGTGATACAGATACATTGTACATAGACAATTAATAGCAGCCATCACATGCAAGTATCAGAGTGTTTTTCAGCAAACTTGCAACACTTGTCCTTAGAAGAGCTTTTACAATGGTAAAAAGTTAAAACAGTTGATTTAAAAAAGGGGAAAGTCAAACTGGGTGCAACACAAAACAGAAAACACGTTAAGCAGTGGCAGTGTGTAGAAGATCAGACATGAGTGCAGCTCTGTTGCTGAATTTACCAGGATTTAGTCGCTCTCTGGTGGTGAGGTTTGTAATAAGTTTCAGCTGATCAGGTAGAGTTCCAGGATTTGATTCCTGTTACAGAAAAGCTTTCTGAATGAATGATGCTTTGCACAATAAAATGACGCAGTTTCTATTTGAAGCTGCTCTGGTGGAGCTGCTGCAGCTCTCTTGTCTATTTATGAATGTGCATAAAGACGGAGAAGCAAGTCCATTCAAGCATTCTGTCCATTTAGCCTCATTCAAGAACAAGACCCTGAGATAATTGAAGTCCTTCACCTGAGGCTGAGTCCCTCCCCACCCAGAGGGTAAAATCCATTGTTTTCCAGCAGAGGACCATGGCCTCAGATTTGGAGGTGCTTGTTCTCATACCACTCAGCTGCAAGCCGCCCCAGTGCCTGCTTGAGGTCTCTCCTACCCCCAACTGCACCTTGGGATCCTGTCTGCGAAAATCACTAACAAGATGGGACACAAGGGGCAGCCCTGTCTCCTCCAATCTTGGAGGAGACAGGGCTGCCCCTCCTTCCTGGAGGGAATGTGCCAGCAGTCCAGGGACCCCATATTCCCACCGTGCTCCCCTCATGCCCCCCCAAGGGGCACGATCGTAAGCCCCCCCAAGTCTATAAAACAGATGTAGACTTGATGGGCAAATTCCCATGCTTCCTCAAGGAGCCCTGCAAGATTAAAGAGCTGGTCCATTGTCCCACAACCATAGCCGGATCCTTCTTGTTCCTCCCATATTGGAGGTTCAACAGTTGTCTCAAACTGGAACATTTCCAGCTATTCTACCATTTATTTATGTCAACTTTTTGTTGGCCACCACATACAGCTGGTGCCCTTATCATTTTGTCCTTGGTCCTCAAAAATCCCAACTCCACCACAGGTGGCATGACAGCATCCCTAGCAGTAGGGCCAAAACGTTTAGCGTTTCCCCTGCATGTGGTGCATAGACCTCTGAAGAGCCAAATGGAAAATCTACCCATATTTGGCATTTGGTCCCGTTCATTTTGGATTTGGGGTGGAACATAATAAATACCGCTGCTCCATGAGTCGATCCCTTCTGCCCAGATTGTGGCTCCAAATGCAAAAACAGAGATATTTTGGCTTCAGTTTTGTAGAATGACAGAAATTAAGCTCATTTTAAGGAAACTTTCCAGGCAGAAAACTTTGATTTAATAACAGTGAAATACATCTAGGGACTCCTGAAAGCTCTTATTTTATCTCAGCTCGGCCCATTGATTATACCCGTGGTAATCACGGTGAAAAACCCTCCTCCCTGACATCTTACAGCACATTTACACATTATGTGTGAACTGTGAACACCTTTGGGTCCTCGCTCCTCCGTCTTCGTCTCCCTGTGAGCTGACCCTGTCTGCGCTCGCTGTGCTGTAATGGATTTATTCCTATCTCTCCTAGCACACTGGCCCTGGGTGAAGCAGCAGCTCATCCCTGTGATTGACAGCTGCTGATGGGACCGGGAGGCTGTTGCCAGGGGCTACCGGTAAGGGGGCTCCCCGCATTCTTGCTGTTGCCATGGAAATAGGGAGTTTGCACGGTCAGCCTGCAGATGGCAACACTGCACTCCGAGTCAGACAGTCAGGAGGGAGGGAAAGGTGAAACGAGTACACGGGCAGGAAAATCAGCGTTTGCAGAGTGCTGGTGTGATTTCAGGGTCTGCACGAGATCACGAGTGTCCTTTGGGTGCTACCGTCTGTCTGTTACAAGCCAGTCGGCTTGATGCTCTAGAGTCCCTCAGATTGACTGTCTGCTGTTCTTTGTTCTGCTCTGCATCAATTCTTGCTCATTTTTTCATGATGGGAAAAACCGATTTTTCATTTTTGCTTCCTTTTCATGAGAATTGGAGAGAAAATACACCAAAAATGCACTATAATCACAGTCTTTTCTTCTGAAAAGCAGTTGATTCAGTCCATCGCCACAGCTGTTTCCACACATGAAGGCTGTTTTTTGTCCTCAGCACATCTTGGCGATGACACAATGCATAAAAAAATGTGAACTGATCTCTCTTTGGTGGTCTGCAGCTCTAACCACTTCCATCCACTGTGGCTGCATGTCTTATTTCCCCTCTTTTTCTAGTCTGTGTTTGGTTTGTATCGTTAAATATGGCAGAAATAAGCAAGAAGACTGAGTCAGATAAACACAGCAAAGCTAACAGTTTCCTCTACTCCAGTCACATGCACATGTGAACATTTAATCTCCTCTTGCTGCTTCGGCGTCTTCCTGACAGTCACCTCATGTCATCAGAAATGAACACTTTTTTATGGCCTGTACATGGATGCCCTAGGCTGTGTTTGCTGCATGTTGCAGACTCATACAGGTCAGCTCAGGATGTTAGTGATGTTATTAGAAAGTGGAAGCGTTTAGGAGCAACAGCAGATGCATCATACTCATACATTACAGCCTGGTACACTTCATACAGACACTGATGGGCAACTCTACAATCGTATCCATCACAACATAATGGAGTTTCTTCTCTCCTGTCTGGAAGGAGCAGAGAGGTCACTAAAGGTCAAACGTGGCTGAAAATTCCAGGAAAGCACCTGCATGTGTCTCTGCTGCTTTTCAGGTCAGTGTGTGGTATTTCTCACCCAGGCAGGAAATACTGCACACTTCAGCGAGCTCTCTGAAGCTGAAAGTTACTGTCTGACAGTCTGACCTGCATGCTAGGGCTGGGAAAGATGGAGCCAAAATCACATCTTTACATTTCTTTCTGGAAAGAAATCACACAAGGTTGCAATGATTCTAAATATTCTGGGTTTTTATTTGTTTATTCTTGGTCATTACTTTTTTTCTGGAATTTTACATACCTCGGTATTATGATGTCTTTTCAACTTGACATGTTTTTTGCGTATGTAATGTGTCAACCAGGATAATTATGAAATTGGGGTTATGTTTTCATGGGTTTTTCTGTTGTTGGGGTTTTGTCCTTCCTGTTGTGTTCTTTCCTTGTGTTTTGATGCTTTGCCTTAATTGTAACTTTGTTTAATGTTAAAGCACTTTGTAAACCTCTGTTTTTTAAAGGTGCTATACAAATAAAGTTATTATTAATGATGCTAGAATTATAAACATTGATATGATTCTTGTTTAAATCAAATGATATCAATACATGTTTAATGCCACAGTAGTTAAACAGAAGTTCTAAAAGACCATGATTAATTTGTTGTTGGTAAAATGTTCAGAAATCAAAATTTTCTTAAAAAGATGCCTCAAGAAAACAAAATCTCCACTTTTTCTGCAGAGGAGAGAGGTAAACCCTAAATAACCCAATTATGGGTTAGGCTGCCTATAAGGAGGATAAAGGGGAGAGCTCTCTGGGGCCCTGCCAAGTCAAAACACAATTACCTTTGTTTAGGTAATAAAAATGTGGATGGCACAATGAGCTAAACCAAAGAAATGTCAGGATTCCAGAAAGTGAAGTAGAAGAAACTGAGACAACATAAGTTAAATTTGAAAAACTCTCAAATGATGCAGTGGCCAACAAATGGCAAAAATGGGTTTAATAAAAAAGAAAAATGTGGCAAAATGTGGTTTAAAGTGGCAAAGAAGGCGGAAAATGGTTGATAAGTGGCAGAATGTGGTGGAAAGAGTTGTAAAGAAGGGGTTAAATGGTAGCAAAAATAAGGGCAAACAACGACACAAACTGACTGAATGTGGTAACAAAAGTGGCAAAAATTGGTCAAAACAAATGGCAAAAAAATGGGCAAAAAGTAACACAAACAGATTCAAAGTGGTAAAAATGGGAGAAAAGCTGCTAACACGTGTTAGGATGTGAAATGCAGCCAACAAAGTGGGAAAGAGAGAAGCAAGAGCAGCTAGAAATGGTTAAGAATTGGCAAAAAGTGGCAAAAAGGTGTTGAAAAATTGGCAAAATGCAACAAATAAATTCAAAAAAAGGATGAAAAGCTTCAAAAATGGGTTGGGATGGGACATGAGCAAAAAAAGTGGTTAAAAAAAGCAAAGGAAGACAGTATTAGTTTGACATTGGTGAAAAAAGTTGAAAATTGATTAAAACGTCCAAAAGTGTCAAATGGGTCAATTACAGAAAACATGGGTTAAACGGGGCAAAAAGGAGTGGCAAAAAGCGGCTTAAATGGATAGAAGGTGGCAGAAAGTGGCACAAATGGGTGAAAAAACTGCAAAAATAGTTTAAAGGGGTAGCAAAAAGGGGCAAAAAACATGAAAAATTGATTTCAAGTGGCAAAAATGGGTTGACAGTGGCAAAAGCAAGTGGCATAAAACTGGACAAAAGGCAGCAAAATTTAATTAGAAGTGGCAAAAGTTGGGAAAAAGGTGCAAAATTGGGCTGATATGTGAATTGTGTACAAAAAGTGACAAAGAAATGGGCAAAAGCAGACAGAATTGGTTAAAAATCGGCCAAAGAAAGATTTAAAAAATTGATTAAATCTGTCTCATAACATGTCAAAAGTTTACATAATGGAAAAATGGGTTAAAAATGGAAAAAATAAAGTTGCAAAAAATGTCAAAAGCAGCTAAAATAAATCAAGGGTGGCAGAAAGTGGCAAAAAAAGGAGTTAAAAGAAGCAAAAAGAACTGGCAAGAAATTGGCATTAAGCACCAAAGTTTGATTCAGAAAGCTGCAGTGATTGGTTAAAAAGAGCAGGAGAAAGGGGGGAAAATAGACAAATGGATTTTAAGTGGCAAAAAGATGACAAATATGAGTGACAAAGGCAAATAGTGGCAGTTTGAAATGCCCAAACATACCAGAACTTGGTTAAAAACAACAAGAAATGGGTGAAAAGGGGTTTCAAGTTGCAAAAACATCATAAATTAGCTTAAAGTTGCAAAAATGTGTCTAAAATGGGTTATAGGTTGCAAAAGGTGGTGAAAACGGTTTAAAAGTGGTGAAAATGTGGTGAAAGTTTGTTTTAATGGCAAATGGGTGGGAAAGGTACTGAAAAGGTCTTAATATATATATCGTAATATATCGTAATATTGGACTATCTCAACATCAGACTCAATAATAGCTGGACATGTTGTCCAGCTCCAAAATGAGAGCCAGGATGCTAGCATCAATGCTACTGGTCCAGCACACACACACATAAATACCTCACAACTTTAGGGGGGGCATTCTTTGGGTTTTTCAGCAGCCCAGCCACTTCCATGGGCATGCCTGAGTATGGGTGTCTAGGAAGTAGTATCAACATGGTATCATGTATTTTCATAGCAGTTCATTCAGCAATGTATTCAACAATGACCAGACAAGCTACATCCTTATATCCTTATTACTACAGCTCATCTGAACACATGTAGATCTATCTCTCTCTATAGAGCCACTGTCTTTGTCTCATAGCCACTATCTGTCCTCACGTGCTCCTACTCCCAGGTTATGTCGTGGTAAAATCAGGTTTGTCAGTATGAAGCTCTATTGCATCATGGCAGCACACATCTGTAATCAATGTGAGCCACTTCAGATGTCTGGGAACAGCATCTTTTATGTAATAACATCCCGTCCCGGTGTGAAATACAGTCCTGCCTCTCCATATATATTTGATTTACTCAGCTCTCAGATCCACCGTGATGCCCGCGCGACCGTGCACGGAGCAGCGCGAGCGTTTCCCCGCTGTTTTTTCAGCACACCGTGTTCCACATAGTCTGGAGTCAAACAAGGACACGGCGTCTGAGGAATCATTTCATACCACCTTAAATTTGGATTACAGCGGCGCGGCACGAGCTTGAATAAAAACAGAACGTGGAGATTTACGTCGGTTTGTTGTTTTAGTGAAGAGAAAACGCATTTATGATGTGGAAAGTACGTGAAATGTGACACTTTTGTTCCACAAATTCCGCTACAATTTGAGCCGGTACACCTTAAAAACTACTCTCACTCCTCAGGTCTTATCCAATGGACTAGGAATGCGTTCAAGAGCTGTCGGAGACATTACAGTTGTCTCTATAGAGTACACAATTCTAAAAAAAAAAAAAAAAAAAAAAAAAACAATCACAAAAAGCATCATATTTTAATTTTACTGTCCTATTTATAAAAAAGCTTGTTTCAAGGAAAAAATAAACATGTGATTTTCCACTGCTAACAAGTTAAGAAATAATATAAAATAAGATATATCTTATCTTAGAAAGCCCACAGTTGCTATACTACCTCCACTAATTTGTAGTTGCCAGTGGAAAAAAATCAATTTTAATATTACGAGCATGTACAGCATGTTTTACTTTTTAAAATTTATAACCTGAATATTAACCACTCACATCAAAGCAAGAGAAAATAAATTTGATTTAATTCAGTACAATATATCCCTTTTTAAGAAACGTAAACCTGTTTTCTTAAAACAGAACTACCTGTTTATTGGTAATGTTAACATGGATGGGCACACTGATTAGATTAGAAACCATCAGGAGAGTAATGTCAGACTTTAGCTCTAAGCCATGATGTGCACAAACGTGAGTATGCAAGAAGAAAAAGTAGAGGAAAATGAGACAATTTTAATGGAAAAGAATTAAATAATTGTGAAAAGAGGCAAAAAATGGCTAAGAAGTGGCAAAAAATAGATTGAGTGGCAAAAAGGAGTGGTAAAAAGTGGCAAAAATTAACTCAAATTGGCAAAAGGCAGCAAAATAGATTAAAAGTGGCACAAAAAGTGGAAATAATGGGTTAAAAGTGCCAAAAAGTAATGGCAAAAATTAGGGGGAAAGCAGCAAACATGAGTTATAGTGGCAAAAAGGGCAAAAGGCTGCAAAATGGGTTAAAAGTGGCAACAGTAGGGCAAAAAGTTGTACAAATGAATTTAAAGTGGAAAAAAGGCAGTAAGCACTGGTGAAATAACTTTAAAAATTGGTAAAAGTGACAAAAAGCTAGCAGCACAGATTGATTCAACGTTATAAAAATGAAAGAAAAACTGCAAAAATAACTTAAATGTGGCAAAGACAAGGGCAGAAATGACACGGGTTAAAAGAGGCATATAGGTGGGCAAAAATTGGTAAAATATGTCAAAAGAAGTAGTTGCAAAAATGGGAGAAAAGGTGCAAAAACTGGATAAAAGTGGCCAAAAGATGGGCAAAAAGAGGCACAAATTGATTTGAAGTGGCAAAAAAGAGACAAAATTGGGGGAAAAGTTGCAAAATGGGTCCAACAAGTGGCAACGAAAGGACCTAAAGTGGCATTTATGGTTTAAAGTGGCAAAAAGTTGCTACAAGAAGTGGTAAAAAAGGGTAACACATGGCATAAATGAGTTTAAAGCGGCAACAAGAGGTGGCAAAAATTGGTGGAAAAAATGGTCTTTAATTTTTGTTAAATACAGCAAAATCGTACCAAGAGAATATAGTGTCACTGTTAATGTATTTGTTTAAACCCTTTATATTTTAAGGCATTTCAACCCAAATGTTTAACATAATTTCCATCATTATTGTTAGTTTATAGAACATGGTTTAGTTTAGTTGTGGTCTATATTGAACATACAAAGTAGAAAGAATTAAAGAGCAGGTTTAGAGGATTCAAAATCAGCAACATAACATACATGAAAAACAGAAGCAAAGCGAAACGTCAAACTACATAGAAACAACCCAAAATGATCAAAATTAAATAGAAAACCAAAGAACTGTGCAGCGATGGTAAGGAGGTTTCTAGCATGCGAAATTCCGAGTCTCCCATGGGTCCCTGAAGGCGGCACAGTTGTGAGATCAGCTGATTTTTTACGCTGCCATTTTGTCCGGCAGAGAAGCAACCAGCCAGTCAGTCCGTAAAGAGAAACCACTGGCGAGACTTTTTTTTTAGACAGCAGCACCGGACGGGACTGTCTGTCAATAAAAAAAACACAACAGCGAGCCGGTAATGTGGCTCCCGCAACCGGAGTACAGCACCTAGTGAACCGGAGCACCGTGAAAGGAAACAACAGAGCTTCGGGAGCTGTCATTTTGAACTTAACGGCTCCGCCGGCTCGTGCGCTTCAGTGACAGACTTCACGGCACGCGCCCGCCCGCTCGCTCTCTCTCTCTCTCTCGGTCGGCAGTTGAGCTAACCCCGCTAGCTTTCCGGCTAACACCCAGCAGCTTCTCGCGTCTTTTTCTCACGGGGGGAAACTACACCTGTCCGGGCTGTCATCTTCACAGTGTCATCGTTTTACCTCCAAACAATGTGCTGCTCCATTCTGAATGACTTTTTACACCCTTGGGTGGGTTTAAAATACACTTTTCCAGGCGAATTCCAGTGATAGCTCAAACGAGCTAACAAGTTGACGTGGAGGAGGAAGGAGATTCTGCAAGCTGTGATTTCATACGGATTACTTTTTTGTTATTGCCTGCCTCGAGTTGGAACTAAAATAACAAAAACCGTCCAGGTTACACACAAACCAGCCAGTTAGCTATGTTTATGTGTGGCCAGAAAGTAATTTCCAGTGTTTACAACTTCAACAGCGGGACTCTTTCCTGGTTTGAGTGCTGCAACGGAAACATTAGCTAACACAAACTAGCTCGGATTAGTGTTGTGTTTGTTTACTAGATAGATAGAATTGCCAAACTACAACTACTTATCAGCTGTTGATTCCTGCACCTTTTACCACCAGAATACACTGCACAGGTTTTCTACGCACCTGGGGGACTTACAAAAACCTCTTGTCAGTGCAGTCACGTTGAGTTGATCCATTGATCGGATCGTTATTGTGCTATTTTAGCTGATTAAAGCAGAAAAAGAAGCAGAGATGTCGGGCCAATCTATCACGGATCGGATCGCAGCAGCTCAGCACAGCATGACCGGGTCTGCGATCAGCAAGGCTGTGTGCAAAGCCACCACACATGAAGTGAGCGGACCCAAGAAGAAACACCTTGACTGTGAGTGTTTGCTGTTTTTATTGAAGCTGTGGTGTTGTCAGACAGGCAGCTGCAGGGCTTCAGAGAGCAGACAGACCGGTTTGAGGCACATTCCTTCACCTGACAGGCAGAGAGCCCTTTAAGAAGACATTGTGAGGCTGTGTAAGCATGTACAGCATGTTATCTGGAGGTCTGGTGATGCATAGGGCTGGGCAACAGATCCAGTTCACCAGTTATACTGATGTACTTTCACAGATATTATAGGATAAGATGGTATTATGTTGATAAAAAACAATTTCAGCCCAAAAAGACTGACACTAATATGCTTATTGGTGAAAAAATGGGATAAAAGTGGAATCAAACTGTCAAAAACGAGTTACAAGCAGCATATGGGTAAGAGTGGCAAATAAGGCAAAAAGCTAGCAGCACAGATGGATTCAATGTTATAAAAATGGAAAGAAAAACTGCAAAAAAAATTTAATGTGGCAAAGACAAGGGCAGAAATGACATGGGTTAAAAGAGGCATATAAGTGGGCAAAAATTGGTAAAATATGTCAAAAGAAGTAGTTGCAAAAATGGGAGAAAAGGTGTAAAAACTGGTTCAAAGTGGCCAAAAGATTGGCAGAAAGAGGCACAAATTGATTTGAAGTGGCAAAAAAATAGACAAAATTGGGGAAAAGCTGCAAAATGGGTCAAACAAGTGGCAACGAAAGAGCCTAAAGTGGCATAAATGAGTTTAAAGCGGCAACAAGAGGTGGCAAAATTTGGTCTTTAATTTTTGGTAAACACAGCAAAATTGTACCAAGAGAATACAGTGCCACTTTTCATGTATTTGTTTAAACAAATACATTAAATCAACAAATACATTATTTATGTTGATAAAAAAATCAATACAAGCCAAAAAGACAGACAGTAATATGCTTATTGGCCAAAAAATATTCAATTTGGAATGCTCAGAATGAATAAGGATGTATCATTTTAATTAGTTTAGTAGCATTTATATTTTTATTATAAACCAAATGACACAACAGTTTAATCCTATTAGGATGTTTGCAAAAATAATCTAATTGCATTTTTTTCCCCCCAATTATTGCGATCGTGATTTGATTTGCGATTATTCTTGGGTTAATTTTATGTTTTTTTTTCCTGACAAATACAAGCAATAAATAATTCCATAAATAAGACCATGTGTATTGAAAACAATGAAATCATTTCCGAGACAATTAATCCAAAGTAGCATGAATCTGAATATGGGGGTGCAACAAGCTTTAAGCTATAAAGGAGGCAGCTGGGGTGGAGGAGGTGAGGCTAACTACCAGCTGATCACAGCTGGGGTATGACTTTCATCAGTTTTAGATAGAATCCGCTAACTATTTTCGCTCATATTGCAAATGTGATGTCATTTGGTTATCATCACTCATTTTGATGAAGAAAAAAACATACATAAACACACAAAAGGAAGATTTTTCAAACCATTCTGAAAAATTGACACTTGAATGCTTGCATAATGTGCATAGAATTTCTGCCGCTGCAAAAAAAGATTTATTAAACTGGTATTTTGACACAATTCAAGTTTAAAAAATATTGCAACTTCTACGATCTGAAAATTGCAGCAGGCCATATTGCGACTAATCTAATTTGCGATTATTTGTCCAGCCCTAGATACCATGATAATGAAAAATGTTAAACCAGGACCACTTTGTCATAAACACATAGAATTTGTGGTTATAGATATTTGTCGTTATCAGCAGCTATTAATTTGCACTTATTGCTGTAAAGGAGGAGCTGGGGTGGAGGAGGGTTGCAAAAAGCAGCTTGCAGAGGGAAGTGTGGCCGGACTAGAGTAGCCTTGTCCACGGAACCTATTTATTTTTGTTTGATTTTGACAAAGTTTTCTTTAAACACAGCATCGAAGAATATAGGCTATGCCAGGCATGCAAGTGGGGCTGTAACGCTGCCATGGAAATGCACCAGAAACAGAGAAGAAGATGATGGAGCAAGCACACATTAACTTTTCTTTTACCCAGAACTTTTTTTCTGGCTGCCCTTCTGGTTGCGCTCTGTGGTGGATATAAGAACATGTGGTGTATGCTGTATGCCATGACCATTTGTTGATCACGGTGGTGGTAGAGGAACGGAAGATTTTGCTGTCAGCTCAGTAGCTTTTGCAGCAAGAACACAATCATGTCATCTGCCATTATTAATGTTGGCTGGGCTTGTGCATGGGGGTTAAGTGGGCTATGACATACTCTTTTTAGGAAAGAAGCCTTTGGTTGTACACACAGAGACAAAACAGGTTTTGCATACAGATTTGTTCACTCTGGGACCTGGTTTCAAAAAGTAGGGTTTTGAGGCTTCCAAAATGCTAGTTCAGTGTGGATGGAACACTAATTCAAAGCTTTTGCTGATACTCCTAAGCCGGTTTCAGTGTGGATGGCCCCCTAGGTATGGGAGCATGAGTGCGATTAGCCAATAGCATGCTTGGAGTGAGTCAGGTGGCCGTCAGCTGATCTCAGTTGTATGGCACAGCTTGACTCCATGGTCTGCCTTATTTAACGCTATACGCTCTATATGTCAGTTATTGATATGAGCATATTGCTGTTAATATGTGCTGTTGTTGCTGTTCAGGGTCCTTTGCCCTTCCACGAGCGTACTTGGAAAGCATCAAGCAGGAGCAGCATACATTCCAGCCTTTCCTGTGCCTACAAGGAAAGCCAGAGGCAGGAAGAGAAGCAGCTATAAAAACAGAGCACAGCAGGCATCAGCAATGACCAAATTACACTGACTAAGTCAGAAGCAGGAAAAAGGAGGAGCTGGGGTGGAGGAGGACTGCAAAAAGCAGCTTGCAGCAGAAGCAGCAAAGCGCAGCAGGTTAAATATGGCAGTGCTTGACTGTGGCCTGTCTGTACTAATGCTGTATGCTTGATAGCACCTGGAAACCCAATACTGGGCAATTTATTGTTTTCAAATGATCAAATCGTAGGCAAACTTCTGGATCTGTCTACGTTGCACAAATCTATTGTGCAGTTCTACCCACTTTCCCAAATTCCCAATTTATACAATCTAGACAGTTTCTAGGAATTTGGGTACAGTTTTCGATTATTAAAACATTAAATTGCCCCTTATTGGGTGTCTAGGACTTACGTTTTGGGGGTTTTAGGGTGGTAAAGAAATGTGCCTGAAGATCAAAAAGTTTCTGTTCTTTTTTAATAAAACTTATTGAAATAATGGAATATGAACATTTTGTAATACATGATATTTGAAAGTACAGAGGAAAATCTGGCAACCATTTTATATGGAAATGTTGCCAATGCTTTTACGCCTAGTATATTTCAGACAGTGTGTAAGAGTTTGCCTGTATTTTTTAGATACCATAAAATCCAGTGTAAAAGGTGCACTGTTGAAAAGGTTATTTCAGGGCTTTTTGCCTTTTACGGATAAGACGGCTGAAAAACAGAAAAGACATTTGGAGAGACCATGCATCGAGGACCCTGGTCTCAGCGTACGGGCACCTGCTCTACTAAATAAACCAAACCAGTGCCCACTGGCTGCAGTTGTAATCCATATTTTTTCATCTTAACGATGGCTGCGTTTTATATGGCGGAGCAACTCATATACTAGTATGAAGTGCTGAGACGTGCCGTCATTACAATTAGTGCGTGTGGCGGCCCCTGTCACATGCTGCATGAGACCTAACACTATTTAACAGGAATTGAAGTGGCTGCTAAACTGCCCAGAATGCGCAAATAACAACACAGATCAAACCCCCAGGGTTTTGGTGCCACTTTTTAACTGCTTTTCTTCCTCATTAAGGAAAATGGAAGTCTACTGTTAGTGTTACTGTTTCTATTGAGTACTGTTTTACTGGAAACACTCCTCAGTAAGGACAAAAAGTGACAGGGGGAAAAAAAAACTAAAAAACAAAAACTAAACTAAGACTAACAAAATAGATCTGTGATGACCAAAACTGACAAACACCAAGTTTAGTTTTCATCAAGATGGCTAAAATTAGACTAAAATGTAATGTTGTTCTTGTCGGACATTCAAAATCCGTGATATTTCTCCACTGTGGGTAAATCTGTCAAAAAACAATGTAGCTGTAGCTATTCTGCCTCTCCACTGTAGAAAGGAGGGATACTGGGTTTGGCAGGATGTAATGACTTGGTATCAGATTTGTGCAAGAAAATAAATGCTTGGACTAAAAGTGAAGACTAAAATGTGAGGACTTTTTATGGACTAAAACTAGACTAAGACTTGAAAGGATAGAAATGACTAAAATGTGACTAAAACTAAAATGCATTTCATTTAAATACTAAAACCAAGACTAAAATTAAAAATAGATGCCAAAATTAACACTGTGGGGGTGGCGTATGCAGGGAGCCTATCCCAGCTGTCATTGGGCAAGAGGCGGGGCACACCGTAGACTGGTCGCCAGTCAATCGCAGGGCTGACATATAGAGACAGGCAACCAGGCAAGCTCACAATCACACCTACAGCCAATTTTAGAGTCACCAGTTAACCTAACGAGCATGTTTTTGGTGGTGGGAGGAAGCTGAAGTACCTGGAGAAAACCCACAGGGAGAACGTGCAAACTGCACAGAAAGGCCCTGACCAGGAAGCAAATCGGGAACCTTCTTGCTGAGAGGCAACAGCGCTAACCCCTGTTTTATCAACCATTTAAATATATTCTAAGATTTGACAATAGTTATTGTCAAAATTTTAAATGAAATAGTATGTGGTCTGTTTTTGTCTTTAAACACTGCTGACAAATTAGATGAGTTTTTGGACATTTTTGGACACAAAGACCAAATGACTGTTTTATTTATCATGAGATTAAGTGGCAGATTAATTTCAGCTCTAATCAGCTGAATATGACAGGAACTCTTATTTCTCATGTTCCCTTAAAGCCTCAGACATTTAAACCGTAGTTCCCCAACTTGACTACATATGTCACACATTGATAGAGAATCACAAAACACTATATCACAAGGTGAAACCACAAACTGCATTTCGACAAGTCGTGACTTCCACTAAAAACATCTTGTTTCAGGGCCTGGCAAGCTCCTGTTGTGCAGACTTCACACGCTCACAGATAAAAAAGTGACAGAAAGCCGGTTTTTCATCAGAACTGCATCAGGACCACGACCAGGACATACTGTGCTCACCTTATTTTCAAAGAGACACAAAAACAGAGCTATACACCCAGGAAAAACACAAATCTCATTCCATGGTGGCTTTTATTTTGTTGGGAGAACCTCTCACAACAAATTCACAAAGATAATCACGTCAGCAAAAGAAAATACTCCCAGTATCCGAGTCTTTGATGGTATTTCTTTTGGCAGTTGAGTCCTGCTTGTCATTTAGCATTTTGCTTTAAAGAGATTAAATCCTTTAAATTGCCAGCTCAGCCGGCTGACTTTAAACTGAGTCATGTTGAAGGTGTTGGTGATGCAAGAGGGAAAACACAAAAGACAGAATGAGTAATATGATTCTTTTAAAACATACAAGTCTATTAAGGCTATGTGCGTAACCAGACTGTGTCAGATGGGACAAAACGTGCCGCTCCTCTATTTCTGGGAATCAGCCTTTTGTCAGTGCGGGATGCACTTATGATCGATGCTTTGGGCTCAGCTGCCTTGCATCCGTCAGCTCCCCCTCACTCACAACACTCAGCTGCTGACGTTCAGCTAAAGTCATGTATTGTCTCAGATCCTTTTGTGAACTTGGACAGACCTTTGCAACCAATACACCACGTCGAGCTTAATCATTGTTGGGTATTGATTTCTCAGTGGGAGCGACGACCTCTGTGCCACGGGGGGGAACAGTAGGTGAGTGGCGCATTGCATGACTATCCTGTTATTTGTTCCGTTTGATGATTCCCCCATACAGGTAAGATCCGGTGTCGTCAGGCTGTCAGGCGCATTGTGTGGTGGGTATTGTTATAAAGAAGCCGGCAGAAAGGAATAAAAGCAGGTTATAGGTGAGCTCGTCATTCAGTCAGGCAGGTAGTCAATTTGTGAGTCGGTTAGCGGGCCGGGGAGGCTGGCAGGCAGCGTGTCCGATCATTACTCAGTCAACTAGCCAGCCAGCTCATCCAAACATCCCAGCGGAATAATGAACACAGGCAGCCAGGTGAGGGAGTCTGCCAGTAATTCAGTCCACCTTATTCTTTCTGAACAATCAAATCACACAGTCACACCACATCGAAGACATGTAGATGCACCAAGGAAGCGTGGAGGAAGTCCATGTGGTCATTTCACAGCCAGGTGTGGATGCATTTACAGTGAAGGAAATGAGCCATGCAGAGCTGCAGCAGTGCACATTCCTGATGCAAATTTAGAGAAGATAGTCAAAACTAGTTCCTGACTGATATGGATTCTTTTGGCAGATACCAATTGAGATGGGAAAACATGACACAGCAGCAATATGGGGGCAGATATTTTATGTAGACTGAAATTGGACATTTTATGTTGATCGTGCTCTGATATAACCAGCAGGGATATTATTTGACTGGCCAATATTCCTTCATTGATAAATGTACCTTGTGGTTTATTAGAATTCAAATGGAATAGAAGACTTGGTACAAACTGCTCTGCTAAAAGTTTGAACATGAACATCTCTGGAGTTGCATGGAGTATACGGGCAGTGATTTTCAAATATTTGGACACAAACCGTGAGCATTAATGCATTTATTATGATGTAATTACACTTGATAGTAAGTGCTTTATTTTTTTTATTTGGATGGTTTATTTTCCCTTTTGGCACACTGTAGTAAGCCACTGCAACGTCTCCCTGCAGTCACAGTAATGCATAATAACTCCACCACTATTTCTTAGCGTCTCATTTCACAATAAAAAAACAGTGGACAGCTCAGTCAGTACTCGCATGCACCCTGTGCTATCAAAAATGTACCTTTTTAATGTTCCCTTATGTCTTTTACAATCCATAATAAGTTCCTTTTTCCATGATTAAGTTCTTGCCATAATTTTTGCTATACCCTGTCTTAATTTCTTTCAAAATAAAAGCAGGCCTATATCCAAACAGGAAGCCAGTTACCCTTAGTTTAAACTAGCAACCCTAACCCCCCCACCAAAAATGACACAAGATGTTTAAATGCAGAATAGTAGAGTTTCTAAAGAGCCCTAAAGCTGGGGTTTTTGTTTTGTTTTCATCAGATTATTTTCCCATGTCCTTGGTAATGTACAAAGACATCCAAAGCATGACCTGGGTTGTGACAATCCTCCTTCCCACCTGATGGGGCCCTCAGGTGGGCATACTTGCCTCACTTTAGCCTCAAATTTCTGCCCAAACATGCCTTAAACTTCTGCACAGTACTGTATATATATTTTTGAAGACATATGTAATAAAATTATAATATATATTTAATAAAAATAATGTTTTTAATATACATATGTTATTTTAAAGATATGTTTTGGGGCTCATTATGCCTTTATTTGATAGAGGAGGCTAGCTGACAGAGTCAGAAACAAGAATAAGAGAGTAGAAGAGGGACATGCCTCCACAGGTCATAACCACTACGCCTTCTGTGCCCCCAATACTGAAATCTTTTCCAGTATTTTTACCAGTACCTGGTTGTGATGCTGCACCACTGCTACACAGTGGCTGCAGACCATCACTGTCACACACCACCACTGTCATGAAAGAAATACATGCAAAAACAGACATAAAACTGAAATACACTCCAGTTTGGGTTAGGCCAGGTTAGGTTTAGAGTAAGGGGTATGGTAGGGTGGGTAAGGAACGGCCTGAAAGCTGTAAAACTTGTAATTTTTATTTAAAACTATAAGCCTGTAAAAGTAACATGCCTGACCTGCAAAATCTGATTATAAAACATTTAATACAGCCACGCTAGCTAAAGTCAGTAACTTTTGGTACAATAGCTAACATAGTGAATGCTAACAAAGCTAAAACAAGCTGGTGTTTGCATGATTTCTTTTAATAGGGCAAATATCTTGTACCGGCCTATTACGTCACCTCCGTCCTTACAGGGTTGATGTCTCACATTGGTGGTTCGCAAGAAGGGGGGCGTCTGAGAGCGGCAGTCTGCAGCCAGAACCCTCTACATGTGAAAACTGTCTGTAACTAACATTACATAACTAAAGAACAACCGAGTTAATAAAAACCTAACTGCTTCATGATCTTTTCACTTGATATCTAAATTGTCTATCTTCCTTAGTATTTCCAGGGGAAATTGACTACATCATGAGGTAGAAGTAGTGGGAAACAATGCTAACTGATAGCCCACAAATGGATTTTCTGTTATGCGTTAGCATAAAGCTAACAAAGTCAGATGAGTATCCTGATCCATATCTTCGCATCTTCTAAGTTTCTTTCAAGAGAGTGTTTGTCCTTGAAATGTACATCCCTCACATTCATCCTCCACTGCAGGAATCATATCAGACGACCTGGCTTTAGAAAAGTTTAACCCTGTCCCCAAGTCGAGTGCAGATAAAACTTGTAGGCCTTTTAATATCTCTGCCTATTGTTTTCTGTTATGCCAAGATTTTTTTAACCCAGATTTCGCTTCTTTTTATTAGACAGAAGTGACATAAGACGATCTTTGAGATCAGTGACTTCTGTCTAGTGTGTACCTCGAGGAATTTTTCCTAAGGTTGTTTGAGGCCTGGAGGGATAGTTCTGGAAGAGAGAAGCTTCACAATGTGGAACTTAGATTTTATTTTCAGAGCTGTAAAAAGTAATCAGCATCCCAGAGAGTCTTATCATCTTAAAGACGTGTTAAGATATTTATATGGGCTTGAACCAATGTTGAAATTCACATTTTTTCCTCGCACCGCTCTGCCAAGTTCACCAAGAGTCTCATGTTTTTGATACAGTTGGTCTGTCAACAGATGACTTCTTGCCCTGTTTTCATGAACCTTGTTTGAAGCGAGTAGCATGAGCCAGCGGGAGCTATTCAAGCCACGGTGTGGATCCTGATTTGACCCATGAACAAAGAGTAGCATTGATATGATTGCAACATCAGTGTTTATGGTAAAGATGAACCTAACCTACCTAACACTGCTGAAGCAGATGCCCTGATGTAGAAGAAATGCACCTTTTCCTGAGTTTGTAAGAGTGCATTGGAGAATATCTGTACTCAAAAACTTCCCTCTTAATTGTAACAAGGTTTTGAAATCTGCAAAGTTTCCTAATAACTGCCACGGTTAACAGCTGTTTGAGCCTAAATGTGTGTATTTAGACAAATATGATAAAAAGGAAGTGAAAGTTGCCTACCAAGAAACTTTTTCAAATGCAAGCAGAAGCCAGAGCCAAACTACGGTTCATACTGGCACAAAGTGGATAATACATCTGGAAACAAGATGCTACAGGTTTGAATAGGATCTAGGATGGCAAGAGGGCATTTGGCAGCAGCTGAGAGCCAGATAGCTAATGTGTGAGTCAGTTAACAAGTCCACTGTGGAGCGAATTCAACGCCTGCAGAGCCGTTTAACAATATTAACAGAGAAAACCTAAAGATGCTAGATATTAAACGGTTGGATTGTGTTGCTGTTTTGACATAAATACACACATTTTCTCTCACTTTCCTCTTGGCACAGTTTCACCACAAGCAGCTGTGACTGTCTGACAGCAAGCTGTAAATGATCTCACCGGCATATTTGCATCCAGACCCAATAACCGAATAACCCTGGGAGAGGCCTTTCAGCGATGCCGGCCAGCAGTGAGTGTGCGAGGGTTCGGAGGTCCGCTGTTAGCTCGAGCAGCCGTGACATTCACGCACCGCTGGCGAAAAATAAGTGCCGTTTTAAAGCCATTTAGTGTCACGATTGGGACTGTCCACCTCAATTAACCCTGGCTTTCAGAGTCGGCGGCAAATATGACGAGTCCTTCCCATCAGCTCTGAAAAGCTCCTCTATTTATGGAAATTAGCACCATAAAAATCAATGAGGGATGGTTCGAATGTGTTGAAAATGCCTCTATGTGCTCGCTGTCTTCAGGTTGTCAAGGTGAGAGTTATCATGTGTTTAATCCAGCCTTTCATAAGCAGCTAAATGATTGCCATGGCAAACACACTGCACGCTCTGGAGGCCACTTCTTTCCACTTTGGCATCATTGAAACACTCATTGTTTCACAATCTCACAGCTGTTAGAGAAGTTGTGACATTTTAACTGAAGTCTTGTTCCCCTGATTCACTAGCACTCTGTTGTCATGGCAGCAAACCAGCCAATTGGCTTGTGTTAAATGGTCTTTTTTGATGGAGGAAGGTTAATGGTGAATTGGGCAGTAATGTTTATGCAGTTGAACTTGGTGTCTGTGGAGTATTTCTTATAAATAGAGAATGAATCCCTAACGAAGCTCTTCAAGGATCCAGGTTATGAAATCTAATGTGAGTCATCTTGAAATATTGACTTTTTAAACAAACAGTTACAGTCCAAGAGATTCTGAATAATGCTTTCATCAGGTTGTTAAAGCAGAGGATCTCTCTAATGCAGGGGTGTCAAACTCAAGGCCCAGGGGCCAAATCCTGCCCCTGGTGCAGTCATACCCATCCCACTTGATCATATCATATTTTTATTATAACTGGCCCACCAGTATGAGGTCTCATATTTGATGGTTAATGATAATGATTTTAAATTTTGTCTCAGTTTTACTATTTCAACTCTAACTTTGACTTTTATCTATTCTGACTCTTAAAACTAATGGGTTTGACTTTTATCTCATGTTTTGACCTTTATTAACTCCTAACTTTGACTTTTATCTTGTTTTTTAACCTTTAAAACTCATAATTTTAAATTTAATTTTTATATTTTGACTCTTAAAACTAATGAATTTGAAAATTTAATCTCATATTTTGACATTTTAAACTCAGGATTATGACATTTATCTCATATTTTGAGTGTTAAATATCATGATTTTGATTTTGATTTTTATCTCAGTTTTGCTGACCATTTAAACTCCTAAATTTAATAATTTCATCTTTTAACCTTTAAAACTCATAATTTTTATTTTTATTTCATATTTTGACTTTTAAAACTAATGAATTTGAAAATTTAATCTCATATTTTGACATTTTAAACTCACGATTTGATATGTATTGCATATTTTGACTGTTAAGTATGATTTTCATATCTCATTTTTTAACTTTTAAAATTCATAATTTTTAATTTTATATCATATTTTGTCAATACTTTGACTTTTATCTCATATTCTGACCTTTAAAACTCATGAATTTGACTTTAATCTTGTGTTTTGACCTTTTTTAACTCCTAACTAAATTTTAATTTATATTTTGACTTTTAAAACTCATAAATTTGAAAATTGAATCTCATATTTTGACGTTTTAAACTCATGATTTTGGTATTTATCTCATATTTTGACTGTTAAATATTATGATTTTGATTTTTATCTCAGTTTTGCTGACCATTTCAGCTCCTAAATTTCATTTTCATCTCATTTTTAACCTTTAAAATTCATGATTTTTAATTTTATTTCATATTTTGACTGTTAAAAATCATGGTTTCAGTTTTCTATCTCATGTTTTGCCTTTTAAAAACATAATTTTGACTTTGAATTTAATTTTTTCACCTTTTAAACTTATAAGTTTGACTTTTTATCTCAGATTTTGAGTTTTTAACTTATCATGCTGACCTTTTAATCTCAAATTCATTTAGGTTGACACTCAGTGGTTAGATATTGACCCTGTTAGGCCCTCAGGTTAGACCCCTGAGTTTGACACCCCTGCTCTAATGTCATAGTCCTCCTATTCCTCTTTAACAGCCTGCCCACTCTTTACAATCCCGTACTCATAGACCCCTGGAAGACTTTGTTCTCTTGCCAGTACTCAGATTTACCACAAAGGATGTCAGAATTTCTCCAGTACTTAACCTCGTTGAAGCAATTAACACCTTGGCGTCACATGAGGAGCAGGTGACAGTCATTGCAGCCACATAACCGGAGGTGTGAATAACTGACACAAGTAGCAGACGGTGGTCTAATTTTAGCGTCGTTCAAGGATGGTTAAGCCAACCTGTTGCACTGTCAATGGCCTTCTTCACGCCTCCACTGAAGCATCCTTCAGACAATCTGTCTCCTTCTCAAAATTGGTCCTTTATTGTCTTCAGAAGAGTGAGTAAGAGGATTAGACTGGAAGAGAAATCACATTGGTTTGGTGATTCAGGGAGCAAAAAACCCGAACAAGAAAATCTATTTTTGCTTTAACTTATCTCAACTGATGTAGAGATAGATGAGTGAGAAATATGTCCTTTCAAGAAAAATGAACCAAAGTAAGAATGTTGAAAAAGCTGTGATGGCAAACTTTATGGTAAAAAAGCCAATAGACATTCATGGAGGTGTTTGAATGCTTTAGAAGAATATTTTCTTGGTGTTTGAAAGCATCCAAACTACCTCCCTCAAGATGTTTTAGGCGTCTGAATAAAAGAGGCTATGTCTGATTACCTTGAGACTTTCTTTAACCAAATACCAACACTCTAATCCAATCTGTGTTTTGGGATAAACCAGGGGAAGTTTGGAGGGTGGCAAAATATGAATATTATCTTATATATTTTTGATACTTGATCAAGGAGAGATTACCCAGAAACGTGTGTGGGTGTAGCTCCTTTTGAGTGAATATTTCATTCTATTGCTATAATTTAAAAACAACCTTTTAGTCTCATAAAACAGTGTGATAGTTTAGGAAAGCCAGGGCTAACATAGAGGAACACTCACATTCACACCTACGGCCAATTTAGAGTCACAGATCAACCTAACGAGCATATTTTTGGTGGTGGGAGGAAGCCGGAGTACCCGGAGAGAACCCACGTATGCATGGGGAGAACATGCAAACTCGGCAAAGAAAGGCCCTGGCCGGGAAGCAGACCAGGGGCTTTCTTGCTGTGGGCCAACAGCGCTAACCCCTGCACCACTGTGCAGCCCCAAACCAAGACCACGTAAGTCTTAAAGGCTGCTCTGCTGTAAACATTAGTCTGTTGCAGACAAATAGTCATGTGTGTATGTTTTCCGGATTGTAGGGTGCTAAGGATTCATCAGGAGCCTGGGGCTGGAGATAGTGGGAGGGTGGGTAGTGTCAGGCTCAACAGTTTTACTTATGTCTAGGTCTTCTCGATCCTGATGTTATGTCAGCAGACCGCCGGTGGTTTTCAGGCCCTTGGGACATTCAGAGCATGACTAGGGGCTTGTGGCAACCCTACGACCTACCCAGACAGTACCCTAGGCCAGTGGTTCTCAAATGGTGTGGCAAGGCACACTAGAGTGCCTTAAGGCAAGTCTGGGTGTGCCATGGGAATTTTTTACATTACTACAACAACTTTATGGCAAGTACTGTAACCAGGCCTGCCCACAGATCTGGCTGGACCCCTGAAAACCCCCAGAGAATGGGACCTCCCCAGCTGGGATTTATTGATGATAGTGGTGCTAGCATCCTGGCTAACAGTTACCTCAATAAGAGCTAAAAAGCATGGCAAACTATTATTGGGTTGAAATTGGTGATGAAATTATTTACCATCCTAGTTTTAACCAAGTTAACCATTTTCGCCACTTCTTTTGACAACGTAAACCATTTTGCATTTTTTTGGACCCATTTTTGCCACTTTTTTGGAACTTTTAGCCACATTTAACCCATATTGGCTACCTTTTTTGTCCCTTTTTGCCCACTTTTGCTATTGTGTGGCCATTTTTGGAATTATTTCCATCACCTTTAACCCCTTTTTACCACTTTTTAGCAACTTTAACCCTTTTTTTTGGCCACTTTTCTGCCACTTGTGATCCATTTTGCCACCTTTTTGACACTTTCAACCCATTTTTGCCACACTTGAGCCAATTTTTGCCCACTTTTGCCTTTGTTTGACCACCTTTTTGCCCAATTTTGCCATGTTATTATCACTTTTATTCTGTTTTTTCCACCTTTTTACAACATTTGACCTTATGAGGCCACTTATAACCTATTTTTGTCACTCTTTTGACACTTGCAACAAGTTTTTGCCAATTTTAAGTCATTGTTTGGCTTTTTTTTTTTTTTTTTTAACTAATTTTCGCCCATTTTGGACTTTGTTTTGCCACTTTTTGCCCAATTTTGCCATGTTCTTTTAATCACTTTTAACCCATTTTGCCACCTTTTGCCCACTATTTCCATTTCCATGATCCCACAGTTGGCTGGGCTCCAGAAAGCTCTCCCTTTATCCCCCCTTATTGGCCACCTTGACTGTAACATTATTTAAAAAGTCTATTTTGTATCGATTTAAATATGGTGTGCCTTGAGATTTTGGCTTAACCTTAGGTGTGCCTTGGGCAGAAAAAGTTTGAAAACCCCTGCCCTTGGCCTTGCTTACTTGCCACATCCACCCCTGACTCCTTTTCCCATGCCTCTTGTAATATGCAAGGACATCCAGAGCACAACCTGGGTTGCGTCAATCCACCTCTCAGCCTGATGTTGCCCTCAGGCAGGGTTATTCGCCGTAACATGCCCTACTGTAACCTCAATTTTTGGCCAAAACATGCCTAAAACTTGCAGCAGCTCTTGCGGAATCAACGGAAACAATGAGAAATGGCAAAGTCTGATGGGAAATGAATCACGAGTTTCCTAGAAGAATTTCTGCATATGAGAAACATTGAACTTATCTTCCTGATTCTGTATAATTTAAAGGTTTTCATCAGAAAGTCTTGGCTCTGACTTCTCAGAGAACAGGAACAAGTAGAAAGAGAATTTCCCAGTAGGAAACACCAAAGATTACCAAAAATATGTCTTTAGTGTCTCTAATGGGCTTTTGTAGAGTTGCATCTGTGTTGAGTCATTGCATTGAAGCGTCTTGTTGCCAGGGACCATTTGGCACGTATTTCAAGCTGTTGCTTAGACACATTGTCAATGGGATAAACTTCTGAACCACTTAGATTTCACTAGAGTCAAAATCACATCTGAGTTGAGGCGATTTCAGTATGAATTTACTTTCTAACTCTTTTAGTGTTTTTATTCTTGGCTGCAGATTCCTTGTTAAAAGGCTGTCTGATCTCAAAGGAAGATGTGTATCTGAATAATGGTTGAAACAAAGTCGTGCACGTACTAAGGTTGTAAAAGTTCTGATATATTTCCGGCACACACAGCATATTTTAATATGATATTTGAGGTTGCTACAATCATAAAAATCTGGCAAGTATGACAACCCAAGCAGGAAGTATTGCTAAAATACAGCTGAATGTGTTTTCACAATCAAAACCCTCACTCTCCACCCCACATCATCACATTAAAATATCCTAGATTCCCTTAGGTCCCTGTTATATCAATGACCTTCACAAACAGCATACAGACATGGCAGCTTGGTTGGTGTCTAGACCAGGGTTTGTCAACCTTTTCAGCCCGTGACCCCCAAAATAAGGTGCCAAGAGCCGGGGACCCCCACTGTACCTGAAGGTGGCTAAACACAGCCATGAACATGTGCGGTGCAGACAGGGTCGCCCATGGGGTGGGGTGGGGGGGTGGGGGGGGGGGGGGTGGGGGGGGGGTGTTAAAGGGGAGAACTTTCTGGGGCCCAACCAAACTAGGGGTCAGCGAAATCCATATTTTATATTTACCCTGAATAATAACCACTCTTATCAAAGAAACAAATATCTTTTTATTCATTTGTGTAGTAAGTAGTCATCTTAAAAATATAAACCCATTTCCTTAAAACAGAATTAAAATTGGATAATAATGGAAAAAAAATGGTGGACAATGTGGTGAAATTGGATTTTAAAAGTAGCAGAAATGGTTTATAAGTGTAAAAAAATATGCAAAAGTGGCAAAAAAAATGACCAAAAATGGGTTAAAGTGGCTAAAATGGGCATATAAAGTGGTGAAAGAGGATTAAAAAGTGGCTGAAATGGCATTTAAGTGGCAAAAAATGGTGTAAATTTGGTAAAATAGGATGAAAAACTGCTCTGAACTGGCTTAGAAGTGTTTACTGAGGCAGAAATTGGCTGAGATGGGTTAAACTGGCAGAAACAGTCATATTAAACAGTGAAATGTGCTTAAAAAGGGCATAAAACTGGTAAAGTGGGGTCAATAATGGGTCAACAGAGCTAACAACAGAGAGAAAGTGGCAAGAATTGGTTTAGAAGTGGCAAAAACAGGCAGAAAAAAGTGGTGGAAAGGGTTTAAAATTGACCAAAATTTGGCAAAATTGCTGTAAGTGGCAACAGTGTAATTTAAAAAATATTCTTAAGCTACTTTCACACTGCCTGTCTTTTTTCCGTGTCTGTTACAACTTCATTCCGCAACGCCGTTCTGCATGAAAGCGACCGTTCCACAATGGGGGGTCGATCTCGCCCCACCTCTGATCCGGATAGAGAGGTAGTATCAGAGCCGTAACAGACTTTCTTAAAGTTAAGTTAAGTTTAAGACTTTCGAGTCTTAAAGGACATTGCGGCATTCCACAACAGCAAGTGTGCGCTGCTGTCTCCGTAAACGGGAGATTTAAAAACCAGCGCGGTTTAATTGAGCGGCATTTAATTGGAGAAAACAACAGGGGATAAAACAAAGAATAATGTGGATTAACTGGAGAGACTGCGAGGTCAGAGAGCTGATCACACTCTGTACAGGAGAGGAGAGAGCAGACACATCTCTGCTCACAGCAGCATCTGAAAAGTTCCATGATGTGTTCAAGCGAGCTCGGTACTCTGAAGTTTCTGACCTCCAACGTAAATATGTGCGCTGTGACACAGCTTAAAGACGGACCTCCAACTCAGAAACATGGAGGAAAAAAGTCTATTGGATCTAATCGATCAAAACGAATGTTCATGTTATTTTCTCCGTATTTCATTTAGAAATGCAGGCAGTGGCTGCCATCTGATTACGGGACGCCAGGGTGTGTGTAAGCTCCAGTGTGCACGACTCTGTTACACCTTTGTGTGAATTGCTTGTTGCGGAACAGAGACAGGCATTCATTTTCGCCTTTATTGCAGAATCTCTGTGTAAAAACGGCTTTAGTTTCTTTAAGACCCCCAATGGGGTCCCGACCCCAAGGTTGAGAGCAACTGGTCTAGACGGTAAAGCTGCTGCAAGCAAGAGGAGAGAGCAGCAGTGCTGTAACTAAAGTGATGGGGGTTCACCATTTTGGCTACTCATGACTTACAGTTTTGTTGCGCTGGAAGAAGTGCCTTCATGTCTGGGAACCAGTCATTGTCGCTGGTTGTCAATTAAAATGCATTATGGGAGTCTGGTTACAGATCACCAAAAATGAAAAGTGGTCAGATGACTAGAAAATTGTATAGCAGTGCAAACTCAACAGCTCTTCTGCTGTTGCCACAGAACAGTTATCCTCCTCATCCATAACAGCAACCATGGTAAGAACATGCTTTGTTCTGAGTCTGTAATTGTGCTAATCCAGGATAAAAGCTAGCCAGCTAACTTAACAAGCACACAGTGTCCCATTATGGCAATTCTTTTTGTTTTTTTTTATTCTATATCTGGACCTTTTAAGTGTTGCTCTCAGGTGGACAAACTCTCTAACCTTTTGTGTTGTTTCCCCTCCCTGGTCGAACACATTCATACCTCGGTGATGCCTTCTTAACAGGCGTCTGAGCTCTTGGCAGACTCTCCTGTTATTGAGGTCACTTTCAGGCTTTTCTTCCCAGTAGCAGCTGAGCGTCTGTTCGTTTAACACAACACGCCACATCGTTTTTACCAGCTGGCTGAGCTGCAGGCCCACACGTCCCTTTAACACCAGGTCGTGTCGAGCCATTTTTAGCCAAACCTTAAAAGTAGGTTACACTTCCATGACAAATTGATGTGGCGCTGGAGTCGTCCTCTACGCTAACACTCAGGACGGTCCCTGTCTGGGCTGCTGTGTTTGTGTGTCTGTGGGTTAGTTTTGTGGACTCTGTGTACAGTAGGTTATTGAGCTCAGCTTTATGTGGTCTCTCTCAGAGCCCGTTTAAACTTTGCAGCTTTGTGTCAGCTTGTGGGTCACCTTGACAGATCTGCTCATTGTGCAGCTCTGCTGGTGTGTTAGACTGCTATGAACACATGCAGACATAATGACTAAGCTTTTAACAGTAATGCATTCCTTCTAACTGCTAAAATGAATGACCTTAATATGAAAAGTATCTAAATAAAGTGTAAGCTTAAGTTTAAATGACAGTTTTTTTGTCGTTCTGTTTTCAGCCATAACCACTGAACTGCTAAACTTCCTCATTACCATGATGTCTCTGTGAATATATCTGCCGTTACTAAACAGGTGTTGAAATAACATAAAAGAACATTGACGTCCCGTGGGATTTGGCACTATCGAGGGCTGGAAATTCAATTCTTTCATCATCAGCCGCTGCGGAAGCTCTTTTAGCCCGACACCTCTTAAATCTATGTAGAACACCTTCCTACAGTAAACACTGAGTCACAATACCTGACTGTGGAAATGTGTCTTATTATGTAACGGTGATACTTGGCTGTTCTTAAAGCCTCTAAAATTTTGGTGTTAGAAATTTCTATATTATAGTCTTAATAGAAGGAACCCTGCATGTTAAGATGTCCACATTATTGGGTTAACATCTGTATCTCTTCTGCTACATGTACTTAAACAAATGCTGCATATCTTCATTATGAGAAAAACCTGCTGGGTGTCAGGAAGTTGGGGACAGCCAGGAGGAAGAATTGGGAACAGAGGAAAGTTGGCACTTCAACCTCCTGAGACCCTGCATACAAATAACAGGACAGTACATGTCGGCTTTTCTACAACACAGTCATAAATTCTGCAAATAAATAAATAATAAAATACATTTTTTGTGATTCTGAAGAGAAATTTTGGTGGGATTTGCCTTTAAATTTTTGGGGAACATGCTTGACAATTCAAGGAATTTTCATGAGAATTTATTTTTAACTTTGCAGGAAATGTTTCTGAATTTTCATTGAGATTTGAGGAAGTGAGTTTGTTTTTTGGGGGGAATTTGTTTGGAACATTTATTCATAATTTTCTATGAATTTTGGGTCTTAATTGTACAGTTTTGTGACCCTGAGAAGATATTTTGGTTGGAATTTGCTTTTAAATTTAGAGGAACATGCTTGAAAGTTCTTAGAAGTTTTCATGGGAATTTTTTTGGATTTCAAAAGGAATTTTAGGGGGATTTTCCTTCGGAAGTCTTCTTAAATGTTCATAGAAATTTTATGGAATTTGTTTGGGGGAATTTGTTTCGAATTTTTTTACATGATTTGTGAATTCTTGGGATCTGATCAGAAATTTGGGAGTGGAATTTTCTTTGAAATTTTGAAAAACGTACTTGAAAATTCTTAGGAATATTTGTATGAATTTATTTGCAATTTGGGATGATTTAATTAGTGCTTTTTCATGATTATCCATGAATTCTTGGGTCTTTAGTGTAGATATTTATGAATCTGATCGTAAATTTGGGGGTGAAATTTTCTTTAAAATTTTGGGGAAAATACTTGAAAATTCTTAGGAATTTATTTTTTTCTTATGGGGACTTGATGGGAATTTTCGGGGGGGAATTTCCTCCAAAATTCTTCAAGAATTTTTTATGAAAATTGTAGGAAATCAGTTTGAAAATTTGGAGGAGTTTGTCCAGAACTTTTTCACATTTTTCCATGAATTTTGGGAGACTTTATTTGCGTGTTTTTGTGAATCTGATGATAAATTGGGGGTGGAATTTGTTTTTAAATTTTAAGGAACATGCTTGAAAATTCTTAGGAATTTTTGTGTGAATTTTTTTGTAATTTGGGGGAATTTGAGTGGGAGCATTTGAGGGAATGTCATTTAACATTTTCATGAATTTTCATGAAAATTCTGGGAAATTGGTTTGAATGTTTGGAGGAATTTGTTCAGAACTTTTTAATATATTCCATGAATTTCTAGACTTTTTTGTACACTTTTGTGAATCTTAACAGAGTTTGGATGGAATATACTTTTAATTTTTGGGGAACATGTTTGAAAAAGTTAATTTTTAAGGGATCTTATTTTATTTGTGGGGGTAATTAGATAGGTCTGTTATCCTCAAATGCAGACATAATTTTTTGTTGAAAACTTCTTCCTGCTCAAAGACTGGGCCGAGGTTTTATACTTATCAGGTCACACCCTAGTGAGGCCCTACGCCTCACTAGGAATGAATGGAAATGGAGGAAAGTTAGTCAAGCTAGTTGCAGAGACGTATACTAAGCCTAGAGGCTAACTGTTACCTTGTTTTGTCTTAAACGTGCTTTTCATGAAAATGCTGATTTACTTTGAACCACATAAACCTTGTGGGTTTGGCGACTGAGGTCAGGAATGAGCTGGTTCTTTGAAACTCATATACAACAGTAGCTGGCTCCTGTTCGAAAGCCAGTTACTTTCTTTGATTTTTTTTTTATTTAATCCACATTTAAAAAGCCAAACTAGCACCACAGAAGAGCCGTTTAAGAGCCAAACCTCTGGCTCTTATTACTGAGCTGAGCCAAATGATCTAGATCTCTAAAATGAAAAAAATCTCCAACAAGTGAGGCTGGATAGACATCAGCTGTGGAAACACAAGCAAGACCAGGGTTGAACAGTGCTGAACCAGACTGGATTGTTGGTGGAAATGGACCGTATCATGTGAACACTGCTGGTAAAACCTTCTCCCCCTTCCTTGTAGTTTTCATTTTTCTGCCCTTATGTCACTCAGCCCCTGTGTAATCATTGCACATGTTGAGTGATTTATGGCTAAATACCACTAAAGATGGAATTCAGGGTATTGAAAAGGTTGAAAGATCCACACGGTGCAGCTAACTTCCTGTTATTTGTGCTCCATTGATGCCAGCTCTGATAGCGCGTCTGCAGGGTGTAGCCGTTTTAGCAGCATGGAGGGACGCCTGTGTCTTAAGTGATTGTAGGTGAGCTTAATGCTATCTAAACAGAGCGGGACAGCCCCTCCCTGGCTGCAGAGCCCAGATAGGCCCGGTTTAGACTAGCAGGCAGGAAAACGGCTGACTGCTGACTGTCTGGGTACGTCTGTTTTAAGTGAAGCCCCAGGGAATGTGAGCACTGAGTGTGTGAGACTGTGTGTGTGTGGGAAGAGGGGAGACTGCAGTGGTTTCTCTGCCTCTTTTAATAGTGCTTCAATCTCAAACATGCTATACGGTACATAGGCGGTGAATATTTAATACCCACGGCTCTCTCAAGGAGTGATTGATTGAACAAATATCACAGCACAGCTCATATAGAGACACATTCAGACACATCTAGTATGAACACATCAGGCTGTAGAACACAAAGACTAGCTGCTTTTATTAAAACTCTTCTTACATAATTGATCTAGATGATATTTGTCACATTAGTCATCATGTAACTGCCAGAAATTGCTTATGCAGTTAGCTCACTGTTGCATTATTTTACACATTGCTCACCTAATGGAAACCATTTACTCTCTGTGCTAAAAGAGTAGCCATTCTTCTGTGATCTCTCTGATTAGGAGGCTAGAATGCAGTTTTTTTTTCTTAAATTACTCTTATTCAACTATTTCTATGCTAACAGTGCATTAGCTTTGGAAAATCATTATCTAAAATCACACTAGATTTTCTGCTTTAACTGTAATTAACTATACAACAACTAAAGCTGCTGTCATACTTGTTAAAGAGGCTATTTTGCATGGACATGACTATGATCTTCCTTGAGATTTGCTTGATTTTCAGTGTGCCTTGGGTTAAATACATGTAAGGCTAACTTATTAGGCATGTAGGGCACTAAGGATTCTTCAAGGGGCCCAGTGTGCCACAACTCATGGCTGGAGAGGTGTCAGCCTGAGTCATACTTGATGGCATCTATTTTGTCTACCCCTTGGTAATACACCCAGGGGCTTCCGGGAGTTTTCGGGCCCTTTGGGCATCCATAGCATGACCAGGGGCTCATTACAACCCTTCATCCCACCTAGACGGTACCCTAAACCAGTGGTTTTCAAACTTTTCAGCCTGCGACCCCCAAAATGAAGGTGCCAGAGACCAGGGACCCACACTGTACCTGAGGGTGGCGGAACACAGCCATTCACATTCAAGAACAGTCACGTGCAGACAAGGCCGGTCTATTAGGGGGAAATATGGGAGAGGTTTCTGAGGCCCAGCCAAACTGAGGGCCAGCAAAATCATGGTCCATTGTTAAGTTAAGCTGTGGTATTTTATATTTAACCTGAATTATAACCACTCTGATGAAATAAACCAATTTTAACCCTTTGGGCGCCAGAATTTTTTCAAGAAAATATTCAATTTTGATATCAAGATTTCGAAAGGCAGTAGCTTGAAAGTGGTTAGAGTGGGGGAGACAAGATATACTGTAAATGAGAAAAATCTTCAGTATGACCCAAAGTTTGTGATGGGAGTAAATTCACTCATCTTATTTGCATATTCTGGCGTCACCAGGCGGCCTCCACTGCCATTGGCTGAATGTTTTCTCCCAAGGCTTCTACCCTGCATTTGCCACATCTCTGGGAGTAAATTCACTCATCTTATTTGCATATTCTGACGTCACCAGGCTGGCTCTACCACCACTGGCTGTGTGTTTTCTACCATGGCTACTACCCTATGCTTCTACCATGACTTTTCCTCCACGGTGTTTCTGATTCACAATCTCCGTCAATATTTGCAGTGTTTCGATCGTGTTTTGACACCCCCCAAGATACCCCCACCACATCCCCACGTTACCCCACCACGGCATTCGCCGATTACTCTGACCCCAGTGGGTGGAAGGCACAGTGAGGCAAAGTGTCTGAACTGTTATAACGCATGGAGTGCCTGTTGGTGCCAACAGATGCACCGTCAGTCTCACTCATGGTCTCACAGGAGCACAGAAAGTCATGTCAGAGGGTGAATATTTCTCTATTCCTCCCAGCATTGTGAGTATTCTCGCTAGAATTTTCTCTCTTTCTCTCTGTTTTGCTCCGACTCGTCTAATCAAGCAGGTGCACATCTATCAAACTCTATAAACTCCAAAACTTTTAATACAAAACAGACCCAAAAATGCTGCTGGGAATGAAGGTACTCATGTCTGCCATCTCCTGGTGTAAAGTAGTAACAACATTAAGCACCACATTTGCTGATAGAGCCTGTTTAATTTAGCAGTGTTGCTTGTCGCAATTTCGCGACTTTGGCCCTTGGCCTTAAAGGGTTAATTCATTTGTGTGGTAAATAGCCCTCTTAAAAATATAAATCCTTTTGTTAAAACAGAATTAAAATATGTTAAAAATTGCTAAAATTGGTTAATAATGGCAAAAAATGGTGGTAAAGATGGTGAAATTGGATTCCAAAAGTAGCAGAAATGGGTTAGAAATGCTAAAATTGGATAAAAGTGGCAAAAAATTACCAAAAGAAATGCAAAAATTGGTTGAAGTGGTGAAATGGGCACTTACCACTTAATAGTGGTTAAAGGGATTTAAAAACTGGCTGTAATGGCAAAAATAGATGAAAATTGGTGAAATGGGATGAAAATGAATATAAACTGGCAAAAAATGGGCTAGCATAGGCAGAAATTGTCTAAAACTGGAAAAATGGGCTTTTCAAATCATGAAATGTGGCTTAAAAAGTGGTTAAAGGGGTTAATAGTGGCAATAATATGTCAGCAGAACCAACAATAAGCAGAGAGTGGCAAGATTTTTTTAGAAGTGGCAAAAACAGGCAGAAAAAGTGGTGGAAAGGGTTTAAAATTGACAAAAAATGGTTTTTAACTTGCAAAAATATGTTAAAATTGGCAGAATTGGTGGAAAAAAAGAGATGAAAACTGGTGAAAAGTGGCAACAGTGTAATTTAAAAAAATGTAAGGCATCTGGAGACCCCCTCTCAGTGACTTGGGACCCGAACCCCAACGTTGAGAACCCCTGCCCTAAGCCATACTTACCTGTGACATCCACTTCTTATTCCACCCTAAAAGTGTAGTCTTTGTCATGTTATATACACATAATTTTCCCATGCTTCTGGTACAATGCAAGGACATCCAGAGCACAACCAGGATTGTGTCAATCCTCCCCGCCTAATAGTTCCCTCAGTCAGCTTATCGCCTCATCAACGCCCTACTCCAGTCTTATTTTTTGGCCTAATCATGCCCTCAAGTTCTTCACTGTACCACATATATTTTATAATAAAGTGACACTAAGACGTGCTCTGTTTTAGCTAAAACCTGATTTATACTTGTGCTTTCTATAGATTCATGTAGCCTTGAATCTTGCATGTAACCTCCACAAAAATGTGAGTACGCACTTAAACGTCAGAGACTGAAGATTCCTGTGATTGGTCCATTGGGTAGTGTCATGTGACTGCCAGTCTTTCCATAATGTCTGCTGGCATATTATGTGTCCACTGGTGTAAAAGCAAAAAGTGGCTGCAGACAGCTACCAATTTTTTCAAATCTACTCCCCGACATCCAAAATAGGTGTGTTTCCTCATCCATGTCTCTCAGTGGCTGAACGAGCAAAATGGTCCCCTGTCCTCTGCCTTAGCTGTTCCAGCAGTCCATCTCCCCCAACGTCTCCTCTCTTTTATTCTTTGCAAAAATTAACTGCTGCTCAGTATCCATCAGCTCCAACATAACTCACCCAGTTTCAGTTCAGCCATTGTTTCCTGAATACAAACAAGCAGAGAGCCTGTCAAACTTACAATATGACAAGCAAAGCAATCAGACTGCAGACTAGTGTTTTGGCGGAGTAATACAGAACATTCCAGGCACTCCAAATGTACCATTTGCCAGCCTTTGTTCTTTGAAAGCCCCCTTTTCTGTCTCTAACAAAACAGGAGCCCCCTCCCAGGCCCTTCAAGTAAAAAAGTGATACTTTACTTAATCAAAAGTTAACATGAATTTTAATTACTTTCTTTGATAAAATCCCAACAGACTAGGCCTATAGGTACTCTCTCTTGCTAAAAGGTCTTTGCATAACCTACCGTGTGTTAACATACACTATATGGACAAAAGTATTTTGCCGCCTGATCATCAAACTAACAGGAAATGAAATGAAAATGCATTTTCATACATGCACTTTAATATGGAGTTGCAGCTTCTACTCTTCTTGGAAGGCGTTCCATAAGATTTTGGAGTGTGTCTGTGGGAATTTGTGCTGTTTCATTCTGTGGGATCAGGCACTTGTTGAACAAGAAAGCCTGCCTCTCTGTTCCACTTTATTGCAAAGGTGCTCAATGGGATTGAGGCCCAGGCAAGTCAAATTCCTCCACACCAGACCCATCAAATCATGTTTTTATAGTCTTTGCTTTGTGCACTGGGGCACAGTCATGCTGAAATAGAGAAGGGCCTTCCCAAAACTGTTGCCACAAAGTTGGAAGTGTAGCATTGTCCAAAATGTTGTGGTTCTGCTGAGGCATTAAGAGATAAGAAGCTCAGCCCAAATCCTGAAAAACAGTCCCATACCATTATCCCTCCTCCACCAAGCCTCACAGCTGATGTCCAGTGCAGTCAGGAAAGTAAAGTTCAAACCCAGACGCTCACATCTGACTGCCAAAAACAGAAGCGTGATTTGTCGCTCTGCAAAACATGTTGGACTTGGTGATGTGGTGCTTGCACGATGCTGCTCAGCCATGGAAACCCATCCCTTGAAGTTCCCGCTGCACAGGTTTTATGCTTGCATAATGCAAGTGGATGTTCAGAACACTGGAATCAGCAGTGCATTGGCAACCTTTACACACACCATAAGCAGTTGTTGACCCCACTCTGTGATTTTATGTGGTCTTCTGCTTCATGGCTGAGTTGCTGTTATTCCTGAACGCTTCCACTTTCTAATAATATCACTTAAAGTGACCTTTGCCTCCCTCAGGGGTCCCGGACCATAATGGTGTAGCTTTGACATAGGTTCAAGAATAAACCAGGCCTAACAAGAGAAGCTTATGGAGATAACACCATCGCCTCGTATAAATAGTTTTGTTACATTGATACAAATAGCCATATTTTTTTCCCTGTGTTCCCTTTTCAGTTGCTGATGAGCTAAGATCCTGTGAAATGATTCTACATAATAATAGCAGCAGAGCTTCCCATGTTAAGCATGGGATCTGAGCAAAATGGCCTCTATATGAATAATCGTTGTTGGGCACATCTTCAGCATACCACACCCTACTCGTTTCATCAGTTCTGGCACTTAATGCACAGAAAAAGATGAGTGTGCACTTTTACAGAGGTCCCTGCTTCATGTATAACTGAATTATGAATGTTTCCAACAAGTCAATATTGATGAGCAAGTGGCACGATACCTGCTGCTGTAGAGTCACCAAGAAACCTAAGATTCCAGCTGCAAAAATGAGTACTTTTATATTTAATAACCTTCTATAGTATAAACTTGAAGGCTTTGCAGTTGAGACAGCAAGTGACACAGTTTGACTGTACTGTTAAGTTGTGTGGAATCGTTACATCTGTGGACCATATTAGGCCCTAACTGTGGGGGATGATCCAAACAGATCAGGGATCAAGCACTATCCGTTTTACCACTAATGCATCCTATTTATTTATCCAAGGAATCTCGTGGAGTCGTTTCAGTTAGATTCCCTCTGAAGGAAACCCTCGCTGTCCTCTCTCCTACATCAAAGGTTCTCAACCTTTTCAGCTCGCGACCCCCAAAATAAAGGTGCCAGAGACCGGGGAAGATAGTTGAACACAGCCATGCACGATCAAGAATAGTCATGTGCAGACAAGGCCACTCATAAGGAGGGAGCTTTCTGGGATCCATTCAAACTTGGGGCTAGGGCTGGGCAATTATGGCAAAAATCAAAATCACGATTAATTGAACTTTTTACCTCGATTATGATTAATGAACGATTATTCCACCCCCAAACTCTGACTCTGTTTGTATAATTTTAAAACAGACAACTGAAATGAACAGGCACAGATTAACAATTTATGTGTATTTATTGAAAAATTTGAAATGAAAACACACATCAGCTAAAATGAAAATGTTTTTCGTAAAAAGTCAAAGTTCTCCAAGAAAAGGGGAAAAAAATTGAAATAATTGACATGGCAGGGTTTTTTTTGTCAGTTAGAGGCTCTAAATGTCGGTTTCAATTATTTTTCGAGTAATTGCCCAGCTCTACTTGGGGCCCATGTTTAAGTTAAGTTGTGATATCCATACATTGAACCAGAATCATAATCACTCTTACCAAAGCAACAAATATCCCAAATGTCTTTACTTATTCATCTGTGCCTTAGTATCTTGTTCTTAAAAATGTTAACCCATTTTCTTAAAAACAGAATTAAAGTGGGTACAAAAAATAGCTAAAATGGGTAAAAAAAATGGAAAAAAAATGGTGGAAAAAGTGGGGAAATGGCAAAAATGGTTTAACTGAGGGAGAAGAATATGCGCAATTTGGCAGAAATGGGTTAAACTGGCAAAAATCGGCCTCACACATAGTGAAATGTGGTTAAAAAGGGGCAAAATGGGCGTCAAAAGTAGTAAAAAGAGGTTAACGGTGCTAAAATTAGATCAACAGAAGCAACAATAGGCAACAATTGACAAAAAACATGTAAACAGTGTGTTAAAATGAGTTAAAATTGGTGGGAAAAAGGTGATAAAACTGCTTAAGATCAGGTAAAATTGGTGTAAAGTGGCTAAAAGGGGTCCAAATTATGCAACAATTGATGAAAAGTTGTCAATGATAGTGGACAAATTGGGTAGGGAAAGTGGCTAAAAAGTGGCAAAAATAGATATTTTCAAAATAAAACCCCATAACAGTTTGACACGCTTATCAGCTCCCAAACGAGGGAACAGTTATTAATGATGCTAGCACCAAAGCTCTGATAAAACATTTTTATTTAACTAATTTCATGCTTATATTTCCATTAAATGGCTAAAATATACAGTTTGATATTATTCTAAAAATGTTCTCTATTTTATCAAGGCATCTGGCGACCCCCTCTCAGTGTCTTGGGACCCCCAGCATTGAGAACCACTGTCCTACATGAGATGCTGTGAAATACAGAGTGGTTTCTACACTCATTTAGCGCATTAAGAATTGTTAGTACATGGTTTTAAAAAGTCTTTGTTGGTGTTAGTGTGTTTGGGAACATTCAGTGCTTCTGTTCCCGTCCCGTTTCTGATGTCTGGTTATTTTTAGCTGTGTGATCTCTGCGGAGCCTTTGGCTGAGTTCAACCGCTTGTTTTTCTCTCCTACCTGTGTGAGTGTACGTCTGCCTGCTTCTGTCTGTTGGTGTCACTCTCTTTTTCTGACAGAAACGCGTAGACAGCCCCCCCCACCACCACCACCATCACCACCACCCTGAAGGCGTTTGCACAGACTCACACTCTCAGAGAGGAACATGCAGAGACTTCAATCCTATTCAGTTGACAAGATTTGCCGAATCCCCCCATGAAAACATCCCGGTTGGAGTCTGTGTGTCCCTTATTCTGTCTATCCCTCTTTCTGTGTGTGACTAAGAGAAATAGAGACTGTAAGAAGAAGGGGAATTTGCTCTTATTTAAGAGCTCAAGGGGAGAATTAAAGCTATGGAACCAGAGCTGCTCTATTAATAGACAAACTTCTGGTGACACTTTGTCTTAGAGTCTCTGCCTTCCTTTCATTCTCTACCCCCTCTCCTCTTTTCCACATCATCTCTTCACTTCTTTTTTCTTGGTTTGATACCAGTGCTCTCTTCTTTTTCTTTTTCAATTTAAAATCTATCCATCTCACCGTTCAGAATCATCCTTTTCTACCGTGAAAGGTCGCATAAGGTTGCTACCGAAACAGCACTTCTGAGCTCCATGTGGAGGAAAGAATAGGCTTTTTCAAGCCGTTTTCACATATTCCTGAAATCTTTTTATGTTGCTTGTTCACGCATGCACCTCACAGCAGGAGACCATCATTTTTTGGAAGAGAGGAGGGGTCTCGGGAGGCAGGAAATGATGTAAAGAATGATGCAGAGGTGGCGCATGAAGCAGAAGAGTGTACTATAATAAGAACGTTTCCCTTAATGTCACTGCTTCCTGTCTGATGCGTTCACCAACTCAAGTTTCAATCCATGCACAGTTATCACGCTGGTTGCCATATATAAGCATCACCCCCATTCAAAGTAGCTACATTTGAAATTCCCTCTCGTCTGTCTCTACTGTTTGGATGTAAACCAACATAGTCACAATTTTCACTGTTTTCTGGCTGTTTCCTTCAGTTTCAACTTGTTTGCATCCATGAGTCTACAGACTTCGAAGGACGTTGCAGGGGACCTCTCTATTTTTATTTATACAAGCTGACAACAATGGCTCATTGTTGCGTCTAAGCTATAATACTCCCTCTGGCCACAAGATGGGGCTGTATCTCTGGATAAAGGCAAGGCAAATTAATTTGTATAGCACATTTCAGCAACAAGGTAAAGTGCTTCACACAGGACATTAAAAATCAATGACAAAGGGAAAAAGAAACACAATGGAAACATTTTCAATGAAACATGTAAAAAGTGATAAAAACAGTGACCAAAACCCACAAAAGATAAAGACCCGGGTTCCTCTCTGTTTTTTTTTTTTTTCTATATGTCAGAAACAACCTTGGTCCGTAGACTGGATTCTGTCCCAGATAGTTTCACATTTCTGGCCAATCCCTCTATATAAACGCCAGAAACAACCTCCATCTTTAAAAAAGACATTTGTTTCATTGATAAGAGTGGCGATTTTTTTCAAGTTGAATATAAAATATGGATATCACAGCTTAACTTTACAATAGACTGTGATTTTGTTGAACTCCATGGGCCCCCAGTTTGTCTGGGCCCCAAAAAGCTATTCCCTTATAGATGCCCTTGTCTCCACATGACTATTCTTGTGCATAGCTGTGTTCAACCACCTCCAGGTACAGCGGGGGTCTCTGGCACCTTATTTTGGGGGTTACGAGCTGAAAAGGTTGAGAACCCCTGGCGTAGAGGAAGCTGAACCGGGAAGGAAAAGCGTTCAGTTTGCGGGTTGATCTACGCTCCAACCTTTACCTAAAGCAATGAGATTTGGGTAGTGACTGAAAGAATGGGATTGTGGTTAGAAGCAGTTGAAAGATTTCTCCGGAGGGTGGCTGGGCTCAGTCTTAGAGACAGGGTTAGGAGCTCGGACATCAAGAGGGAGCTTGCAGTAGAACAGCAGTGCCTTTGCATTGAAAGGAGTTAGCTGAGGTGGTCCAGGCATCTGATCAGATGCCCACTGGCAAACTCCGCTTTGGTCTTCCAGGCATGCCCAACTGGGAGGAGAGCTCAGGGCAGATTCAGAACCTGCTGGAGGGATTCCATATACCCTCAGGGTAGGGAATGCTGTGGGATCCCCCAGGAGGAGTTAGAAAATGTTGCCCAAAGGAACATCCCCATATCTCCACATAAAATGCCAAAACTTGACTCAAAAACAGCTGTGTATTTACCTCTTCTGTTTCTGACAAACAAAACCTTTTAGCTTTTCATAGCTCTTCTTTTTTAAGTATTTAACTTTTGACACATTTTTCTGTTTCTGTTGTCAGCCAAGCGACAGTTAAACAGCATAAAACAGTAATTTGGCACAGCTCATAAATGCTGCCTGTGGACCATGAAACGGTGCATTTGCTGGTCAATCAAAACCTTTTTAAAGCTTAAAAAGTCATCTCAAAAACGATGCATCATCATCCTAAGGTATGAGAATAAAATGATTTGTTTTGGCTCTTAAATGCTACCTGTTGGAGTTAGTGCTGTGCTGCGGCACCGAGACAGTCCATCAAATCACTGCTATCTCTCTGAAGTTACCCGACGGCATAAACATAAATACAGATGAATTGTAAACCTCCTTTGTGTCTTGGATATATTGGCAGCAAAGTGAGCGATCATAGAGAGAAAAGGATGTGACAGAGAGGGAGGGAAACGCGTACTAAAAGCTTTCTTTGCTCTGTCAACACTACAAAACATGACATGTGGTTTCACATTCACTTTTAGGGTATTTACAATGAGAAGTGCTAAAATAAAGCTGACTTAGTGTGATTATAAAGTGAGAAAAGAAAAGAAAAGATGTTTTTCATTTGGCAGGCTTATAATTCTTCACACCTCTTCGTCAAGGATTTTGGAGGAGAAGAAAAGGAGGAGGGAGGGGTGGATGGGGAATCCTCTTTTCAGGCAAGCCCTGTCTGCAGTCCCTAACACGGCGACAGACAGAAGAGAGACGGAGATTACGAGTAACACGCCAGACAAGGTGCTGATACTGCCGAGTGTTAATCTTCAACAGATTGGGACTCCTGTAGCCTTCTGTGCTACTCTATTAGCGTTTACGTCACCCAGTTATTCTGCACCTGGGCAGATTATGAATGAAGGTCGTTTGTCCCTGCAGCAGTACCTGCTCAATCATTAGCCTTATTACTTCTTTATAATCCCAGCGGAGTTAGTGGCGCTTTTGAGCAGTTGCTGTATGTGACAGTTGCAGCTGTGTGAATTGAGCTGTTGCGGCTTGAATCAGGCTGGCATACGGCGTTGCCAAGTAAAGTCTCCAACAGCTGGTTTCAGAACGCAGGGCATGTCATGTGTTTCAACAGCCAATCAGAGAGGAAGGAAGCTGGTCATGCCAACTGCAAATAAACAAACTGCCCTGATTTTCCGTGCAAAGCAATCAGTAATGTAGAGAAAATAAACAAAACATGACAAATCTTCTCAAGCCAGTGACATGCACTAGTCGAGCTGGACCATCCAAATTTTAAGTGGACTGACGAGGCATTTCAAGCCAGTTCACCTTTACAAAGTACCTAGAAAAGCCAGTCGTTTGATAAGAAACATTTAATGGAAATTTATATGGGAATGTTTGGGAATTTGATTTTGGGTTTTGTTAATTTTCAGTGTATATGACTGAAATGTCTGGGGGAATTCACTAAGAAATTAGAAGGTATTTTTATGGAAATTTGGGGTATTTGTTAATGTGTGGAAATTTTGGGAGAGAATTTTTTGTTGGATGGCCTTTGAAATTTTCAAGAATATCATGGAAATTTCAGGGAGTATGGCTGGAATATTTTTGGGGGTTTGCTAAGAAATTTGAAGGTATTTTTATGGAAATTTGAGGAATTTAGTTCAATGGGTTGGAATTTTGGGTGGCAATATTTTCAAGGTTTTTCTTTGAAATTTTCAACAATTTCATGAAAACTGTTTGGTTGTTTGAGGGAATATCTCCTTTTTCATGAAAATCTTTTAAATCTTTTAGGGGAAAGTTATTACATGGAAATTCAATAAAATGTAAATATTTGGGTTATGTGAAAGTTTCAAGAATTTCTTCAAAATTATTTGGGAATATGACTGGGATGTTTGGGGGGAAATCCCAAAGAAGTATCAATGGTGTTTTTATGGAAATTTGGAGAATTCATTTGTTAATATTTGGGAATTTGGGGTGGGATTTTTTGTGGGGTGTCCTTTACATTAAAAAAAAAAAAAAAACGTAATTTGTTTTTGGATTTTCCCATCATTTTCATGATTTTTTTGGGAATGTGTTGATAATTTTGAAAGCACTGGATTTAAAAAAAAAAAAAAAAAAGAATATCGCGCTTAACATTTGAGTGAATTCACTTGAAATTTTTAAGGAATTTAAATGGAATTTTAAAAAAATATTTAATTGGAATATTAAGGCTTTATGAAAAACTTGCCCCACTCAGGTCTCAGGAGATTAAATCACCCATGAATGGCTCCAAATTCAGAATCATCCTGTTTCATGTTTTTTTTTTTCTTTTTTTTTTTCATTTACAAAAGCAGAGTTGCAACTGTAGCAGGTAACTCACAAGCTACAAGACAGGCATGTAAAGCAGCAGAGAAAACTGAAGCATGAAGATTTTTTGCTCTGGAAACAATACATCACCTCCTCCAGTTGCAGCGGTGTGAACTGACAGGCAAGTTGCAGAGCGGCCCGTTGCAACAATTGCAAGTTTCAACATTACAGATCTTTGGTCTAACGTGGGCTTTAGTGCCGTCATTCTTCAACTTGACATACTACAGTCCCTGTTTTTGAGCTGAGAAATGAATGACTGAATCTTAGTCATAAGCAGAAGTGTTGCTCTGTAGTGTGTGTAGCTTGATTCTGCTTGATTCATAAGACAAGTGCAGGAGAGGAATAATTCCATCAAATATTGCAAGCAGACTCCTCTAAACTTTCTAAATTGCACAAAAATCTTGGCAGCAGTTTGGTAGAAAAAATTTGGAACATTTTTGTGGAATGTAGACAGTGCGGTGGAGCTTTCCTGTAACTTCTACTAATAAGTCACATGAAAATGCCTGGTGTTGAACTGGTGCTGAAGACTTTTATTTTGGCATCCATGGTCTGAAAACGGATCTCATTATCTTTGGGTTTATCCTAGTTTAATACCAAAGTTTGGAATTATTCTGAATTGACAACTGTACATTGGATTAAACAAAAAAATCCCAGAACAATCATGGAAGATTTATTTTTATGTTATCTTATGTTTACATTTTTTTTGTTAATTTTGAGCATCAGGTTTTTAGGTGTCTAGAGCTTTTTGATAGTGTTTTAGTATCAATATGATACTTGTTTTTTTTTTGGGATCAACCAATGCCCAGTTCCAATGCTGTACCTGTTTTTGTTTTTTTTAAGATATGTCTCCCTTAGTTGAAGATTTTGGGATCAATTTTTTTATTGAAAAGGTTAAAACCAGCTTGACTATAATGTAGCAAATGAAGTCTATAACTCTTCTAAAGAAGTGATCAACCATTGAAGGTGCTTTCTTCTCTGTTTCTTCTCTGAACAGCAACATTCAATGATAACATGGCAGCATTGTTTGTCCCTTTAACATCTTTTAACACTAAACTCTGTCTACATCCTGTCTCCACATTCTAAGATATGGAGATGTAAAGCCTTTGAGATTATTCCAGATAGATAATCTACTAAGGCGTCTCTCCAGGAATTTAAACTATGCGAGCTTGACCTTCCTTTGGTGGTCTCTGAAGGGCCTGAACTGAGGAGAGACTGAACAGTGTGGAGCTGACAGACACGATCTGATACCAGACTTGGGTTTTAAAACACGTCAAGAGGGGATTGAGGAGCTGATCATAGGACTTTACTCAAGGGTTAATCCACCTCTCTGCAGGGGGCTGATTGAGTCAACTGGATCAAATTTTGGTGAGACTTGATCTTAAGTCCTCTTACAAGAACTAAGTGGATTATATCTTTTTAAATCAGCTGTAAATGTGTTAATGCAGTTGGACACAAGTTTTTGGAACTAAAACCCTTATTTCTATCAATATGTCACCAATTCAAAGTGACAAACTTAGAGAGAATTCATCATTTAGGATTCCCCTGCTCATAAACACTCTTAGAATTGGTGTCCTAGAATTTCAGATAAAGATGCAGCATGTTGGTTGGTATATCTTTTGTTTCTTATTATTTGGAACAAATTGATGGAGCCTCGCAAATGCCACATACTTGTTTGGCCTGCCTTAAGTTGACATTTTGGACATGGCCTGTTGGTATTTTGGAACCAAAAGTGACCAAATTGGTGGATTAAGTTGCTCTTGGAACCAAACCCAATTGGCCTTACGAGAAATTTCAGCTTTTTCAAGTTGACCTTTAATTTTGATGCTCTTGGATAATCCGATTATTTCTAATACACTTTATCTGAGAGTCGATAAGATCAGCTCAAGAATAAAATAGGCATTACTTTTCTGAACAAGCACCTGAAATATTATTTTGCCACTGCACCAGTGATTGCCAGGCCTGAAGACATCATGTTTTGGGCTATTTATCTGTATGCACACATGCATGTCTGAGCCATTCTTAAATGAAATACCTGAAGAATGCCTCAAGAGATTTTCTTACATCTCTGAGCAAATGTCCACTCAAACTCCATGTTTAACTAGTTATATTTTGGATGACAAAGTTTAAAGGTCAAGGACACTGTGCCTCATGTTCATTCCATTCTTTTGACGTGATACCTCAATAATTCTTCAAGGGATTGTCTTTTCAACCTGAACAAATGTCCACTCTGACTCTAGGATTAACTCATTGTAATTTGGAGGACATGGTTCAAAACATAAAATCATTGGGCCTCATGTTCATCCCTTGCTTGTGACACGACATCTCTAGAACGCTTTGTGGGATTTTGTCAAACGTTGCACAAATGTCTACCGGGAATGCTAGATTATTAAATTATGTTTTGGGGGCTAGAGCACAAAGGTCAGGCAATTGGGCCTCATGCTCATCCCTTGCTTGTGACACAACATCTCGAGAATGCTTTGAAGGATTTCTGTCAAGATTTGCACAAATATCCATCTGACAAAAGGATATAGATAAGATCTAGGGGTCATTGATCAAGATCATTGGGCCTCATGCTCATCCCTTGTTTTTGAAGCGATATCTGAAGAACACTTAGTTTAGGTAAAGGTTGCTTTATGTGTGGATTTTTTGTCAAACTTTGCAGCAAGTTCGCTCTGACTAAAGGATGAACTGACTAGATTTTGCGGTCAAAGGCCAAAGATATTAGGCCTAATGTTCAGCCCTTGCTTGTGACATGATAACTGTCAAATTCATCAAGGTAATTTCTTCCAAACCTGCACAAATGTCCAGCTCAACTCAGTGATGAACAGATAAGATTTTGGAGAGAAAAAGTCTAGGATAAAAGGCCTGATGTTCATCCCTTTCTTGCGATTTTGTATGAATGTTTTGTGGGCAATTTGTCAAACTTTGCACTAATTTTCACTCTGACTCAAGGTTGAACTGACTAGATTTTGGAGGTCAAAAGCCAAGGATATTAGGCCTCATGTTCATACCTGGCTTCTGGTGCAATAGCTCCGAAATTTTTCAAGGGAATTTCCACTAAATCTGCGAAAATGTTGAGTCATACTCAAGGATGAAGAGATCAGATTTTGGAGATTAAAGGCCTAGTATATAAGGCCTTAGGTTCATCCCTTGTTTGTGACAAAATGTCTTGAAAAAAGGCCCATCCTACTCAAAGATGAACTGTTAAGATTTAGATGAAGATCACTGGGCCTCATGTTCATCCCTTGCTTTTGAAGCAATATCTCAAGGAAACTTTGTGAGCCCTTTGTCAAACTTTGCACAAATGTACTCTCTTATACCTGGATTTTTCTTATTATGTTGTGGAGGATATAGTACAAAGGTCAGGCCAGACTCAAGGGTGAACTGCACAATGATAGCACAATGTCAAGGGGACCTCCCGCCTAGTGAGCAGAGTATTTCAAGATTGCATTGAGGGTTTTCCAAGGTTTATTGGAGAGTATAAAGCTACACAATTAATGGAATAGTATTAGGGTTTGATACCTCACAGAGGCACAGAACCACCAATTTTGGTTCACTTTTTTATCCTCAAATTTGATTTTGCCAGTATGTTATGAAACTTTGTCTACAGGGACTTAAGTGGCAGAAAACAAATAACACTAAAAGACTATGATATTCTTCATCAGTTGTACCAACAAGAGCACTGTAACTACAGTTCAATTCGTAACGTGCCCCATAGTATCAGCCTTTTTGAACTGGATTCTTGAGCCATTTTTAGCACTTTTGTGTCATGTTATAGCGTAGCGGTGGATCCCTTGTGGCTAAAATGGATTAACTAAAGTAGAGGGAGAGCAGAGGGAGAGAGGGAGAAGCTTTACTGTGTTAATCAGAAGAGAAAAGGGGACAGGGACATGAAATCAGCGAGTTAATGTTTTATTAGAAACACTTGAAACTGGATAAAAATGGAAAATTTAATGTTTAAAGGTTGTTGATGTGAGATAGACAACAAAACAGATTCGGGAATAGAAGATGAAGAAAGAGTTGAGATGGAAAGAAAAGCAGAAGGTCGTGGGTAATGTGTTCGATGCCTGGAAGTGCATGGATATGGACGACTTCAAGGATGCAGAGACGGGAGGAAAGTGCAGATAGACGGTAACCAGCTGGGCCAGATGTGATCTGTCTCCTCCTTCTGCCCTTCTTGAGCTTGATCTGACCACCTGCTTACCTTCACAAAGATACCGTTCAGAAGTTCTGAATAAATACCTTCAATAACATATCAACCATTACAGAGAATATTGGACAATTTCTCTTGAATTGTTTCAGGAAAGTCCCTCTGTACCAGGAGCCCACTGGACTATTGTGGTCAAACCAAAAGCCAAAGAGGTCAACAGATGACTGCTAACAATGGACCTCAGATCACAGAGGAACAGAGATGCTCCCTGTTAAGAATGAGATCACATCTACTCGGCATTCAGACGATATACAGACACGGAAAACTAGAAGTTAGAGAAGAGAAGGCTAGTAGAAAAATAGAGACACAAATGAATACAGACAGTGCAGACACATTTCAATTCAGAATACTTTATTCGTCCTTCAAGGGGCATTTCAAGGCAAGCAAGTCTGCAAACGGAATTGTAAGCAGACAATTCGGTGAAACATGTCTGAAAAATACAACATGACAATGTCAGAAAGGGTGTAAACACACAAAGATTAGCTTGCAAATAATATTCAACACCAAAAATGCATATTTCAAACGGAGAGTCCAAAGTGCCAATGCATATCATTCTAAACACAAGAAAAGCTCTGCATTTTTGCATTTTATACTGACATCTGAAACAAAACAGACCACTAAGAAAAGGCACAATCACAAGATAATCTGAATCCAACATGGCCAAGTGCAATATCCCAGAAGCTGTAACTTTTAATAAAGACGAAATGTGTCATTACAATGAAATGAAATGAAATGTTCTGACTATGCATTTTTCTCTCCAATTGTAATAAAACATTTTTGCCTGGTATTAACCCCAACAATGTCACAATATCATGGTTGTTATTAGTTTGTTCAGTGACGATGGAAATTGGGATGCAAAATGTAGTTATACTTGCTTATCATGAAGCATATTGCAATTACAGAAAATAATTTGAGTTTTTGACATTGTTGTTTGACCTACTCAGAAACATTACGCTCATTTGTTACATTTCTCAGCTTTTTTGGCTCAGTGGCTGGATATAGTCTTGAGTGGGATAAAATTAAAAACCACAAAATCTCTGCAAGAAATACCAATCAAAGTTAAGTTTGGAATGATAGGATAAGATGTTACAATACCACATAATACAACATGATACAATTTAGTGGGATATATGATATAACATGATATCACAACAAAATACAATATGATAGATTAAAAAAATAAAACAACAAGATATATGGTACAACATAACGTTACATTAAGATACAAAATGATATAAAAAAGAGCAGATACTATACAGTGTAATGATAACAATATGATAGAATACAATACAATATGGTACCATACAACATGATGCAACACAATACGATACATTATACAGTTCAACAGGATACAACGCTTAACACAATACAACACAATGTGATATTATACAATACGATATGATATGACATGATACAATACTGTACAACCCAAAACAATACGGCACAATACAAAACAAAAGGAACTGATATAATATAACACTACTTAACATGATACAACACAATACATAATACGATATAGTACATCAAGATGTGATACTATAGGATACATCATACAATACAGCACAATTCAACACAATATATCGCTTTATACTGCACAGTACAATATAACATATGAGACAACTGGATAGCTCGATAGCTGGATAGCTCAGTGGTTTACATTGTTAACCGTCGCATGGGAGGTTGGGGGTTCAAATTCCAGTCAGCACAGGTGTCCACTGTGAGCCCTTGGGCAAGGCTCTTGATGCCAGGAGCACCTGTCCCAGATGTAAGTTGCTTTGGATAAAAGCATCTTCTAAATGACATTGTAACATTGTAACAATACAATACAGTACAACATTATATGTTAAGTACAATTTAATAAGATACAATATGATTACGAGATGAAATACTACATGATACGATACGAAATGATGTGATACTTTACAATACAGTATCATACAATACTGCACAGTACAATACAATATGATTCTATACAATGTCACGATACAACACAAATACACAATATGATACGGTACGACATGATACGATAAAGTACAATTTAGCAACAGTGTTAATTTTGTTGACTTAAACTAACAAATGTATGTCGACAGCCTTTTTCTCCATGATAAAAACTAGACTGACTAGCCAAAGATAGATTTTTGAAGAATAAAACTGATTAGTTTTCCTCAAGATGACTTAAACTAGACTAAAATGTAATGTAGTTTTCATCTGACATTAAAAATCCATGATTTTTTCTCCACTGTGGGTAAATCTGTCAAAATAACAATGCATCTGTAGCTATTCTGCCTCTCAGCTGTAGAAAGCAGGGACCCCAGGTTTGGCAGGATGTGTAGAACGCTACCATGATTTGGTACCGGATTAAGGCAGGGGAATAAATGCTTGAACTAAATGTTAAGACTAAAATGTGAGGACTTTTTAAGGACTAAAACTAGACTAAAATGTTTTGGAATTTTTTCGTCGACTAAAAATACAACAAAGCTAAGAAAAGTAGAAATGACTAAAATGTGACTTAAACTTAAAACCATGTAATCAAAAGACTACGACAAAAAATAAAAATAGCTGTCAAAATTAACATTGTTTAGCACAAAACGATATGATGCAGTTCTACACACTAGGGGTGGGTAAAAATATCGATTAATCGATGCATCGCAATATTTCCCCCCCTCAATTCAAAATATCGATTCAGCAAATCCTCTGAATCGATTCACCTCCTGGCCAGTGGGGGTCACTGTGCGTGTGATTCGCATTGTATGGACGGATGCCGCACTCGACCAAACAACAACCAACCATAACCATGTTATGTGAGGTTTATCACAATTTCCAAGAGGAAAGAAATATTATTAAAGTTTACATGCACTTTACTTTTTCACTGTTTATACAGAACTGGCATGTTTTTTACTTTTGTACTCCTTATGCACAAATAAGTTATTATTGTGCACATTTTTATTTTTAGATGTTTTATTGCTAAAAAAATTTGAGGTGACCTACCACATATGTTCACATGGGCATGAAAATTATTATTCAGAATTGTCAACAGGTCATTTGTGTATTTCTACTTCTTACTGAATCAACATCAAAGCATTTAAATCAATATTGAATCAATATCGAATTGAATCGCAACCTAAAGAATTGAAATCGAATTGAACCGTGAGGTTCTTAGCAATACCCAGCCCTACTACACACATAACATATACGATACTATACATTCAACAATATAAAATTTAGCATGATACAATACTATACAATACAACATGATACAATAAGATACAATTTAACACCATATGATATGATGGTGTATGATACAATACAACAGGAAAAAATACAACATGATATGGTATTGCACAATAAGATACAACGCAACATGGTAAGATACCACAAGATACAACACAATACGATACGATACGGCACAAAGAGATACAATCTCTTGTCCCCACGGGTAAATCTGTGTTTGCCTCAAATCCTTCACACATTTAGACAAATTGGTAGTAACATAAAATTACATTGAATAATTTACATGATGGCAGAGACTAACCAATGAAAACTAATACAACTGCAACTGAATCTAGTGGAAATAAGTTTAGCATAAAGTCTCAAACAAAAACAGGGGGAAACACCACTTTGACGGATGTGTTTGTATACAGAGAAGCTTTCATGTATTGCCTTCGGAAAGAGCCATTCTCATAATTTTTTTAATGCTAGGCTAACCTGCTACTAGCCATAGCTTCATATTTATTAAACAGGGCTGTGTATGGTGTCAACGTACGCTCATACTCTGAGCAAATTAGCGTGTTTACGCAAAACCTGATGATGTCTTTAGAGTTCTAACCACACTTCAAAATGTTAGGACAGCACAGCTGCCAATACTCAACATTTCGTATGTAAAGTTTCAGAGTTAGAAATGGGCTCTGACTTAAAAAAGGGGGTAAATGACCTTCAAAATGATGGTGTATCAGGTACAATTTGTCATGCTGTTACAGTAATAGGGGTTCTGAGTGGTAGTAGTGGTGTGCCTTGAGGCAGGTGTACCGTGGGAATTTGTACCTCCATTTGTTTTAGCCCAATTCTGCTGTGTCATATGTTAAAAGAGGCTATTTGCATAGATATGAATATGGTGTGCCTTGAGATTTTGGCTCGGTCTCCGGAGTGCTTTGGGTAGAATAAAACACCAAAGAAAGGTTTGATACATAACGTCAACCTTCATCTGAGCTCTTCCAAAGTTGTGTCTATCTGTCTTTAATGCTGAGGTACTTTTTGATATTATTAATCATCAGCAAAAGAGATTGTGTTGTTTGAAAAAAACAAAACAAAAAAAAACATGGTTTAGAAAAGTATTACTGAGGAATTGACAGTTTTGAAGATTACAGAATTGCCATTAACCTCACTGTAAAGCAGTCTTCTTGATCTGCTTCATCTATGGCTACAAAAGCCGTGCATAAGGGGACTTGTCATTTGTCTTTGCCAAGCTGTACTGCCTTCAGCCTTCAGTGAAAAAGATAATTATATCCCTCTAGTCAGCACCTTTATACTGAGCTTTAAGAACATATTTGTAGTTGAGGTAGACTTTGACATTGAGGTGCATTTTCTCTGCAGTCTGTTGTTTAACTATAATGTATGTGTCGGCGTCAATTAGCTGGATTCTTTGCACAGCTGTTGTGCAGGTAATTGCCTGCAGGACGTCAGCTTGTCAGTCAGAGCCTTGTAGATTCAACGATGCAATTTCTTTGCCATATCTGGACAGAATAATGGCTCAAGGTTAGCCTTAAGAAAGGAAATAAACAACTCTCAGACCCGTCTCTGCAGCAGACCACGCCAGTAACAGGAAGGCGGATGAAAACAAGGCGAGGGAGCTTATCGAGCCATGTGTGGATCCTTGCAAATTGTCTGTATGAAGAGCCTCTCATGTCTCTCACGTCACATTATCATTTGATAAGTTTTTATCTGGGTTCGCTCCTGCTCCATTCCACCTATCTCGCTTTTTTTCTTTCACCCTCTTTACCTCTCCGTTCTCTTCCTGTATCCCTCTCTTTACCCTCCTTTTTTATCTGTGCCATATGTTTGACTTGCCTGCCTTGCCTTCCCCCCTTTTTCTCTTCTTGCTCTGGGATCAGTGGCATCTAATGCTTTCCACTCTGCTTGATTAAGTCAGTGCATGTACCCTCTTTACATTATCACCCTCACACACAAGCGTCCCAGCAGACCTAATCAGTCCTTCTCTTAGTTCTCTCTCTCTCACACCACTCCAGACCTAATGAAAAAACATGAGCTCTGTGGAAAAGAAGCAGAGATGGACAGACGGAGGAGAGATAGAGAGATACATAGAGAGAAAAGGTAGCCTCGGAAATAAAGAAGAATATGTGGACTGATTGAAAACACAGTAGAAGCAATTAATTCAATAACAAAGCCACCAGTGGCTTCAATCTCTGCCTCCATTTTACATATAGTTAGGACTACAGTATATACCTTATTAGGTAGTAACCTTGCCAGTACTGGGTTGGACCCCCTTGCCTTAATTCTTTGTGGCGTAGTTTCAACAAGGCGTTTGGTTCATACTGACATGATAGCATCACACAGTTATTGCAGATTTGTCGGCAGCATATCCATGATGGGATCTGGTCCTGTGGAGGCCACTATGGACATAAAGGGATGGACATGGTCTCAGGTAGGCTGTGGTGTTTAAACGATGCTCAATTGGTACAAAAGGTCCCAAAGTGTGCCAAGAAAATATCCCCTACACCATTAAACCACCACCAGCCTGAACTGTTGATACAAGGCATCATGCTTTCTTGCTGCCAAATTTTCACCCTACCATCTAAAAGTTGCAGCTGAAATCCACTCATCAGACCTGGCAACATTTTTCCAGTCTTCTATTGTCAAATTCGGTAAGCCCGTGTGAATTGTGGCCTCTGTTTCCTGTTCTTAGCTGACAGGAGTGTCTTCTCGCTGTAGTCTGCTTCAAGGTTTGACCTGCTGATCGTTTGAAAACAATCGAAACTCTGTGACTGTTGGGTGGTCATTAGGAAAACTTTGTGACTGTTGGGTGGTCATTCAAAAAATTCTGACTGTTGGTTGGTCATTAGAAAAACTCTGTGGCTGTTGGTTGGTTTTTGGAAAAACTCTGTGACTGTTGGTTGGTCATTGGGAAAACTCTGTGACTGTCGGTCATTAGAGAAACTCTGTGACTGTTGGTTTGTCATTAGAGTAACTGTGACTGTTGGATGATCATCAGAGAAACTCTGTGACTGTTGGATGATCATCAGAGAAACTCTGTGACTGTTTGGTGGTCATTAGTGAAACTCTGTGACTATTAGGTGATCATTAGAGAAACTCTGTGACTGTTGGGTGATCATTAGAGAAACTCTGTGACTGTGGGCAATCAATGGAGAAACTCTGACTGTTTGGTGATCATTAAAGAAATGGTGATCGTTGGGTGGTGTTTAGAGAAACTCTATGACTGTTGGGTGGTCTTTAGATAAACTCTATGCCTGTTGGGTGGGGCTTAGAGACACTTTGTGACTGTTATATGAGCATTAGAGATACGGTGACTGTTGGGTGGTCTTTTGAGAAACTCTGTGACTGTTCAGTGATCTTTAGTGAAACTCTGTGACTGTTGGATGGTCTTTTGATAAACTCTATGCCTGTTGGAGGGGGCTTAGAGACACTTTGTGATTGTTGGGTGATCATTAGAATAACTTTGTGACTGTTCGGTGGTCATTAGAGAAACACTGAGACTGTTGGTTGGCCCCTAGTGAAACTCTGACTGTTGGGTGGTCATTAGAGAAACTCTGTGACTGTTGGGTGGACTTACAGAAACTCTGTGACTGTTGGGTGGTCTTTAGAGAAACTTTGTAACTGTTGGGTGGTCATTAGAAAAATGGTGTCTTTTGGGTGGTCTTTAGAGAAAATCTGACTGTTCGGTCGTCATTAAGAAATGGGGACCGTTGAGTGGTCTTTAGAGAAACTCTGTGACTGCTGGGTGGACTTAGAGAAACTCTGTGACTGTTGGGTGGTCTTTAAAGAAACTTTGTTACTGTTGGGTGGTCATTAGAAAAATGGTGTCTGTTGAGTGGTCTTTAGAGAAACTCTGTGATTGCTGGGTGGTCTTTAGAGAAACTTTGTAACTGTTGGGTGGTCATTAGAAAAATGGTGTCTGTTGAGTGGTCTTTAGAGAAACTCTGTGACTGCTGGGTGGTCTTTAGAGAAACTCTGTGATTGTTGGAAGTTCATTAGAGAAACTCTGTGACTGTTGGGTGGTCTTTAGAGAAACTGTTACTGTTCGGTGGGTACTGATACTTTTTCAGAATACTTTTTGTTTAATAAAGGTATTTGATTTTTAAAAAATGAGCTAATGTTATGTCATGAGTCGCAGCTCTGTTGACAAATGTTGGAGTATTCTCAACTGAGTTGGTAAAGCAGAAGAGGAAAGGTGGGAGAAAAAGTTTAGATTTGGAATAGTATCTTGCTTTTTAGTGTCTGCTTCAAATGGACTCCAGAATGGATTCTGATGTGGACTGTACCATTCTTACGGATCTTAGATGGTTTATAAATGCAGGAAATGTGCACAGAAAAAGCATGCCGTGACTTCTTTTACTAGCCTGCACTGGACTTGCTTTAAAGATCACCAGCAGAATATGACAGTGTTTATCATAGAATATTTTGACTTCAGTTCTATACATGGGAAGGAAACAGAGATATGCTGTCCATATGAATATACAGTCAAAGAATGATAATCTTTACCGTCCCTTTTAGGATTTTTTCTTGGGCTTTGATGCCGCTTACATTTAGCTGCCTTCATAGTAAATCAGCAGCATTTGAGGCTTTATCAAAGGATTTCCAACCCTGCTGTTTAGATTTGATGAACTCAATTTGAGATATTTACTTTTTCTTATCAGTTCTAGCATGCAGAGATGTAATAAGGATGGGGAGAAAGAAGAGTTGTAAGGAGACAAATGAGGTGAGGCTAACACTTTGCTATTAAAAAGCCTCAGTCAACATGCTGATGCATTCATAAAAGCTGGAACATTTCCCAACAGGCGAGAAATGCTGTGATTTATCTTGGTGCCACTCAGCGTGCTGAAAACTGCGATTCAGAAGCACTCAGTTAGCAGCTAAACGTGCCTCCGCTCAGCTGTCGTTCACACCACTAAATGGATGTGCTGTGCTGTAATGCACCTTGTGTATTACATTACTCTACACTCATTTGTATCGACTGAACAGCCTTGTATGTTTGTGTGCTGTGTTGTTAGAGGAATAAAGGGGAGAGGTGCCATGTTGGGGGGGCTGTTTGTGTGTCTAAGAGATAAAATGTGTAAAAGAAAGAGCCAACACCAGCTTTATTGAATGTGCGTGAGCTCGTACGAGCACACAGGCCTGATTATGATGATGAAGTCTCCCCACGGGACTCTCCCTGCTACACTTCTCCTGTAAGTCTAATGAGAAGCTGTTTCCGTAGTTACCAGGTGTGAGAGCCGGCAGCCCATAATGTCCTGTGGTGAGGAACAAAGGATGAAGAGAGGAGGTGGATGAAGGTTGGAAGTGAAGGAGGGGAAAGGGGGAGAAATGAAACAAACAGAAAAATAAAATGTGCTTTGAATGATCGATGCTGCTCTGTGTGCATCTGTATTGATGTTTGAGCTACCTGTTGTGAAGAAGACGCTGCATCTTTTTAATAAGCTTTGGGACCTGAACCACTTCAGATCAATCTCAGCCCAAGTGGAGGGAACAGAGGACGAGCTGTTTGGATCTTCTCACAGCATATCAGGAACTTTGTAATGAATTGGACGAGAAACAGATGAGAGAAGATTTTTATGCATTTGATGTATTGTTTGCTGACTTCTTTGAAAGATCTGTGTTCCCCAACTGCAGGGGAATTTGTTCTCATTCATTCTGTAATGCATTTGTGAGGTCAGGCCCTGATGTTGGACAAGAACTCCTGGCTCACAATCTCTGTTCAAGTTCATCCTAAAGGTGCTCGATGGGGTTAAGGTCAGGCCTCTCTGCAGGCCAGTCAAGTTATTCCACACTGAACTCATCAAACCATGTCTTTATAGTTCTTGATTTGTGCACTAGAACACAGTCATGTTGGAATAGAAAAGGGCCTTCCTAAAAATGTTGCCACACAGTTGGAGGCAAAGTATTTTTTAAAGTATTAAGATTGTCCTTCTCTGGAGATAAGAGGTCTAGCCCAACCCTGAAAAGCAGCCCCATACCATTATCCCTCAATGCACAACATATGACTGTTAGGTGGCCATTATAGTGACTCTGTGACTGTTGAGTGGCCTTTAGAGTGGCTCTGAGACTGTTGTGTGGTCATTAGAGTGACTATGACTGTTGAGTGGTCATCAGAGTGACTCTGTGACTCTTGAGTGGTCGTTAGAGTGACTCTGCGACTGTTGAGTGGTTTTAAGAGTGACTCTGTGACTGTTGATAGGTTTTTAGAGTGACTCTGTAACTGATGAGTGGTTGTTAGAGTGACTCTGTGACTGTTGAGTGGTTGTTAGAGTAACTGTGACTGTTGAGTGGTCGTTAGAGTGAGTCTGTGACTGTTGAGTGGTCGTTAGAGTTAGTCTGTGACTGTTGAGTGGTCGTTAGAGTGACTCTGTGATTGTTGAGTGGTTGCTACAGTCACTCTGACTGTTGAGTGGTTGTTAGAGTCATAGCCTGTGGAAAGAAATTGAAGGGCAGAGTGTAAACAGTTGTGTCCGGGATGTGTTGTGTCTGCAACAATGTTACTCTCCCATCTCCTCACCTTGGACTGGTAAAAGTCATGGATGTCTGGTAGGTCAGTGTAGAAAGACAGGTTGAACTCCCTGTCTCAGGAAGTCCAACCTTTGCTGATCCTTTTTCTGGACTGGCCACATTTGTGTGCTGGCTGGTTTTATGTATTTACACCTCATCCCTCTGTAGAAATAAGTTTATGTTTGTATTTTTTCATTACAAAGTCACAATGCCAACTACTGGCCTGGAGTGCAAACTACAGCAATTTTAGACATTTTCTAAAAAAGAAAACTAAAGGTACAAATTTAAGGGTCACTTTAGTAACAATAAAAACTCCTAATTTATTTTCCTCTTGAAACAAAGCTCTGCACAGTTCAGCCACTTGAGGGCAAACAATCCATCCTGTTACAGTGGACATAGCTAAAGATTTATGCTTCTTTACTCCTGCACATCACAACATAACAACATCTTTGTAAGCTCTCCTTATCTGGAGTTTCTCAGGCTTCTGTTTTTTATGCCTGAAGGTCCGATATTTTCTGCAGGTTCAGTGAGTGAATGACACCTGAACTTCTGCTGGAAAAAAAAAAACAGAGCAGAGCAGCAGTGGAGGAGGTTATAAAAAAGTTCCTGCAGCTTAGAGGCTGTCCTTCACACTTTATTTCAATTCAGCTGAAGAGCGTGTTTGTCTGTCCTTGGTGTGTCTGTGCTTCTGCATTTCTCGCCTCTGTGTGAGGAAAGTAATTTGGCGTTGTTGTCGATCAGGGTTATCAAACCTTTTAAGAGCTTCTCTCCTCACTGCTGGCTCTTTTCTGCTTTTGTGTAACTCTTTGTGTCTTTTTTTTCCATCCAGATCTGATTCACTGCACCAATGAGATGAACGTGAACATTCCCCAGCTGGCTGACACGCTGTTCGAGCGCACGGCCAACTCCAGCTGGGTGGTGGTCTTCAAAGCCCTGATCACCACCCACCACCTCATGATGTATGGCAACGAGGTAGGGAGGCTAAACACACGCCAGAAAAACACACATTTACACTCAGAAACAGCCTCCAGGGCAGTCAATGAGGCTGCATCAATAAGTCTGTGTCGCCCACATGTTCATAAATACAAACATACAAGCACATTTGGATCATTTATTCATGCTCCTATCAGCGTTAGGATCAACAGCGCAGGGAGGAAAATGTACACATTGGACACACGGAGTGAATAATGGAAAAAGCTGCAGAGTGCAGAGAAATTAATTAGCTCAAGATGGGGGACAAGGATAGAAGCAAATGAATAATCAAATAAATTAACTTCATGAAGAAAAAGACAAGCTTGAAAGAGTATCATGCTCCCTCCTCTGTGGATTCAAAGACTTTCAAACAAAATAATTATGGATTAAAATTCAAACGATCGCCGCCATGTTTTAGAAAACTTTCTGGATTTTATTAATTGTGATTTCAACCAGACGTTGCTCTGGTTTTCGCACGAAGACGACAGATCAAACCTCACATCAGCAAAATGTTTCCATTTATATTCAGCAGTGTGCTGCAGCTTTGAAATGGAGAGGAGAGATTAAGTCAGATGGAGTCAGAGTTTCATTTATT